>NW_019154086.1:11996756-12259955 GCF_002288905.1 Enhydra lutris kenyoni
AAATCAGGACTTTTAAAAGTCCTGATTTTGTGCTCCGTTGCTCCGCCGCTTGCCGGGAGCCGGCCCCTCCTCCCGTGGTCTATCTTCCCGTCGCTTTGGATTCACTTCTCCTCCAGTCCTACCTTTCAGAAAGTGGTTTCTTTTTCTGTTTCTAGAATTGCTGTTCTTCTCTTCGATCTCCCATTGGATTTGTAGGTGTTTGCAATCTTTAGATAAGCTATCTAGCTGATCTCCTGCTACCTGAAATAGTCTCAGCCTGCTACTTCTCTGCCATCTTGACTCCTCCCCCTTATAATTTGATATTCTTGTATAATTTTGTACTTAAGTAAAATTTTGTATTTATAATTTTATGTTCTTTTTCTTAACAATTTAATTTCCCCAGTTTGAATAAGCTTTCCTCCTCACAAGAATTGGCTTCTCCTATTTATCATTTTGTTTTTTTACAGACTTTGAATTGTGGTTTTATTATATTCAAGTCTGCTCCATCTCCCTGCTTAGCAGTGTCTTATATAGACTCTCATTAATTTTTTAAAAGATTTTATTTATTTGACAGAGAGAGACAGAGAGAGACACAGTGAGAGCACAAGCAGGGGGAGTGGGAGAGGGAGAAGCAGGCTTCCTGTGGAGCAGGGAGCCCGATGTGCGGCTTGATCCCAGGACCCTGGGATCATGACCTGAGCTGAAGGCAGATGCTTAATGACTGAGCCACCCAGGCCCACCAACTCTCATTAATTTTTAAAGTAAAATATTCATTGCAGTGGTGCCTTAGGTGATGCATTCAGTTAAGTGACCAACTCTCGGTTTTGGCTCACATTGTAGATCTCAGGGTCATGAGATTGAGCCCCTCAATGGGCTCAGTGCTCAACCTGGAGTCTCCTTGAGACTCTTTCTCCCTCTCTCTGAACTTCTCCCCGCCCCCTCAAAAAAAAAAAAAATCACTGTGCATGGGAAGGGGACAAAAAAATAAAATATTTGCTTCATATATACCTTCGGTCCAGCACTATACTGGGGTACTGGGAATACAGTGTGATTAAGATAGATATAGCCCTTGCCCTGCTGTACCTTATAATAAAGTGGGGAAAATTGGCAATTCAACAGCATTAGAATGTGATGGCTAACCTTATATAAAGTAAGTAAAGAGTGTTATGGGAACACATGGCAGGTGACTTACCTTGGTCTAAGGAGGATGGGACATGTAAAGAGGTATTCAACTTGTTGAATTAATTGGTAAACTCTGTCCTGGCCACTAGCTTGCTAATACTAGTGCAGACCTGACTGACTGACATACTCCTGACTCAGACATGAGGCAGCTACATGCCATAGTGTTAAGTCAGGGACTTTACATCCCCAACAGAGACACCTGGACTCCATAATTATGAGCCACTCAGACAGCAGAGGTCCTCCAAGGAGCCAGTTCAGTGCTTTCAAAACCAGCAAGTCTAGATCTAGCCAGCTAGTCAAACACTGATTCCTTAAAATGGAACAGAGAGAGTCTTTTGGCTTTAAAAGACTTACTCTATTTTCCCTTCCTTGACCCTTATCCCCAAGAGTCTATCTAGACTCTCTTCTGGATCAGGTTCTCTGCTTGGCTATCAAACTTTTTCACTCAATGCTGAATTTTTAAAATTTTTTTCCTTTAACCAAATAAGTGAATGAATGAATAAAATCTGCCTAGACTTCCTTATTAGAATATTACTAATAATTTCTACATGACACTTTTTATTTTCTAGAGTACTGACTTTATTTACAGCATTTGGGAATGAAGGTCAAGTGTTGTATCCGTGTGATAGATTTATACTTAGACATATATACCTGCAAAGATCTGAAGGCTGAGCCATGTCAAGGGAGACTGAGATTAAAAGATGATGAAAACAAAGCATTTCCTCAGTAAATGGTTATATTTGTTATCTCTAGGAAGAAAATGAATTGATTGTTTAGGTTTGTGGCAGTTGTTACTACTGTTGCACAATATCCAATTTCTGGTGCTCTCTGCTTTCAGGCATACAGAATATTACACTCCCTGTCCTGTTTGAAGTCAGGTAGAGTCACATGACTTGTGTTGGCCGTGAAGATGTCTGTAAAGTATTATGTGTGACTTCTATGTCAAGGCATTTCATTTCCAGCTCTTCCTTCTCTAGCCTTCCCTTCCTCTGCATGGAGAGGTATCAGCATCCATAGATCTGACACGAACAAGAAACATACTGAAGCCATTAAGAAAGGAAAAAATATTTAAGGAGGAATATCATAATGAATGCAGGTCTTGGTTTTCCTGCCTTTCATAGATGTAAAATCCCTTTGTTTAATAATTTTTAGGAGAAGAGTTAAGGTGGCAGAGGAGTAGAAGGACCCTGTGCTTTCCTCCCCTCCAAACACCCCTAGATAAATATCAAATCATTCTGAATATCCAAGAAGTCGATCTGAGGACTACCAGAACAGATTGCACAACTAGAGGGAGAGAAGAGACCACATTGTGGAAGGTAGGAGGTGTGGAGACATGATTTGGGGGAGAAAATGATCAAGGATGCTGCAGAGGGGAGGGAGCCCTGATCGTGGAGCAGGGAGAGAGAGCTGGAGGGAGGGAGGGAGAGAGAGAGAGTGAGAAAGCAGTGCACAGGGGATCACACAGAAAAGTGCTCTCCCAAAACCATGGACTGGGAAAATGAGAGGGGTTTTTACAATCAGTGGAACTGAAAGACTGGAGTTTATGAAGTCCATGCCGTGGCTGGTGTTGAGCTTGGTGCACACTGCAGTGCTCCTGTGGAGAAGGAGGGCAGGGGCCTGGGGGCAGACAGCTGTAATCTGAGGATCCCCTGGGACACACTGGGAGAGATGGTTTCCCCTTCTTGGAGTGCATCTGAGAGAGGTGGCCTTGCTTCTCAGAGACAAAAGAGGTGGCAGGCACCATCGTGCTTTCCTGCCCCTTAAGCATAGAAGTAGAGGCTCCTGCTAAGGGCAGCTAACTTGGACTCAGGCATTTTACTCTAGACTCCAAGGTTCTGCATGTTGGTGCAACTCCTCTTCTGGGACAAACCAGCACCAGCCAGAGTGTGGGGAGACCCTCCACCAGAGGACCAGTGCAGGTCCATGCCACGCCCCTGACATTTGGAGTTTTGAAGCTCAGTTGGCACGCCTTTGATAAAACATGGGTGCACTGCACTGCCAGGTGAGCAGATGGCCTGGACAAAGACAGGGTAAAGGCAAGGATCTGAGGGATGCCTGGGATAAACAAGGAGAGATTGTTTGCTTTTCTGTGAAGGCTTCCCAGAGAGGGTGGGCACAAACGCCCCTCTCTAAGGAGAAGGGAGAAGACTAGTGCCATTTTTCTCCCCCAACCATCAGCATAGAAAGACTTCAGTGAGTAGTACAGTGCCCACAGTGGAGGCTTCAGCTGCTTTTACTGAGCCCTACCCTTCTGTGCTCTGCAGGTGCTTTTTTACTAGTTCAAGTGTGCCTGAGAACCAGAACAGCAGTGGGCCCCTTCCCCCAGAAGACCAGCATAAGCCCTCATTGTGTACCAAGTCTATTGATCATAGAGTGCTGCAAAGCTTCAACTGTAGTGGAAATAGGATCAGGCCTTTTTTGATGAGCAGACCAGAGCACATCTAGTTAAAACTCACTACCCTCTGGACAAGGTCTAGTCCCCATTGCAGGCAAGGAGACACTCCGAAGAGGACTTACCTGAGTGAAAGAGCAGCTAAAATACAGCAACTGAATGTACACAGCATACACCAGAGACACTTCCTGAAGCACCAGACCCTGGACAGTATATGACCTCTTCTTAATAAAGCCATTACTCTCAGGAACAGGGAACACAAGAGGCATTCCTAAAACACAGAAGACAGAGAACTAGACAAAATGCCAAGGAGGAGGAATTCATACTAAAAGAAAAAGAAAAGCTCACAGCCAAGGATCTAATCAAAGCAGATATAGGTAATATGTGTGATCCAGAATTTAAAACAACAATCATAAGGATATTAGCTGAGCTTGAGACAAGCATAGAAGACATCAGGGAGTCCCTTACTGCAGAGATAAAAGGTGTAAAAACTAATCAGGCTGAAATAAAAGATGCTATAACCAAGATGCAAAACTGAATTGTAGTGACCACAAAGATAGAAGAAGTGGAGGAATGAATAAGTGATATAGAAGATAAAATTATGGAGAATAATGAAGCTGAAAAGAAGAGGGAAAGAAAAATATTGGATCATGAATGTAGACGTAGGTAACTCAGTGACTCTATAAAGCATAACATTAATATTATAGGAGTACCAGAAGAAAAGAGTGGAAAGGTGGTATAAGGTTTATTTGAGCAAATTATAGCTAAAAACTTCCCTAGTCTAGAGAAGGAAACAGACTTCCAAATCCAGGAGGCACAGAGAACTCCCATCAAAATAACAAAAGCAGGCCAACACCAAGATATATTGTAGTAAAATTTGCTAAATATAGAGTTAAGGAAAAAATCCTAAAATTATCAGGGGAAAAGAAATCCCTAACTTACAAAGGAAGACAAGTAGGGGTAGCAGTGGATCTTTCCACAGAAATTTGGCAGGCCAGAAGGCAGTGGCATGATATATTCAACATGCTGAGTGGGACACATCTGCAGCCAAGAATACTCTATCCTGAAATGCTGTCATTCAGAATAGAAGGAGAGATAAAGATTTTCCCAAATAAACAAAAACTATAGGAGTTTGTGACCACTAAACTAGCCCTACAGGAAATACTAAAGGGCCTCTGAGTGGAAAAGAAAGACCAACAGCAGCAAAGACAGAAAGAAACAGAAAATCTCCAGAAACAGTTACTTACACAAAGTAACACTTTGACAGTAAATTCATATCTATCAATTATCACTTTGAATGTAAATCGACTAAATGCTCCAATCAAAAGACATAGGTTATCAGAATGGATTAAAAAAAAAAAAAGATCCATCTATACTCTGCCTACCAGAGATTCATTTCAGACATAAAGACACCTGCAGATTGAAAATGAGAGGATAGAGAACCATTTGCCATGCTCTGCTAATGGACATTAAAAGAAAGCTGGGGTAGCTATACTTATATCAGACAAACTAGATTTTAAACCAAAGACTGTAACAAGGTATGAAAATGGGCGCTGTATCATAGTAAAGGGGTCTATCCAACAAGATCTAACAATTGTAAATATTTATGCCCCCAATTTGGGAGAAAACAAATATATGAAACAATTAATAATGAACAATACAGAAACTCATCAATAATAATACAATGATAGTAGGAGACATTGACAACCTACTCATATCAATAGACAGATCATTTAAGCAGAAAATCAACAAGGAAACAATGGCTTTGAGTGACACGCTGGACCAGATGGACTTAACAGATATATTCAGAACATTTTATCCTAAATCAGCAGAATACACATTCTTTTCAAGTACATGCAGGACATTCTCCAGAATAAATCACATACTGAGTCACAGACCAGGCCTCAACAAATAAAAGAAGATTGAGATCATACCATTCATATTTTTCCTACTCAACACTATGAAACTTGAAGTCAACCACAAGAAAAGATTTGGAAAGACCACAAATACTTGGGGGGTAAAGAACATCCTACTAAAGAATAAATGGGTTAACCAGGAAATTAAAGGAGATAAAAAAAATACATGGAAACAAATGATGATGAAAACATGACTGCCCAAAGCCTTTAGGATGTAATGAAAGTGGGTGTAAAAGGGAACTATACAGCAATACAGGACTTCCTAAGAGGCAAGAAAAGTATCAAATGCACAACCTAATCTTACACCTAAAGAAGCTGGAAAAAGAACAACAAATGAAGCCTAAAGTCAGCAGAATAGAGGAAATAATAAAGATTGGAGCAGAAATAAATGATATAGAAACAAAAAAACAAAAAACCTAGTAAAACAAATAAATGAAACCAGGAGCTGGTTCTTTGAAAGAATTTATAAAATTAATAAACACCTAGCCAGACTTATGAAAAGGAAAAGAGAAAGGACCCAAATAAATAAAATCATGAATAAGAGAGAAGAAATCACAAGAACACCACAGAAATACAAATAATTATAAGAGAATATTATGAAAAATTATATGCCAACAAATTGGGTAATCTGGAAGAAATAGATAAATTCCTAGAAACATATAAACTACCAAAACTGAAACAGGAGGAAAATTTGAATAGACTGATAACCAGCAAATAAATTGAATCAATAATCAAAAATCTCCCAAGAAAAAGTCTAGGCTCAGATGGCTTCCCAGGGGAATACTACCAAACATTTAAAGATGAGTTAATATCCATTTTTTTTCAAGCTGTTCCAAAAAATAGAACTGGAAGGGAAACTTCCAAACTCATTCTACAAGGCCAGCATTACCTTGATCCCAAAACCAGGTAAAGACCCAATAAAAAGAAGAATTACAGGGGCACCTAGGTGGCTCAGTGGTTAAGCCTCTGCCTTCAGCTCAGGTCATGATCTCAGGGTCCTGGGATCGAGTCCCACATCGGGCTCTCTGCTCTGCAGGGAGCCTGCTTCCTCCTCTCTCTCTCTCTCTCTGCTTGCCTCTCCGCCCACTTGTGATCTCTCTCTGTTAAATAAATCAAATCTTAAAAAAAAAAAAAGAAGAATTACAGACCAATATCCCTGATGAACATGGATGTAAAAATCCTTAACAAAATTCTAGCAAATTGAATCCAACAGTACATTAAAAGACTCATTCACCACAATTAAGTGGGATTTGTTCCTGAGCTGCAGGGTGATTCAATATTCACAAATCAATCAACGTGATATTCTACATTAATAAAAGAAAGGATAAAAACCACATGATCCTCTGAATAGATGCAGAAAAAAGCATTTGACAAAGTACAACATCTGTTCTTGATAAAAACCCTCAGTGAAGTAGGGATAGAGGGAACATACCTCAATATACCATTTACAAAAGACCTACAGCTAATATCATTCTCAATGAGGAAAAATAGAGCTTTTCCTCTAGAGTCAGGAAAAAGACAGGGATGTCCACTCTTACCACTGTTATTTAACATAGTACTGGAAGTCCCAGTCTCAGCAATCAGACAACAGAAAGAAACACAAGGCATCCAAATTGGCAAGGAAGTAATCAAACTTTCACTATCCACAGACAACATGATACTCTATGTAGAAAACCTGAAAGACTTCCCCCCAAAATTGCTAGAACTATAACATGAATTCACCAAAGTCATAGGGTACAAAATTAATGTACAAAAATCTGTTGCATTTCTCTATATCAAAAATGAAGCAGCAGAAAGAGACATCAAGGAATCAATCCCATTTGTAATAGCACCAAAAAAAATAAGGTACCCAGGAATAAACCTAACGAAATAAGTAAAAGATCTATATGCTGAAAACTATAGAATGCTTAGGAAAGAAATTGAAGATGACACAAACAAATGGAAAAATAATCCATGCTGATGGATTGGAAGAACAAACATTGTTAAAATGTTTATACTGCCCAAAGCAATCTACACATTTAATGCAATCCCTATCAAAATACCACTAGCATTTTTCACAGAGCTAGAACAAACAATCCTAAAGTTTGTATGAAATCACAAAAGACCCTGAATAGCAATCTTGAAAAAGAAAAGCAAAGCTGGCAGCATCATGTTTCCTAACTTCAGGCTATATTACAAAGCTGTAGTGATCACGATGGTATGGTACTGGCACAAAAACAGACTCACAGGTCAATGGAACAGAATAGAAAACCCAGAAATGGACCCACAACTATATGGTCAGCTAAAGTAGGAACAAGTAGGAAAAGTAGAAAAGTAGGAAATAATCCAATGGTAAAATGTCTCTTTAACAAATGGTGTTGGGAAATGGAAAGCAACATGCAGAAGAATGAAACTGGACCACTTTCTTATACATTACAGAAAAATAAATTCAAAATGGATGAAAGACCCAAATGTGAGACAGTTAACCATTAAAATCTTAGAGGAGAACACAGTCAGCAACCTCTTTGACACTGGCCGTTGCAACTTCTTACTAGACATGTCTCTAGAGGCAAGGGAAGCAAAAGGAAAAATGAACTGTTGGGACTTCATCAAAATTAAAATCTTCTGCACAGTGAAAGAAACAATCAACAAAAATAAAAGGCAAACTTCAGAATGGGAGAAGATATTTGCAAATGACATATCTGATAAAGATATGACATACTGATAAAATGGACAGAAGACATGAATAGACATTTTTCCAAAAAGACATACAGATGGCTAATCAACACATGAAAAAATGCTCAACATCACTCATCATCAGGGAAATTAAAATCAAAACTACAATGAGATGCCACCTTGCACCTGTCAGAATGGCTAAAATTAATAACACAGGAAACAACAGATGCTTGGGAGAACGTGGAGAAAATGGAACTCTTTTACACTCTTGGTGGATATGCCAACTGGTATAGCCACTCTGGAAAACAGTATAGAGGTTCCTTAAAAAGTTAAAAATAGAACTACCCTATGACCCAGCAATTGCACTACTAGGTATTTACCCAAAGGATACAAAAGTACTGATTCAAAGGGATACATGCACCCCAATGTTTATAGAAGGATTATCTACAATAGCCAAATTATGGAAAGAGCCCAAATGTCAATTGACTAATGAATGGATAAAGAAGAGGTGGTATATATACACATTCAGCCATAAAAAAGTGAAATCTTGCTATTTGCAATGACATGGATGGAGCTAGAGTGTATTATGCTAAGTAAAATAAGTCAGAGAAAGACAAATACCATAGGATTTCACTCATATGTAGAATTCTAGAAACAAAAGACATTAATATAAGGGAAAGAAAAAAGAAGAGAGGGAGGCAAACCATAAGAGACTCAACCAGAGAGAACAAACTGAGGGTTGATGGCGGGAGGTGGGTGGGGGGATGGGCCAAGTGGGTATTGGTTATTAATGAGGCACTGGTTGTGTTGAGCACTGGATGTTATACATAAGTGATGAATCACTTAATTCTACTCCTGAAGCTAATATTACACTGTATGTTAAAGAACTAGAATATTAAATAAAAACTTGAAACATTGGGGCGCCGGGTGGCTCGTGGGTTAAGCCTCTGCCTTCGGCTCAGGTCATGATCGCAGGGTCCTGGGATCGAGTCCCACGTCGGGCTCTCTCCTCCTCAGCGAGCCTGCTTCCCCTCTCTCTCTGCCTACTTGTGCTCTCTCTGTCTCTCTTTAAAAAAAAAAACAAAACTTGAAACATTGAAAAATAACTTTTAAAGGGATGTGTCATTGATTTGCTCATAAAAATGATGAGGTTTGGTATATTCAAAGGATAATTAATTTGGATGAGAATCTCACTTAAATTTATTTTTCCATTTTTACTCTGCATACTCTTTTGGTATTTTCCATAGCTTTTATAAACTTTTTCAAACATACACTAGAGAAAATAATAAATGAACCCTCATATACTCAGCATCTCATTTTCAATAATTATCAAGCCATACTTTACTTGCTTTCTCTTTTCTCTTTTTTCTTCTGCTCTCCCACCCCTCCCTTACTTCCTTTTATCCTTTTCTCTATTGTCTTAAGCATTTTAAGAAGATCGCAGGTCATTTCACTCCTACATAATTCTCTATAGAACATGGGCATTTTCTTACATGAAAATATCATTTTCACACCTAACATAAAAAGAACATTAATGCCTCAATATCATCAAAGACACACATTTCCATCTCCTAAACATCATTTTTCAGTTAGTTTTTTCAAAAACAAGATCCAAACAAGGTCCATGATGAAAACTAATTGTCATGTCTCTTTAGTCCCAATTAAGCTACAGAAATCCCCTTCCCACATGTTTCATATCATTGATTTATGGAAGATGAATTTGTTTTTTACTTTCGTATATTCAAATTTTGTTAGAATCAGATCTCTGAAAACTTGCACTTTACAGAAACTTTTCTGCTCTTAGTCTTTGCCAGTTTACAAAAAGCAGGCAGAGTTTCAAAACAAAACAGCCAGCCTTATAGTGAGAGGGGTAATGGGGGGGGGAGTGGAAATTACTCTGTTTTTATTAATTTATTTGGCTTCATGATAAAAGCAGATTCAGAAATCTCATTTTCCAAGGAGAAACTAAACATTATTGGGTGCAACATTCATTCCCATTTCTGTCCCATTTCCCCAGCTGATCACTATTAACACTTCTTGCTTCTTTGGCTGCTTCACTTTTTTATCTCAGTAAGGACCTTGGAAAATGAAAGGTTAAGTGGAAATCAAGATAAATTGGGACTGAGATTTTCAATTCTCTATCTTGCCTTCTTCCTTATGAACTAAAATCCTTGACTCGATTTGACTTGAGTTCGAAATGTGTTTTCCAGCTCCTTCCTTGAAGGCAGAGGTAGTATCGTGAGGAGAAACAAGAAAAGTTTTTAAGAAATGGAGACAGAATGGTTCACAGAGAAAGAAGTAGAAATGGTCTTTAAACATATAAAAAAAATGTTCAAATTAAATCATAACAGTATAAATACAAATTAAAATTACCTTGAGCTATCATTTCTCACTGTGAGATTGGTATAAATCCAAAAATTTGAAAGTAAACACTTTTGGAGAGGTTTGTAAGGAAATAGGCAATTTCATGAATGCAAAATGATACAGCACCTGGGGAAATATCTGGACAATATTAGCAAAATTACAGATAAATTTGCCATTCAGTTGATAAGTTCCATTTCTAGAAATTTACCCTTAAAACATACCAGTACAACTATGAAGTCACATATGCACAAGGTTTGTTTGTATGTGTGTGTGTGTGTTTGCGCTAGGCTTTTCCTAAGTTTCTTAAGTCATATTTGATTATTGAAACAAAAATCATAATATTATCTAATGTGGTGCATATTGTATATAAAGGAAATACATAAGATTTACTATATTTAAATAGTGGAGAGGGTAAAGGGACCCAAATGACATATGGTTTTTACATTTCCCCCAAAGTGGAAAACATTCATACCAGTAGGCTATGGTAACTTGCATATGCATATTCTAATACACAGAGCAAACACTAAGAAAACCATACAATGCAATATACTAAAAAAATATTTCAAATAAATCCAGATGGAATCCCATGTATCCAAATAATCCATTGGAAGGTAAGAAAAGGGAAACACAGGAATGAGAAACAGAGGAAACAGAAAAATAATACAATGACATACTTAAGCCCTTACATATCAATATTTACTTTAAACGTGGGCGGTTTAAAAATATCATTAAAAGACTGGTGGGTGGCTTCAAATTGTTTTTGATCCATGGGGAGTAGGATGATCAGCAAAATGAGTGAAGGTGAATGGGAGATACAGGCTTCCAGTTACGGAGTGAATAAGGCCCAGGAATAAAAAGCACAGCATAGGAAATAAAGTCAGTGGTACTATGATAGTGTTGCATGGTGACAGATGGGAGCTACAGTTGTGGTGAGCATAGATACTGCATAGAGAGTTGAATCACTATGTTGTACACCTGAAACTAATGTGATATTGTGTGTCAACTATACTAAAATAAAATTTGATCCAACAAGATGTTGCTTGTAAGAAACTTACTTCAAGGGGCGCCTGGGTGGCTCAGTGGGTTAAAGCCTCTGCCTTCAGCTCAGGTCATGGTCCCAGGGTCCTGGGATCGAGCCCCCGCATCAGGCCCCCTCATGGGGCTCTCTGCTCAGCAGGGAGCCTGCTTCTCTTTCCCTCTCTCTGCCTGCCTCTCTGCCTAGT
Source organism: Enhydra lutris kenyoni (assembly GCF_002288905.1). Lineage (NCBI taxonomy): Eukaryota > Metazoa > Chordata > Mammalia > Carnivora > Mustelidae > Enhydra > Enhydra lutris. Next base: position 12,008,468 of record NW_019154086.1, read on the forward strand.
TGTGATCTCTGTCTGTCAAATAAATAAATAAAATCTTTAAAAAAAAGAAAAAGAAAAAACTTTTAGATGTTGGCCATAGGGAAAGGAGGCCCCAAGGGAAATAGCTGGGTCCCAGCCTGATCACCCTTTAGTGAAGCCCACATTTAGCTTCTAATGAGGTTTTTTGTTTTATTTTATTTTGTTTTATTTTTATTTTTTATTTTTTGTGCCATACTCTTAAACATGGATAGAACCTGAGGATCATGAGAGGTTTAAGAAAATAATTTAATATGAAAGAGAAAATGAAACATTCAAGAAATCTAGAGGAAAAGAGACAATCCAAGGTGAAGATATTATTGAATCCATGCAATAAGAAAAGGGTGCTCTAAAAATGAATATTCAGTGTTCAGGAAAGAGGTTTTTAGAAATTAAACACGTATTAGCTAAACTAAAAATTAATAGAAGCTTTGGAAGATAGACTTCTCCTGAGAAAAGTGAGGGAAAAAAGAGTGGGAGAAAAAGGGGTAAATAAGGAGAGGAAATATAAGAAAATAAGCGAGTGCTCAAAAGAAGGAACATTAGAAAAGAGAAAGAATCAAGGAAAAAAGTATAAGAAAATTTTTCAGAACAGAAGTGTGTGAGTCTCCAGATTGAAAGAGTCTCCTGAGAACCCAGCAAATTGAACGAACAACAACAATAAAAATCCCACACAAAGACAAAGCATTGTGAGGTTTTAAAACATTAGGGTTAAAAAGAAGATTCTAAAACTCTAGGGATGAGAGGGGAACAGATCACAAACCAAGGAGATGAAAGTTGCACCACTGTAAGGCAACATCTTCAAAATTCCAAGGGAAAATTAAATCCAATCTAGAATTCTACAGCTACCAGACAAATGTGAGAGCAGACTTAAGAATCTTTACTCCAGTGTGCTCTTCTTCAGGAAGCTCTGGAGATGTACTCCATTAGAACAAGTGAGTGAATCCAAAGTGAAATATGGGGGCTCCAGTAAGTCAGGAATACAACATAAGAGAAAGGAGAAGGATGATGGGATGGGTGATGGGAAAGATAATTCCCAGAGCACTATAGCATAGCAGGCCTAGAATACAAACAACTCAGATTAGAGCAGGAAGGGGGAGAAATTGAGACAAAAGTACATTTAAAATTAAGTAAGTAAACAGATAAACTAGTAAGTAATTGTATTTTTAAAGATTTATTTATTTGAGAGAGGGTGAATGGGGGGTGGGCAGAGGAAGAGAAACAGAGTCCCCGCATCAGGCTCCCTGCTGGGTGGGGAGCCTGCTTCTCCCTCTGCCTGCCACACCCCCTGCTTGTGTTCTCTCTCTGACAAATAATTATGATCTTTAAAAAACAAGAACAAAAACAAAAGGATATGGAGAGGGGTGAAGGAAAGTAATACAGTTGTATATTAGAAGCCTAATAAAATGATTTAACTCTTAAAAACATATACATATATTACTTTGATAAGTAAAACATTATTTTAAAAAAATCACAATAACTTATACACATGAAACTAATATAACACTGTATGTTAATTACACTGGAATTTAAATTAAAAAAATAAAATCAGGAAAACAAACGCAGCAGGAGAATTAAAAAAATAAAATTGGACTGGCAGATTATCTCTTATGTTTGAACACATTGAAGGAGTTTTCATAGTTCTGAGATTTTGAAATAGGTAAATAAGAAATTTCTAAACAAACATTAATGGTTGTTATTCTAAATTAAACCCAAAGAATGCGTATATAATTGTGGTACTTTTTTCTCAGCATATTATCACAGTATGTTATTCAATATCAGAGAATGTTATTTAATCATAATAATGTAAACACTGGAGAGTGAAATTTTTTAACAATGATGTAATTCTTTCAAGAGGATAAGGAGAGGTAGAAGTTATGCATAGTGAAATGAGTTTTTGAGTGCTGAGTCCTCATCCATTGCAGAAAGTTAATAAATAACCTCTAAAACTGATTCAAAGATGGTAGTCTAAATATATAGAAAAAGGGAGGTTAAAAAATAGATCAAGTAGTGAAAAGGCAGTAAGGAATGGGCCTTCGAAGTGGGGCATGGCAGAGCAGGGATTGCTATTTTTCTGTTTTTAAATCTAAAGTACTATTTGATCTTTTAGGGACATATACATCTATCACTTGGGTAATAATCAAAATTTAAATCAAGTCTAATAATTGCAAGAATCAAAACAAAAATGAGTATTGAAAATAATTGAGGACTTAACATAAAAAAAAATCATAATAACTGAGAAAGGAAGGTAGATAGGAGAAAGCAACTGGACCCACGAAGCCATCTGTGTCCCTGTCTCTCTCTCTGGTCTGATGCTGTCTGTGCATCTCATTCGATTACGCTCACAGCATATCACAGTTATTGGTGCTCAGTGGGGACAGAGGTGGCTACTAGACAGGGGTGCGGCTACTAGCAACCACATCCTAGCTAGGGATGGCTCCTAACAGTTCTGGACTCATTATTTTCAGAGTTTTGCTGATTGAGAACAAAGGATTCTTCCAAGTCTTGTTAAAGAATGACTTATGCTTTTCTCTCCACAGCTCTCTTCTGTATCTGTGAAGGCTATTTTAGTGTTTATGTGAATATATAAACACTAGTTTATTCACATAAAATCACTAGCGATTATGGAATTATTTGTAAAGAAAGATTTTACTTCTTATATTTGCAAATATATTTCATTTTTCATAACAGCTCAAAGCCTTCATAATGCTTTCCAGTATTAGCTCTTGCTATTACCTCTTTGGTGAGGAGATAAAAAAGAAAATAACAGAATTAGTAACTAGTTTTATTGAACATAATAACCGAAGCACCGACTTGGGCGATCCCACATCTTTTCAGTCTTGTGATGCTCCTTTCTTGGCAGAAGTTGTTTTTTGCTGCAGCTGAGATCTTATTAGAAATGCAGAATCTCAGGACGCCTGGGTGGCTCAGTTGGTTAAGCAGCTGCCTTCGGCTCAGGTCATGATCCCAGTGTCCTGGGATCGAGTCCCACATCGGGCTCCTTGCTTGGCTGGGAGCCTGCTTCTCCCTCTGCCTCTGCCTGCCATTCTGTCTGCCTGTGCTCGCTCTCTCTCCCTCTCTCTCTCTGACAAATAAATAAAATCTTTAAAAAAAAAAAAGAAATAAAAAAAGAAATGCAGAATCTCAGGCCCTAGAATCTGAGAATTGTCGGGTCAGAATCTGATGTAGTTAGCCTGGGCTATTTTTGTTTTGTTTTTTTTGCTCCCCAGGTAACTAGGTTGCTAACTAATGGTCTGAACAAATCATGATTCTATTCCTGCCTATTTAATATTTGTGACTCAGCGGAGTCAGTGTTTTTCAAGTATTTGTGTTCATATAGGTCACCTGGGGGTCTTTTTTTTAACTTTTTATTTTGAAATAGCTGTAGATTCACAGAAAGCTGCAAAGACAATACAGAGAGGGCCTGGACCTCTCCTTCAGGTTCCCCCAATGGTTATGTTTTATGTAATGTTAGTACAGTAGCCAAACCAGGAAATCCGTATTGGTACAATATGTTTGTGTTGTCCCATGCCATTTTGTTACCTGTGGAGACTCCTGTAACCATCTCTGCAGTAAAATTAAGAACTGTTCCAGAATTACAACGATCTCCCTTATGCTATCTCTTAATAATCACATGTCCCCCTTTTCCTACATTTACCATTAATCCTCTGACAACTAATCTGTGTTCCAGCTCTATATTTTGCTCAGGTTGAGAATGTTGTATAAATGGAATGATACAGTGTGTGGCCTTTTGCGTTTGGCTTTTCTCACTCTGCGTAATACCCTTGAGACCTATGCAAACTGTTGTATGAAGCAATAGTTTTTCTTTTTCTTTTTTCTTTTGAAATTATTATAGATTCACAGGATATTGCAAAAACAGTGCAGAGAACACCCGTTTCCCTCAATGGTACCATCTTAGATAACTATGTACAATATGAAAACCAGGAAACTGACACTGGTAAAATCCACAGACCTTATTCAGATTTTACCAGTTTTATGTGCACTCATTTGTGTGTCTTTGAGTCCATATGGTTCTCTTTTTTTAAAGATTTTATTTATTTATTTGACAGAGAGAGAGTGAGAGAGAGAGAGAGCGAGCACGTGCTGGGGAACAGCAGGCAGAGGGAGAGGGAGAAGCAGATTCCCCAGTAAGCAGGAAGCTCAAAACAGGGCTTGATCCCAGGACCTGGCTGGGATCATGACCTGAGTTGAATACAGACACTTAATGGACCGAACCATGCAGGCACCCCAAGTCTGTGTAATTCTATGTAATTTTTTTTTTAGTGCATGGTGGGTGGGAAGGGCAGAGGGAGAAGGAGAGACAGAGAATCTTATTTTTAAAAATTTTTATTTATTTTTTTTAAATTTCTTTTCAGTGTTTCAGAATTCATTGTTTATGCACCACACCCAGTGCTCCATACAATACGTGCCCTCCTTAATACCCACCTGCAGGTTCACCCAACCTCCCACCCTTCTTCCCTCCAAACCCTGTTTGTTTCTAAGAATCCACAGTCTCTCATGGTTCATCTCCCCCTCCAATTTCCCCCAACTCCCTTCTCCTCTCCATTTCCCCATGTCCTCCATGTTATTCCTTATGCTCCACAAATAAGCGAATCCATATGATAATTGACTCTCTCTGCTTGACTTATTCCACTTAGCATAATCTCCGCCAGTCCCGTCGGAATGAATACAAACGTTGGGTATTCATTCATCCTTTCTGATGGAGGCATAATACTCCATTGTATATATGGATCATATCTTCTTTATCCATTTGTCCATTGAAGGGCATCTTGGTTCTTTCCGGAGTTTGGTGACAGTGGCCATTGCTGCTGTGAACATTGGGGTACAGATGGCCCTTCTTTTCACTACATCTGTATCTTTGGGGTAAATAGCCAGTAGTGCAATTGCAAGGTCATTGGATAGCACTATATTTAATTTCTTAGGGAATCTCCACACTGTTTTCCAAAGAGGCTGCACCAACTTGCACTCCCACCAACAGTGTAAGGGGGTTCCCCTTTCTCCACATCCTGTCCAACACTTTTTGTTTACTGTCTTGTTAATTTTGGCCATTCTAACTGGCATAAGGTGGTATCTCAATGTGGTTTTGATTTGAATCTCCCTGATGGCTAGTGATGATGAACATTTTTTCATGTGTCTGATAGCCATTTGTATGTCTTCATTGGAGAAGTGTCTGTTCATGTCTTCTGCCCATTTTTTGACATGATTATCTGTTTTGTGTGTGTTGAGTTTGAGGAGTTCTTTATAAAACTTGGGTATCAGCCCTTTGCCTGTAGTGTCATTTGCGAATATTTTCTCCCATTCCATGGATTGCCTCTTTGTTTTGTTGACTGTTTATTTTGTTGTGCAGAAGCTTTCCATCTTGATGAAGTCCCAAAAGTTTATTTTCACTTTTGTTTCCTTTGTCTTTGGAGACATGTCTTGAAAGAAGTTGCTGTGGCTGATGTCAAAGAGGTTACTGCCTATGTTCTCCTCTAGGATTCTGATGGATTCCTGCCTCATGTTGAGGCCTTTTATCCATTTTGAGTTTATCTTTGTGTATGGTGTAAGAGAATGGTCGAGTTTCATTCTTCTATACATAGCTGTCCAATTTTCCCAGCACCATTTATTGAAGAGACTATCTTTTTTCCACTGTTTATTTTTTCCTGCTTTGTCGAGGATTATTTGACCATAACGTTGAGGGTCCATATCTGGGCTCTCCACTCTGTTCCACTGGTGTATGTGTCTGTTTTTGTGTCAATACCATGCTGTCTTGGTGATCACAACTTTGTAGTAAAGCTTGAAATCAGGCAACGTCATGCCCCCCATTTTGTTTTTCTTTTTCAACATTTCCTTAGTAATTCAGGATCTCTTCCGGTTCCATACAAATTTTAGGATTATTTGCTGCAACTCTTTGAAAAATGCCAGTGGAATTTTGATTGGAATGGAATGGCATTGAAAGTATAGATTGCTCTAGGGAGGATAGACATTTTAATAATGCTTATTCTTCCAATCCATGAGCATGGAATGGTCTTCCATCTTTTTATGTCTTCTTTAATTTCTTTTATGAGTGTTCTGTAGTTCCTTGAGTACAGATTCTTTACCTTTTTGGTTAGGTTTATTACCAGGTATCCTATGGTTCTTGGTGCTATAGTAAATGGAATCAATTCTCTAATTTCCCTTTCTGTATTTTCATTGTTAGTGTATAAGAAAGCAACTGATTTCTGTACATTGACTTTGTATCCTGCCACGTTGCTGAATTGCTGTATGAGTTCTAGTAGTTTGGGGGTGGAGTCTTTTGGGTTTTCCATATAAAGTATCATGTCTTCTGTGAAGAGAGAGAGTTTGACTTCTTCTTTGCCAATTTGAATACCTCTTATTTCTTTTTGTTGTCTGATTGCTGTTGCTAGGACTTCTAATATTATGTTGAACAAGAGTGGTGAGAGTGGGCATCCTTGTCATGTTCCTGATCTCAAAGGGAAGGCTGTCAACTTTTCCCCGTTGAGGATGATGCTTTTTCTGCGTCAATTGAGAGGACCATGTGGTTCTTTTCTCTTCTCTTATTGATTTGTTCTATCACATTGATTGATTTGCGAATGTTGAACCACCCTTGCAACCCATGGATAAATGCCACCTGGTCATGGTGGATAATCTTTTTAATGTACTGTTGGATCCTATTAGCTAGGATCTTGTTGAGAATCTTAGCATCCATATTCATTGGGGATATTGGTCTGAAATTCTCCTTTTTGGTGGGGTCTTTGCCTGGTTTGGGGACCAAGGTAATGCTGGCTTCATAAAAAGAATCTGGAAGTTTTCCTTCTGTTTCTATTTTTTGAAACAGCTTCAGGGGAATAGGTATTATTTCTTCTTTGAAAGTTTGGTAGAATTCTCCAGGGAATCTGTCAGATCCTCGGCTCTTGTTTTTTGGGAGGTTTTTGATCACTGCTTCAATCTCGTTACTAGATATTGGTGTATTCAGGTTGTCAATATCTTCCTGATTCAGTTTTGGAAGTTTATAGGTTTCCAGGAATGCATCCATTTCATCTAGATTGCTTAACTTATTGGCATATAACTGTTGATAATAATTTCTGATGATTGTTTCTACTTTTTTGGTGTTAGTCGAGATCTCTCCCTTTTCATTGATAATTTTATTAATTTTGGTCCTCTTTCTTTTCTTTTGGATTAGTTTGACTAATGGTTTATTGATCTTATTGATTCTTTCAAAAAACCAGCTTCTAATTTCATTGATGCATTCTACTATATCTCTAATTTCTATCTAATTGATCTCTGCTCTGATCTTGATTATTTCCCTTCTTGTGTGTGGGGTTGGCTTAATTTGTTGTTGATTTTCCAGTTCTTTAAGGTATGAAGACAGCTGGCATATTCTGGATTTTTCAATTTTTTTGAGGGAGGCTTGGATGGCTATGTATTTCTCCCTTAGGACCACCTTTGCTGTACCCCATAGGTTTTGGACCGAAGTGTCTTCATTCTCATTGGTTTCCATGAATTGTTTAAGTTCTTCTTTGATTTCCTGGTTGATCCAAACATTCTTAAGCAAGGTGGTCTTTAGCTTCCAAGTGTTTGAATTCCTTCCAAACTTTTTCTTGTGGTTGAGTTCCAGTTTCAAAGCACTGTGGTCTGAGAATATGCAGGGAATAATCTCAGTCTTTTGGTATCAGTTGAGACCTGATGTGTGACCCAGTATGTTGTCTTTTCTGGAGAAAGTTCTATGTGCACTCGAGAAGAATGAGTATTCTGTTGTTTTAGGGTGGAATGTTCTGTATATATCTATGAGGTCCATCTGATCCAATGTGTCTTTCAATGCTCTTGTTTCTTTATTGATTTTCTGCTTGGATTATCTGTGTATTACTGAGAGTGGTGTGTTGAAATACTCTACTATTAATGTATTTATATCAATATGATGCTTTATCTTCATTAACAGTTGTCTTATGTAGTTGGGTGCTCCCATATTGGGAGCATAAATATTTACAATTGTTAGGTCTTCTTGGTGTATAGACCCTTTAAGTATGATGTAGTGTCCTTCTTTATCTCTGACTACAGTCTTTAGTTTAAAATCTAATTTATCTGATATGAGAATCGCTACCCCCCCTTCTTTTGAGGCTCATTGGCATGAAAGATGTTTCTCCATCCCTTCACTTTCAGTCTGGATGTATCCTTAGGTTCAAAATGGGTGAGAGAGAGAATCTTAAGCAGATTCTGTGCTAAACAAGGAGCCAGATGGGGGCTCAGTCTCACGACCCTGAGATCATGACTTGAGGTGAGATCATGACTTGAGGTGAGATCAAGAGTGGATCCTTAACCGACTGAGCCACCCAGGCATCCCCATTATATGCAGTTTTAACATGTGTAGATTCATGTGACCAACACCAGAATCAAAATGCAGAACTACTCCATCACCACACAGATCCCTGTGTTACCCCCTTACAGCCACACCTATTCCCCTTCCCTCTTCCACCCCATCTCTAAGTCCTGGCAACCATTCATCTGTTCTCCATCTCTGTAATTTTGTCATCTTAATAATGTCATACAAATGGAATCATGTACCTGTAAACTTTTCAGATTGACTTTTTTCCTCCACTCAGCATAATGCCCTTGTTGCTGGTATCAAGAGATTGTTCCTTTTTACTGCAGAGTGATACTCCATGGTATGGGGGCACCACAGTTTATTTAACCATTCGTGCATTGCAGGACATTTTGCTTGTTTCCATTTTGGGACTATTACAAATGAATCTACTATGAACACTCATGTACAAAAAGTGTGTTTAAAAAAAAAAAAAAAAAAAAGCCCAGGCTGCAGACTAAGTAAATCAGGATCTCAGGGATGAAGGCCAGGCATCAATTTTTAAAAAGTTTCCCAGAGAGTTTCATGTGTATCACAGATTTCTGGAACCTAATTTGGAACTTAAAACCAAAAACCTAAAACCAAGTTAAGTTTTAGAAATCTGTAAATTCTGTAGAAATTATTTTTCGTGACAGTAGCATTATTATGCACCTATGAGATGCTAGGCATTATATGCATTTAAGCCTCTTAACAACCCTGTGGGGTGTATATTATTACTCTCTCTTTACATATGAGAAGGCTGAAGGGTGGGTAAAATAAATGTGGTAAAAAGGTATAAACTTCCTTCTATGAAATAAGTAGGTCCTAGGGATATAATGTACAGCATGGTGACTATAGTTAATTATATTGTATTGTATATTTAAAAACTGCTAAGAGAGTAGATCTTAAAAGTTCTTATCACAAGAAAAAAAATTTGTGACTTTGTGTGGTGATGGATGTTAACTAAATTTACTGAGGTGATCACTTCGCAATTTATACAAATGTCAAATCCTTATGTTTTATATGTGAAACTGATATAATACATATCAATTATTTCTTAAAAGAAAAAAAAAATCTTTCCTTAGAGATGTCTGTTAAACATCCTGTATCATAAATTAGTTGTGGTTCAAGAGAGAAAATTTTCAAGAGATACATTTTCTTTTCTTCTTTTATTTTTATTTTTTTTAAGATTTTATTTATTTATTTGAGACAGAGAGACAGTGAGAGAGAGCATGAGCGAGGAGAAGGTCAGAGGGAGAAGCAGACTCCCCATGGAGCTGGGAGCCCGATGTGGGACTCGATCCCGGGACCCCGGGATCATGACCTGAGCCAAAGGCAGTCGTCCAACCAACTGAGCCACCCAGGCGTCCCTCTTTTCTTCTTTTAATTCAAGAAAGTATTTTAGGATAAGACTTCAAAGAACTTTACAGGGAAAAAAATTCCACAACTCATACATTATAAAGAAAAAAGAAAACTTTGTCTTTATTTTTTAAAAAGATACATTTATTTATTTTAGTGGGGGGGAGAGAGAGAGAGTGAGAGAGAGAGAGAGTGAGAGAGAGAGAGAGAGAGATACAGCAGCAGGAAGGGGCAGAGAGAGAGGGAGAAAGGGAATTCCAAGCAGACTCCCTGCTTAGCCCAGAGCCCGAGGTGGGGCTTGGTCCCAGGACCCTGAGATCATGACCTGAGCTGAAATCAGGAGTCCATTGCTTAACTGACTGAGTCACCCAGGTGTCCCAAGAAGGATTTGACTTTAAAACAGTATCTTATGCATTTTGGAGCCAAGTAAACTTAACTACCATGTGAATGATCCAGAGAGGCAAATTAATTGCAATAGGATAAATTTTGCTCTATATCCAAATTTTGGCTCTCTGTATCCATGCAACTCAAATGATATGTGGCAGGGACGGTGGAGGGGGAGAAATGATCTCTGTCTGGGGATAGCCATATTCATTGACTGAGCTTACTAAAGTGTGTGGATCAGAAGAAAGTGAGGGAGATAGACTCACAAATTTCTTTGAGGGGTGCCTGGGTGGCACAGTTGATTAAGCAACTGATTCTTGATTTCGACTTAGGCTCAGGGTAATGAGATTGATCCTAGACATGAGCTCTGTGACCAGGGGCAACTCTACTTAAGACTCTCTTTCCCTCTGCCTCTGCCTCTCCCCTCCCCTTCCCTCTGTGTGTGTGTGCTCTTTCTCTTTCAAATAAATAAATCAATCTTTAAAAAAAGAGAGAAATGTCTTTGAGTTGAAATTTTTTTTAAAGATTTTATTTATTTATTTGACAGACAGAGATCATAATTAGGCAGAGAGGCAGGCAGAGAGAGAGAGAGGAGGAAGCAGGCTCCCTGCTAATCAGAGAGCCCTATATGGGGCTTGATCCCAGGATCCTGGGATCATGACCTGAGCAGAAGGCAGAGGCTTTAACCCACTGAGCCACGCAGGCGCCCCTATGAGTTGAATTTTTGAGAAGGTTGTTCTAGTGCTTGACAATAACAAATGCCAGCATGGAATGTCCACTGAATAATTCGATTAGTGAGATGGCCTGAGAGAGAGAGAGAGAGAGAGAGAGAGAGAGAGATTATGGCTTCAGCCTGCACCTATGAAGTTCAAAGTTTGAGCCTGCCAGATCTTCCTTTTCTGACACTCTGTCTTGTAGATTTTGCATCTGCTTTGATAGCCCTCATGATCAAATCAGCTAATTCCTTGTGATAAATCACACACACACACACACACACACACACAGAGAGAGAGAGAGAGAGAGAGAGAGAAAATCAAAGGATTGTATTGGGCTGGAAATATAAGTTTTGGGAGTCATGATTATAGAGATGCTTATTTTAAACCATAGATTTCACGAAGTTGGTTGGGGTCACTAAAGGAGAGAGTATATATAGAGAAAATATGAGGAACAATGATTGAGCCCTGAGTGGTCCAACATTTAGAGCTCCAACAGAACAAGGGAAGCCAGAAAAGAGCGTGGAATAGGAGAGGTCCTTGAGGTAAGAGAGAATGAGGGGAGTATCATGTCACAGAAGCCACTAGAAGACAGTGTTTCAAAAAGGGAGAGGCCAAATGAGTCTAATGCTGGTCAGCTGTTGAGTAAAATAAGGTGACCATTGGATTTGATAATAACAATGACTCAGTGTTTGTGTAATACATTTTGGAGCACATTTATGGAAACTGGAATGTCAGTTTTTTCTCACATGAGTCATTAGGAGGTCATTATGGTCATTATTATCTTTTTTTTCTTAATGAGGAATCTAGGATCAGATTTTGGGGAACTGTTCAAGCTTAAAGTAGCTGGTTATGGCAGACCTGGTTGAGAACCAGATTTCTTTGTTTCAGCTCAGTTCTCTGATTCTAAATCCTGTTTGGCATAGGAATCACCTGTCAAACTTTCTACAAATGCAGATACTCTAAACCTACCACAAAAACGTCTCAACAAGAAGCTCTGGGATAAGGGCTGGGGAATGAGCATTAAAAAGAAAAGAAATACAATTCAATGAGAAGTTCTAGTAAGAGGCCAGGTTGAGGATGTTCTGTGTTCTGAGCAACCTTTCAATTAGACTTCCTAGGATTAAAGTCTATGCAGGGTTTGGTTAGCCTAGTTCACAAAGATCAACTGAACGGTCTTTGAGCTTCCTCAGGGTGGAAATGCTAATTAACCCAACATGCTAATTCGTCAGTTCAATCTGCTAAGGTGTTTTCTTCTAATTAGTCTCCTGCTTCTGAGTGGAGAAAGCATTTCCCCAAAGACAATTCTTTCCTTTGCAATTGAACTTCCAAATTAAACTTAGTTATCTCATCAGGTGAATTTCCATGACCAGGTTTTCCAAGTTAAGAATCACTTGGCATAAAAAATACAACTGATGGGAATGTGTGGAGATAACTATCTGCTATAAGTTTATGAAATAAGAATGGTTTCCAAAAGCATGAGTATTTTTGCCTATTACAAAAGAGAAAAATATACTTTATAGGTAATTTGTTTTTAACTTTATTTTTTTATAGATAATTTAAAACAAGGACTCAAGCTGATTACATTCTGAGGTACTTTTTCTAAAACTTTAGGAACCTATGCTTACTAGGCATTTCTAGCCCTTCTGTAAGGGGTCCTGCTGTACCTCTTCTTTTTCCCGGGTGTAGTCAGTCCACACTAGAGCAATACCAGAGCCAATCTTGTTTAGACATCATGCCTTAGAATGACACATTTGCCTTTGCCTTTCATTCATTATTCTGCAATGTCTTTTCTCATCTCTTCCTCTAAGGGCTTACTGCACAATAGAATCACCTGTGAGTTTAAGAAAGATTGATGCCTATTGCCCTACCTCCAGAAGTTTAATTTCCTCAACTGCTGTTTCTATTACCATGTGTTTGGACTTGTACAGTAGCCTCCCCACCTTTAGTCTTTTAGACAACTAGTCCATCCTACATATTCCTGACAGGACAATCTTTCTAAAACCCAACTTGGTGCATTTAAAAAATTAAAGATAAAAAAAATGACCTCCTGCCTCTCCTCACCATGCACAAAAATTAACTCAAAATAGATCAAAGACTTAAATGTAGGAGCTAAAACCAGGGGGTGATGGTTAGGGGTGTGGGGTTTCTTTTTAGGGCAATGAAATGTTCTAAAATTGACTGTAATGATAGATATTCCACTGTAGGAATATATATAAAGGTGCTGGATTGTACATTTAAGGACATTACCTTCTGAGTTTTTTGAATGCCTTAGCCTGGTTTTCACTATTATCTATGGTTAGGGCTTCTACTCTGTTCAAACTTTCAGTTTCATTTCTTTTTATACTTCTCCCAGTGCTAGGTGACAGTGAAACTAGTCCTCTGCAAGTTTCTCCAACAGGTCTGCTTTCTTCTTGTAATGCCCTGCTTGCCCTCTTCTGCCTGTCCTGTGGTATCATCAAAAGTCCGCAGGATGCCTTCCCCTCCATCTCTGCCTGTCTCAATTCCTATGCAAGTTTTGCTCAGTCTTCTAAGTGCTTAGTTATGGCAGAAGATGGGAAACCTTGCCTCCCCTCTTCCACCTTCTTATTCCCCAGGGTGCGTCCATTTAATTGCTTTCACTCTCTCCTTAATTATTACAAAATATGTGAGAAATAGAGTGCAAATTCCTTTGGCAGGAGAGGGGAGAGTTCAAAGTACATTTGAATTTTTTCACTTGTGAAAATGCCCATATGTTTGTTAGTGTGCATCTGGAAGCTGGCCAGGTCAGGTTGCTCCAATCAGAACATACCTGGGATGGAGAGAAAGCTGGGCGTGAGTCAAGATTCCAGATGTCAGCTTATAATAACCCCCCTCTTTCTGAAGGGAGTGGGATGGCGGGCACACAGAGACCATTCCTCAGCAAGGGTCCTCCCACACCATCTGCTGCGCCTGGTCACAGGAGGCCGTGGGCAGCTCCCAGACACAAGAGGGGACCAAGAGGACTACCTCTCGATGGCTTTGCCTATGGTGTCCTCTTCTTCCTTTATTCAGGACACAAGGGGTACTTCCCAGGTGGTGGTAATAAAGTACAAGAAGGACCCAATTATTTGTCTTTAATCGCATGTGTTAACTATGAAATTAGAAATTGAAGAGCAGAAGCAGGAGCACAAAACCCTGCTCAGGAATCAGAAAGAAAATCTGAAGTATGTCAGGTGTGCATTATGGCCCCCATTTTTACAGAAGCTTGAGAATTCAAGAGTTGTTTTGGTTGAATTTATCTTTCCATTCTTAATGTTCCTAAATTAAGGTTTTGGAAGGTTATAATTTCAGGTTAAGGTAATCTAAACTGAAGTTTGCCCTACATTCCAAAGTCTTATGCTTTTTCTCTCATTAAAAATTACTTAAGGAGAGCCTGGGTGGCTCAGACAGTTAAGCGTCTGCCTTTGGTTCAGGTCACGATACTGGAGTCCTGGAATCGAACCCCGCACTGGGCTCCCTTTTCAGCCGGGAGTCTGCTTCTCCCTCTCCCTTTGCTCTTCCCCCTGCTTGTGCTCTCACTCTTTCTGTCAAGTAAATAAATAAAATCTTGAAGAAAAATTACTTAAGTAATACATGATGTAGTAAGAAATTCCATCACTAAGGAACCGAACACCCTTCAGTATCTGGTTCATATGTATGGCTTTAGCTTATCCTCTCTTGTGTCCTGTAGCCAGAGAAGCACATATCATGTGTAAAAAGCATGGGCTGTGGGGTCAGCCAAGGTGAAGCTCTAGACTACTACATGTTTTCCCTGGGGTAAATTGCTTAATCTCTCTGAGTCTCTTTCTATATATGCCAACCTCCTGAAAGGATTGTTTATGAGGATTAAATGAGAGAATGATTAGTGATTTAGCATATAGTGTTTGGCACTTGGTTAAGTCTCAATAATTGGGAGCTAACTACAGAATGCATACACGTGTTTTTTTCTATTCAATTATAAGGCCTTTCAGGATAGCAACCAGGTTGTAGTCCCACAATGCCTAACAGAATTGAGACTCAATAAGGTTTGTTGAATGAATGAGTGAGCAAGGGAGTGAGTGAGTGAGTGGAGTGATCTTGGAGTCCCCAATGTAAATAAACAGTAAACTTTCAGTAGTGAGTTTTTGTTTTGCAATTTTTTTCCTTTTTTCCCCTGCATGGTTTTCTTTTTTCTGAAGTCAGTCTGCTTGCTTTTTTCTTTTTTTTAAATAATTTTTTATTTTTTTATTAACATATAATTCTTTTTTTGTTTGTTTGTTTGTTTTTGTTTTTTTAAGTAATCTCTACCCCAAATGTGGGGCTTGAACTCAGACCCTGTGAAATCAAGAGTTGCATGCTCTTCCAATTGAGCCAGCCAGGAGTTCCCGCTTGTTTGTTTTCATAAACGATTTGATTGTAGTTTTTTTGCTTTTTGAATGAAGTTTTATATGCTCTGAATGCTTCACTTGCAAGTGTTCTTTCCCCACTATTTTCCCTTACTGCTGAATGATAGAGACGTAGAGAACACAGGGATTTATATCACGGACTTGACAATGAAATTAGCACTAGAATATTTAGGCTTCACAGTCATGGAATTAACTTTTTTTTTTTTGTATTCTGCTAAACTCTATTTTCTTCTGTTTTTCTATCATGTATAGATAATCTATTAGATAAAAATCATCTCTGAAGTCCTTATTTCTTTTTTTCTTTAAATTTTAAAGATTTTATTTATTTATTTGACAGACAAAGATCACAAGTAGGCAGAGCAGCAGGCAGAGAGAGAGGCAAGCAGGCTCCCCGCTGAGCAGAGAGCCCGCTGAGCAGAGGGGCTCGATCCCAGCACCCTGAGACCTTGACCTGAGCCAAAGGCAGAGGCTTAACCCACTGAGCCACCCAGGCACCCCTTAAGTTCTTATTTCTTCTCAAAGAAAGCACATCCGAGGTGAGAAATGGTATTCCAAATAAGAAATAACAAAATAAATAGACCATCCAGGTGAAAGGTGAGGGAGATGATTGATGGTGCTATTTAGCTTGGTTCCTCCCACCCCCTTTTAAAGCACTTTTATGGCAAAGTACTGCACGTTTGTTCAGAAGCATGCAGCAATTTTTTAAAAAAATTTATTTATTTGACTGAGAGAGATCACAAGTAGGCAGAGAGGCAGGCAGAGAGAGAGAGGGAAGCAGGCTCCCTGCTGAGCAGAGAGCCCGATGCGGGACTCAATCCCAGGACCCTGAGATCATGACCTGAGCCGAAGGCAGCAGCTTAACCCACTGAGCCACTCAGATGCCCAGCATGCAGCAATTTATTAGCAAAGCTTAACAAGCATTTATAAAGCAAACCCCATGTAACTGGTACCAGGGTTATGAAGCTGAACATAGTGAACACTTCATCCCAACATGTATCTATTTCTGGCCTGAATCCTTATACTCTCCTCAGAGGTAACTGTCATCCTTCTTTTATGTCAGTCATTTCTTGCTTTTCTTTATCATTACACTGCATATGTGGGCAATATCCTTAAACAATATTGTGCAGTTTTTGCCTGCTGTAAGACTGTGTATAAATCATACTGTTTATATTCTTTTGTATCTTGCTTTTTGCTTAATATTATGCTGTAAGCCACCCATATTGTTGCATGTAGTTGAAATTCATTAATTTCGTTGCTGAGTGATATTCTTGCATGGATATTGTATATGTATGTGTGTGTGTGTGTGTGTGTGTGTGTTGCATTCTGCTGAAAATAGATTGCTTCCTGTGTACATTTTCATGTATGTGTACATTTCATATGCATTCTAGTTTATACTGTATATACTTTTTCTAGGATACATACCCAGGAACATAATTGCTACATCCCTGGGTATGTATATCTTCAACTTTACTAGATACTACCAAGTTGTTTTCCACAGTGATTGTACCAATTTACAACCTCACCAGCAATGTATGAATAGAGTTCCAGTAGCTCTGCATCTTTATCAACATTTGGTATTTCTTTTCCCTTTTCCCTTTTTTCTTTCTTTTCTTTTATTTCTTTTAGTAGCAATTCCAGTGCCAGTATAATATATATCATTGTGGTTGGAATTTGCATTTCCATGATGACTAATGAAATTTAGTACCTTTTCATTGGCAATTTGGATTTCCTGTTTTGTGAAGCATCTGTTTCTTACTCATTTTATTTATTGGATTACATACCTTTTTCTCAGTAGATTTGGCCTGTCCTTCCTTTCATGAGTAATATAGTGGATGTTGACAGAGTGGAGTTTTGCGGTCATAGCCAACCTTTTTGAAAACTGCCCAAAGCAGTTTAAGTCATTGGGGAAGAGGTTGTAATCAGTTCTCCTTTTCAGATGTTACCTCCACGTGGTACATGAATTTTTTCTGCCCTTGAGCCTGGCAAGTGAGTCTTGGTAAGATTTGAATAAATGCCATCAAGAGAAGACTCAGGAAGGAAATTTCCTACTCATTGCTATCAGGGGATCATTTAATGGAGGCATCAAAGGATGTCCATTTCTTGGGGAAGGCCTCCAGTTAATTATTACCTAGAAGCTGAGGGCAGAGCATGGTCCACTCAATCCCCTAAATTGGTGAGTCCCCTTTAATCAGTGTTTTGAAAACATTTAAATTCCCATCAGGCTAATTAGTTCATCTGGAAAATAATGTTTACTTGGAAATGGGCCAAATGAGAAGGGGATTCTCTCAAACAATTTCCTGGAGGAATGTCTTTCCTCTCCTTACAGAAAGATAAAGTGGAAGATAGAGAGGAAAGCAGGAGAGAGTTTACTGCATTTTCTAACCAACAAGCTGCTGGAACATTTCTGCATGTGTTCAATGTTGTTTTAACAGCATAGATGGGCTGATTTTGCAATACAATGACTGGTAGTTTCTACATGTGAACATTTTTGTCTTTCCAGAGGATTAATCTTGTGAAGAGTTGTTTGTTTTTTAATAGTGCTTGAGGTGGTTGGAATTCTGCAAATCCTTATTTCTCAGACAAAAGTGGAATTACAGTTTTTGATAAACTCCACAAGGGCAGGGATTATTTGGCTGTCTTGTATTCATCACTGTTTTTCCAGAACCTAGAGCAGTTCTGTACATGACAGGCAGTCAAGTATTCATTAGATGAATGAACAAATGATTTTCTGGCACTAGAGGTGTACTGAAAGCTACTAGCCCAGTAACAGAAGGAGAAACGATGCTGCTTGTCATTATGTGAACATATGCAGGCACACACACTCACTGCTTTGATTTGACCATGTTTATGACTTTCCAGGGAAAGAGGTGCACAATTTCTGCCCTTTTGAGGATAGTGTATATAAATAACTATTGAACATGAAAATAGTTTTATTGTCATAAAACACAAGCAATAGACTTAAAGATAAGGTTTAGTTATGAGGGCAAAGACTGCTTTCCTCTCCTCTACTTCTAAGGATCCTCTGGCTTAGAAATGACTGCCAAAGGCTCTGTACCTAGGAGGTTCTCAAAAAAGTGCGCAAAGCATAAACATTGTTTCAACACAGTTTACCTGGAATTGTAATTTAATTTATTGCAAGTCAATACATTCTTTGCAGCATTTTTTGCTGGTTGGAAGTAAGCCCTGAGGCAGGAAATGAATGGGTGGAGCAGCATCATCTTCCTCTGCACTTTCAGTGTACATTGCCAGGTATATAACAGGATGAAATCATGTTGGTTAAATGCATGAATCAATCCTATAGAGACGAGTTGAGGAACAAGGAGAGTGTGAATTACTTGGAGAGGGAGAGGTCTTGGGGAGGAGACAAGATGGCTGTCTTTGGATGTCTGAAAGCCCAACCTGTGGCAGAAGGAGAGCCAAGTGAGGACACTGTGTGGAAGCGTCTAATAAGATTTTTTTTTTTTAAAGATTTTATTTATTTATTTATTTGACAGAGATCACAAGTAGGCAGAGAGGCAGGCAGAGAGAGAGGAGGAAGCAGGCTCCCTGCTGAGCAGAGAGCCCGATGCGGGCCTCGATCCCAGGACCCTGAGATCATGACCTGAGCTGAAGGCAGAGGCTTAACCCACTGAGCCACCCAGGCGCCCAATAAGCAGATTTTTATTTGTCACGTATCAGCAGAGGAACAGCTTGATCTTAAAAGCAAAAGGGAAGGGAAAACAATCGCATTTATTTTTTTGTCTTATTTTTTCCAAGGCGTTTTTATGAGGCACCTCATTTCCCCCTATTAGTCATTCCCTTATTTTCTCCGAGGTTTGCTGTTTGAGTTCCTTGATTCTGCAGGACAACGCTGGCTCTCACTCAGCATATCTGCTTCTTGGGGAATGATGATTCTCTCACAGTCGTTACATACAGATTTCAAGGCTTAGGGTTCCGTGGCTACAATCAGCTAGGAACGATACAGTCCTAACTTTGTCTAGGAAAATGAGATCTAAGACATGTGGTGAGATATAAATCAATTTCAGGACTGACTAGACCTCCAGATTGCTCCTGATAAGTATCATATTGCTAAGGATTCCCTTTAAGTCCACGTGAAAAATTAGTTTTTGTAGACAGCACTCTGTCTGTTGTTCTTAGTATTATTTGTGCATTACCTTGTTATTAATGTGCATGACATCTTGACTTAAATATACTAATTTTACCTTGATTGATGTCGGGGTGATAAGAGTCTCAATTATTGGGCTATTACACATCAATCTCTTCTGCCTTAAATTCAGACATTACTCCTTGTTTGAAAAGTACAAGTAGTTTAAGAGAAATATTATGACTTAGAGAGATAGACCCAGAGAAGAAACAGAAAGTGTTCCAACCTGAAGTCTGCTTCTGAATCCTTATATAATCTTAGGTCTATTGCCCAACTTCTTAGCATCACATTCTTCTATCCATAAAGTAATGTTAATAAGAGAAATTTACTATATTCTTCCGTCGAAAGATGGAAGTATGCTTAGAAATTCTTGACGTGTAATACTAAATTGCCCCTGAAGAGAGTATTAAAATGACTACTTTGAAGTCATTAAGTCATATATTTTAAAAAAGTATCTATTCATACTTTTAGCTTTCTTTACCAACAGGGCTTCATGGAATCTGGCTTTGGGGCAGTCAGCTGTGGTTTACAGAGTGAGTTGTGGTGAGGAAGCAGGAATCACCTTGGTGAACTTACCAAGGAGGGGGAGGGATGGGATGGGAATGTGGTTCATTTGACAACCCCCAAAATGCCTGCAAATCAACCACAGCAGACTGTCTGTTCAATAGTGTCCATGGTGTGGAAGAAAGGTCTTTAAAAAAAATTTTTTTTTTAAAGATTTTATTTATTTGACAGAGAGAGAGAGCAAGAGAGGGAATGCAAGCAGGGGGAGTGGGAGAGGGAGAGGCTGGCTTCCCGCTGAGCAGGGAGCCAGATGTGGGGCTCCATCCCAGGACCCCAGGATCATGAGCTGAGCCAAAGTCAGATGCTTAATGACTGAGCCGTCCAGGCACGCCAAGAAGGGTCGGTCTTAGGAAGCTTGCGGTAGTTCTGGCTCAGCTACCTTAGTAGCTGGCAGCAAACCTGAGCAAATCACTTAACCTCTTTGGGCTTCAGTCTTTTTGAAAGTTAATCTAGGGTGTTTGGGCTAGATCTACACTGCCCAGTAGAGTAGCCCCCAGTCACATGTGGCTACCGAACACTTGAAATGTGATTGATGGGATTGTAAACAAGTGAATTTTTAATTTAATTTTAGTGAATTTGAATTTAAATTAAAAACTAAAGTAGTGTAACAGTTTTTTCTTTTAAATGCAACTTTATAACATTGGTGGGGCATTTCATGTTAACTGTTGAAAATTTAGTGTCCTTATTGAGATGCATCACAAATGTAAGATATACAATATTTCAAAGTATGCAGAAGCCTGTAAAATATCACATGAATAGTTTTTCTTTTTTTGGTATTGATTACATGTTGAAATGATAATATTGTGGGTATATTGGGTTCAATAAAATACATTATTAAAATGATTTTTACCTGTTTCCTTTTTGCTTTTTAAAATGTGGCTACTAGAAAAATCTGAATGACATATATGGCTCATATTGTATTCAAATGAGTAGCAATGGGTTAGATGATTTAAAAAATATAGCCTGTTGTTCTAGGTTGCTATTGTAAAAATTCAGCTTTAGGTGGCTTTGAGCATGAATTTCAAAGACTTTACTAAGAGAGAGTGTGAGTTATAAGCCCCACTTACTAGTTGTGTGATTTTGGGCAGCTGCTTAACCTCACTGGGCCTCCGTGTCCTCATGTGAGGAATAAACACATCTACCTGCTATAGAGTTGTAAGGGTTAAATGAGATAGTATACGCACGGTGCCAAACCAAGTGCCTGTGACCCTGTTGAAATAAATTTTCCCCAATTTTCTCATCTCTCTGATTGTGATTTTTAATATCCAGGGTGGACCAAAAAAGGAAACCAGGACATGAGGGTTTTTCTTTTTTTTTTTTTTAAAGATTTTATTTATTTATTTGACAGACAGAGATCACAAGTAGGCAGAGAGGCAGGCAGAGAGAGAGAGGGGGAAGCAGGCTCCCCGCTGAGCAGAGAGTCTGATGTGGGGCTCGATCCCAGGATCCTGAGATCATGACCCGAGCCAAAGGCAGAGGCTTAAACCACTGAGCCACCCAGGTGCCCCGGACATGAGGGTTTTAACACCAGTTCCAGCTCTTACAAAGAGCCAAGGTGCAAAGAGGTTTAGGTGGCCCAGGAAATGGGTGGCTTTGGAGACAGGAGTTTGCTATCCTTGGTTTGATCCGTCATGTGATCCAGGAGCTCACTTTCTAACCATGCACACTCATGTCTCTCTCCCTTTACTCTTGCCCTGATGGTCTTTCTAGTTAGTCATAGTCCAGGTTTTTGATGCTTTCTGCCCTCAGGATATAGGAATGTTGAAAGACATAATAAGACTGATTGGGAAAGAAGATATGCCCCCTCCTTTCCTGGGTACCACTGTAGACCATGAAGGTTCCCTAGGAAACAGGTGAGAGAAAACACTGTATTGGGTGCTACAGTCATCTTACTCCTCATGTCTACTCCACAACCCTAAATGCCAACAGCGTTCTCCAAGCAGAATGATGAAAAAGAAAAAGGCAAGGAGTGTACACACTTTTTTAAGGAAATGAGGCAATTTGAAATGTTAAGGATAAGAAATTTATGGTGCACTCTAGTTTTATTTCACCAATATTTATTCATCGCAAGTTTTAATTTTATTTTGTCAATATTGATTATTCATAGTGGTGAGGAAAACAAGCTCTGGGGTCAGAAAAACCTGGATTTGGATGTTAGTCACAATACTTACTACTGTGTGTTCTTGGAAAGTGACCTTCCTTCTCTGAGTCTCAATTTCCTTATATGATGGTGAGGGCTTGAGAAATGGTAGTTATTATTATTTTGATCTTGTAATATTTACTTAAGATTATCATTATTATTTAAAAAACACATAAAACTAGTCTTTTTTGGAGTGGGTTTTCATCTCTTGCCTGATTTCTGTTAGAGTTACTTTGTTTCTTTGTTATCTGTATAATCTGTTTACTTTGATGTGCAAAGCAAAGAATTAGAATATAAATCAGGAAAGAAAATATTATCACCTGTGACTTGTGACTCTAAATATTACCTTGTCTCAGAGGGTGCTTATTGCAGTTACATTGCCCCTGTAGGTGGTTGAAGTGGGATTTTCTATGTGTCCCCTGAATCAGCTGAGGCAAACTGACATTATTTGATGTCCTCAGCCTTCTCCACCATCCCCAGCAGTAGAGAGGCTCAAAAGGTTCTGACAATCTTGGCACTAAGGTTTCCCTTCTAGCAAATGGGGAGAAATCACTAAAGGGATTAAATTTAAAAAACATTTAACCACCTGTTGGTTTTGCTCTTTAACACTAGCCAATCAGTGGCAGAATCCTGGGAAGAAAAGGCAAAAGGAGTAATCAGCGTTTTGGGTTTTTGAGTCCCCCACTCTGTGGGCTATGGAGCATCTCAAGTCAGGTTCCACACCTCACCAGTTGCCCAGGATCTGTGCTTTGGGAGGAGATCTGGATGCTAAGAAATCTTCCTCTCCTCTGGTACGAATTGCCTTCTAAAAGTTCTTCCTAGATGCACAGGAATGCACCAGGCAGGGAGGCCCAGAGCATCCCAACCCTGGGCCTGCTGCTCTTTAACTTGGGGAACGCTGTGGATGTGGAGCAGGAAGGAGAGAGCCATTTCCTTACCTGAGCGGGTTCCCACGAACCCTCGCACATACCTTTATTTCTACACTTGTCCCACATGATTTTTTTTTTTTTTTAATAGCTTTGTCCTCCGGAGGAAAATGAATGCCTCTGATAGTGTTGTAAACTCCTAGGGGCACCATTCACATGGTAGCCGATGTGAATGGCACCTCCTGGCAGTGTGCTATGCACCGCCTGGGCGGTTCTGTGGCGGCTCTGCCTGGGGATGGGTTGGAACAGAGAGTGAGTAGATTGGCCTTGTACATTTCTGATCCTGGCATCTGGTACATGGCAAATAGTCACTCAACAAATTTTTTTTTAGTGAATGACACTGGTCCTACCATTTATTTTAATTTTGATGTGACCCATTTTTCTGATCCTATTTTTAGGCTCAGAACCCCATTCTCTCCATCCTGAAAGATTGATATTACTGGTATTTTTTTGTGCATAGAGAGGTAAGCTCACGCCTGGAGGGAGCCCAGGGTATTCAGCCTCCTTGATGCCCTTGGGGTGTCTCCTGCTGGGGTGAGTGGACCTGGAGGGCTAGTTTGGTCTATGCTTGACCCATTTTCAATGTCACAGATGTGGCCCTGGAGAAGGACCAAGTTTATATCTTCAGAATATAATAGTGCAGAGTTTGGGTCACAGCTGCAGCAAAATCAGCCCAAAACAGACACACAGGATGTAAACAAAGTGGGAATGAATTCCGTCCGTTTTCCAAATTTGGAGTTTGGAGCTGAGGAGTGAGATTGTGGGTGGATGGTCTGTTTTGGATTCTTCTGACTTCCTGGATTCATACTTTAGTGAGGAGAAATTTAGCTCAGAACACTAATGGAACCAGGATGGGAAAGCCCTCGGATTGTGCCCTCACCCCTGAGCTGCTCGGTTCAGGAAAGTAAGAAGTCACGGAGCACTCCCCAGGGCCCAGGCTCAGGGGGCCGGTGGGATTTCCGCTTCCTCTGCTCCCCTCACCTCACACTGCCAGCCTCGAGTTCTAAGGGAAAAGCAGCCATATTCTCCTAGGGTTTTGAAGAAATTAAGCTTCTGAGTTGAAATTAAGTTAGAATTTAAGCTGAGTTAGAAATTAAGCTTCTAAGCTTCTGAGCTTCTGAACTGCTTCGTTTTTGTTGAAAAGGAACATAAAGGCATTTAGGAAACCTTTTTGTCCGGACAAAGGCTGGCTTTCTAAATCTAGGTGCTGCAGCCGATCCCAAATCACATAACCAGATGTCAGAGTCTGAATCCTGAGTCTTTCCTCTTGCCCCTCCTGTTGTAAAAACCCTCTCCTTGCTGCTCGCTGCCCAGGATCCCCAGAACACGGGTAGAGAGATCACGCAGGTGAAGATGCCACAGAGGAGCGTCCATTACTATGTTTTCAAAACGTTTCCTGTAGGATCATAATCCATGTCAGGGCAAGGGGCTCAACAAATCCTCGGCTTCTTAGAGGACAGGAAACGTTTCATGAAGGAAATGGAAAGAGACCCAGTACCAAGAGTCAGGACGTGAGAATATGGTTTCCCTTCAAATTTCTCAAGGAATTTGTGCTGTTGTCCTGCCCTGACCCCTTCTCAGTTACCTCACCTGACATGGAAGCAGAGCCAGGCACATACCAGGTTTGTGAGATCCAACTTCTATAGTTCTCTTCCTGAGGAGCCAATGGAAATTCATTGAGTTTATTAATAAAGTGTTAGTAAGAATCGACAGGCCCTGCTACAAAAGGCAGTTTGGAAAAGGGTGAGTAGATCTTTGCATTTGGTGCTTGTGACCCAGTCCGAGACTATGACTTGTGGGGTTTCCTTTGCAGCTCCTCCCACTTAGTTTTTAACTTGGAACAGAAACAGGGCCTGGATTTCTCGGCTGGGGTGACTGAGTTAAGGTAATCTGTGAAGTTGCTGCTTCTTTTTGCCCCTGTGGCTGCAAAGACAGGCACCTAATTGTGTGCTCTGCAAATCATCATGGTGTAATATGTCCTTAGAGGGAGGCCTGTTTTCTTGTTGCCAAAATCATGGATGTCTGATAATTTAACTTTGCCAATATTGGTAAGGAGTTATGAGCTTTAATTTATGATTAATAATTGGCACAAAGAACAAGTTCATTTGCTCCTTTGGAGAGCATTAGGCATTTAAAGTGGGTAAGCTGGGGCACCTGGGTGGCTCAGTGGGTTGGCCTCTGCCTTTGGCTCAGGTCATGATCTCAGGGGATCATGGAATCGAACCCCGCATCGGGCTCTCTGCTCAGCGGGGAGCCTGCTTCCTCCTCTCTCTCTCTGCCTGCCTCTCTGCCTACTTGTGATCTCTGTCTGTTAAAAAAAAAAAAAATCAATAAAGTGGGTAAGCTGACATGCTCTCTTCGTCATCTTTACCAGTTTGTGAATGGGTCGGGTCTTCCATAAAGGAAAGCAGAAAATAGGAATGCTTACTTTAAATGGCTTTCTAAGTAGCTTGGAAATTGGCAGAAACTCAACTCTCTAGCTTTCCGTCAAGTGAACTTATTGACTCATATACTGGGGAAATGTAGCCAGGAGTGGATAGCTTCAGGCACAGCTAGATCTTGGGGTTCAAACCCTATCATCCAGACAACTTTCCTCAATCATTTTGCCTTGTCTGTTACAAGCTGGTTAGAGGGTGACAATAGCTTGAGGCCCATATTCTCCAGCTTAGCAACTCTGAGTGAGTATAGAACATTTTTCTTCCATTGTCCTGACATTATTCTCAGAGAAAACATTCATGTGCTCAGGTTGAGCCTTCTGTGACCAGAAGGATAGTACATGTGAGCTGGACTGCCTGGACCAAGTACTCATCCCTGTGGTAGAAATGACAGGCACTAACTCCAGAAAAATTCCTTTTGTCTAATTGGATCTAACTTACTCACAAGCCCACCCCCAGTCACATGCCTGACCAAAGAGTGTGATGTTCTGATTGGCCAAGCCTGAGTCACCTGGGTCACCTCTGGAGACAGAGACATAGGATAAGAACTGAGAGTGAAAAAGGGGTGGTGCCACAAGAAAATTGGGGCACCGGCAGAGGGGAGACTAGAAGTTGACTAGCTGAAACAACAAATATTAAGAGACTTCAATAAAAGCTTGCATTTTTAAAAGTAAGCTCAATGCCCAATGTGGGACTTGAACTCATGACCCTGAGATCAGGAGTCACATGCTTTACTGACTGAGGCAGTCAGGTGCCCCAGAAGCTTGCATTTATTGTTTAAAACTTTTGAGGTTGGGTTTGTTTTCTTTTCTTTGCAACACTATCTTGAGACAGAAGGAAACTTAAGTTTGCCCTGACTACAAATACTTACATAATAGAACTTTAAAAAAAATTTTACACAGTTCTTCCACCAATCCTTCTAACAACCCCTTGTAACTGAAGCTTGTAACTGTTCCCATTCCACAGGTGAGGAAAGGAAGGTACAGAGAGGTTAAGGAACCAACCCCACACTATGCTACTATAACCAGAGGGGCCAGCGCTTAAACCCAGGCCGTCTGACTCTACCTCTGCCTTTTTTGCTCTGCCCCGTGAGAAAGACTCAACAAAGCATGTCTGGTGTGAATGGGAGCAGGGCACAGATTCTAGAGATCATTCAGAGGAGTTAGCAGCAGGCTGTAATGACTCACTGATGGTGGATTGGGGTGGAGTGGAGGTGGTGGTGAGGGACAGGAGATGACTCAGCCTTCCAGCTGGGATGACTGATGGGGTAGATACTGCTGCCATTAATTCCGGTAGAGCTCTCAGGCAGAGATGGTGCCTAGCCCCTCAGGTACATCCTTCTTCTCACGTCAGCTCTTGAGCCTCTACTGACGAGACTGGAGCAATAACCATCACCCTTTCTCCAAAGCCTGCCCCTATCTGGTGGGATCCAGTGGTCTGGCTGGATCTAGCTTTTATGAGGGTCTAGCGGTCTAGCCTTTATGTCTTCTCTCAGAGTGCCTCTGGGACTCAGGTTCCTTTGCTGCCAATTTGGACTTAGGGCTTGCTGACCCTGGGAATGAGTCCTGGGGTTTGGGTGGCCTGAGTTTCAGAACACAGTAAGCTGCCTGAACTTCTCCTCCCTAGTCCTCATACTCTAGTGCTGCACTAAGAACTGGCCTAACGGCTGGGCCCTGGTGTCCTACTCACCTTTTGACTCCCCTTCTGTCTGACTTTCTGGCATGTTGATTAGGGCCACACCTTACATGGACTAAATCCCTCCATGATGAGCTATCATCTTGACTCCTGGATATTGGCCACAGCTGGGATGCCCCAGAGTGTTGCTTTGCTTGGTTCTTTGTGTGGCCAGGAGCCAGTAGGCTTGCCTCTTCCAAGACTCCGAGATCCTGCTTCCCTCACTTGGGTGTCTGGCCATAGTCATCCGGTTTATTCTTGTTCCTGTTTTGAACAAACTTTCCGCCACCTCTGAGCCTTTGTACGGGCTGTGCCTCTGCTTGCCATGCTCTGCTTTCTGGCCTGCTTGGCCTCTCTTTGCTTCAGATCCCAGCTTAAATGCCGTGTTCTCATTGAATGTGGCCTGCCCTCTTCCCGTCTCTTTCTACATCATCGTCCCCATTTCTGTCTCACCATCACACTATTATATTTGGAATTCTTTCATTAGGGTTCTTGTTTCTAGGGTTCTTGTTATCTGTTTTCTCACTAGACTGAAAGCTCCCGGAAAGCTGGGACCTCCCCTCTCACGCTCACTGTTACCTTGGTGGGTCTGGAACTGCACCTGCTACACAGCAGATGCTCCATAAACTAGTCATGGAGTGTTACTGAATGATTCTTGATTGTGGAGACCACACCATGTCTGGTCTGTGCCAGGGAAGAAGGTATGATGGACTTTGTGCTGGCTGAACTTGGAGGGCTGTTCCCTTGGAACTGTCCGGTTCCCTCTGCCAAAACTGCCCACCTGGTCTGTCAAGCAGACTCTTAAATTCAGTTCAGAATTGTCATCTTGAAAACCTTCCCTTGCCCCGACCTCTGAGCACTAGTCGTTCCTCTTCCTTGCTCTCATACCACCTCTTTCCGATCTTTAATTATTCCCCTTCACACAGCATAGTGTCCTTGTTTGTGTACCTCTCTTTCTTCCCAGTTAGGCTGTGAGATTTTTGCCAGCAGGAGTGCTGCAGGGTTTGTCTTTGGATCCCGGGTGTCTGACACAGACTTATCATTCAATCCCATAATTATTTGTGTGCAATAGACAAGTTGGTGGGCGCATTGGGAAGCTGGATGTGTGAATCTGATATGTGGGAGTGGAGTCCGGGTTAGTGATGCAATCGTTAAATTAACTGATTTAACAGCCATTTGTCCCAAAACCACCTCACTAAAGAAAAAAGTCTTTGACACTTGGGCCAGTCAGTTGTGAAAGAGCTCATGTCATCCTGATTGTGTCACGTTGAGTTTATCTGAGCCATCCTCCCATTCACATCCTGTTCACATGTTCCTGGTCACAAGCCTGGGATAGAAGAGGCTCTCTTCGGATAACTCCAGAGTCATGGTTCTGACGTTCTTAGCTCTTGAATGACTCTATTTTCACCTAACCTGAGTTACAGTCACTAGCTCCTGTGAGACCAGCCTCATTAATCATAATAGTATCTGTGCTGGGGAGGATGCCTACCTCATTCTGCCCCCAGGGAGAGCCAATGACGTACAACAGGAGGGTTAGCTCACTCAGGCTGATTCTATTCACTTTTGATTCATGGCCTCCTTTGGTCTATTGTGTTATCACAGATTTGAGATCCACAACCATAATCCAGTTGGTAACTTTATATAACATCATCCCTGGGGTGAAATTTTAATTGTGAAAGAAAATTAGTTGTTTATTCACTAACCATGTATAAGTTGTGGATTGCATGGCAGGCCTTGTGCTGGGGGCTGAGGACAAGGATGAGTAAGATCAAACCCTTGTCTTTGAGAAGCTGACAGTCTAAAGGGCAACTCGGGACAAGAGGGCAGATGATTTCAGTCTGATTTGTGAGGGCCACAGAATGGTGAAGGCTTGGGGGAGGGACGCAAGCTGGCCAGACAAAGGATGGGGTCAGAGCAGGAACAGCAAGAACAAAAGACAGGAAAGCATGGACATGGAGCGGCATGGGACCAAAGCAGAACAGTCTCTGGGCCATGCAAGGCTCTTGAATTTTAACCTACAGACTGAGTGTTTCCCAAAATATATTTTAAAGGATACTTGTTCTGTGTGATGATAATGACTTTTGCATAGTAAAAGAGTTTTATGAAGAGCTAATTTTGGGGAACACTGACTTGCAAGGCATTATTAATACTGTCCAGTTGGTACCTGTTTTTCCCGAGTCTCATTCTGTGCATCATCCTGATTAAGGAGGGGAGGACACAGGGAGAATGATCCCTACTGTCGCACGCTCAAGGGGCTTGCAGGCCCACAAGGAAAGTAGGGGTTAAACAAAGAGCGGCAAATGGTTTGTCAAATATTTACAAGGGAGAGAAGTCCCAGAAAGAAGAATGTGTTATATGATAGATTACAGGATAGAATGGTTAATAAGAACAAGATTGACATTCTTCTAGCCCATGCTTTGAACCTGACATGGGGTTAAAGGCTTCACAAGCATTATTACATTTAAGCAAAACTAATTGGGACCATTTGCTAATGTGCATTTTGCATTTCCTAATGTTGGACATAGTAATAGGGCATTTCCCAAGCAGATTTGACTGTGGGATGGTTTTTTCACAGAACAGCCTTTAAATTCTATGGCAGTTTTGGCATGAGGAACCATTGAGGGCTTCTCAACCAGGGAAAGATATGGTCAGGTTTCATTTTCCAAATGGTAGAAAACATTTACCTTATGATCTTGATGACTTAAAAGGGGCCAGGAATTTGAGAAAAAGTTTAGGAATCATCAACCTTGCCAATAAAATTGAATTGCCTTCACTTTTCAAAATACTACCCTGTTAGGTCTGAGTTTCCTAGAGCCGTCTGTATTTTGTAAAAGCTCCTGGGTACACAGGAAAATGGTAACACTTGTTGCTTCTGGGGAGAGGTCCTGGGCGGCTGCATGATAGGGACAGGAGGAAGAATCCTTATTGTAAAGTGGTGAGCCACGGTTACATACTACCTGTTACAGAATAAATGTGTGAATTAAACAGATCTTTATGGGTGATCCAGATGTAGACAGGATGGGGAACCGCTGGTTGAATTATTTAGTGAATTCAAAACAAAATGAGGTGAAACAAGTGATTAAAATTTCCTATTACAAGTAAGATGTGCTAGATAGAATTGATCATTAACTTTATTTACTTATTTTTTAAAAAAGATTTTATTTATTTATTTGACAGAGAGAGAGAGGTCACAAGTAGGCAGAGAGGCAGGCAGAGAGACAGAAGGGGAAGCAGGCTCCCTGCCCAGCAGAGAGCCTGATGTAGGACTCAATCCCAGGACTTTGACATCATGACCTGAGCTGAAAGCAGAGGCTTAACCCACTGAGCTACCCAGGCACCCTGATCATTAACTTTAAATGATTAAAGAAAGCAACTTTCTAGGAATGGGGAAGGGAATTCAGACCATGAGGGGTTAAAGAGACAGAAAAAGGGGGAGCAGAGCCTGAAGACTAAAATTCTCTTGTGGGCAGCTACAGGTGGTCCCTCTACTCACTAATCAATGAACTGTGGGACTTGGGGTGTTTCCTAGTCCTCCTCTCCCCCCATTCCTCACTGTAACATAGGAGTAATATTACTGCCTTAGCGGGTGCTTGGAAAATCAAAGGAAACAATGAATGATGGTTTTACACACACACACACACACACACACACACACACACACCACACACACACACACAGAGTATTTAGCATAGTGCCTGGTACAAAGTGAGAAGATAGGGTGGACCTGGACATTTTTGTAGGAAGAGTGGGAGATGGAAGTTTTAAAAGTGGGGACAGATCAAGATCCTGCAGGGAATGGAAAGGGAGGAGAGTGAAAGTGCAGGTGAGGAGGGTTTCTTAGAACGGTGGAGAACCTTTTCCTTTGGGAAGGAAGGGAAGGAGTGGGCGGGCAGGTAAAGAGGTGGCAAGAGACATTTCCGGAGGGAGAGGGAAGCCAAAGGAGATGAGGGAAGAAATCTTATTCCTTACCTCTGCGAAGAGAGAGGCAAGGTGAGAATTTCATAAAATTTTTCAAATACAATATTTGATGCACAAAAGCCATGTTTTGGGGTTAAAATAAATTGGTTCCAATCTGCATATCTGATGAAAATATAGGCAGCATCCCTACTGTGTTACCTCCCTGCTTCTTCTTTTTTCAATGCATTCTCTCTGGCACAAATACCATCAAGAGGCCATTTATTCATTCAAACCTTTTATTTTAAGCCTACTGTGTGGCAGGTCCTGGAAGACCAGGGAGGTCCACACAGTGAGAAGAGGGCAGGGTGGTGGGAATGAGGAGGGGTGGGGAAGAAAAGCACAGTATAACTCTTCCTATGTCTGGTGTGTGAACTTAGAACCTCAGAGAAGGCTGCTGCATGTTTGCATTGTAGGAACTGGGTGGGTTTCTCTTTGTGGAGCATGTTGAAACTGACTTATTTCCCCAAATGAGCCAATTGACATGGGATATGAATCCACATTTGGCCCAAGAAAGATGCTGGCACACTACCAAAAAGTATGGAAAGGAGTATGTTTCGTCAAGCTTAAAAAATAATTTCTGCAAACAAATTGTCCACTTTCTTAACAAGGACAAGAGTAATGTTCAATCCCTTCAGAGCCAATGCCTCCTTCCTAGCAGATAACTTTACTATTCTGAAATGAGATTCATAGATGGTGACATAACCTACCAATATATTTAAAAAATAACATAATGCCCCAAATTTATAATATAGGAAAATTAAGGTTAGGTAAGTTACCATTAAATATGTGATTCTCCATGCAAATCCTTGAGCATGGCTACATCAGGAGTACAATGAAGGCCACAGATAGTGACTCTACATGGACAATCACTGTGGATGTGGTAGCTGAAAACACAGGCCAGGTTGGAGATTTTATTGTATTAGTAACTCAAAACCAACTCAAACAGCTTTGCTGATGGTGATGTGATTTTCTAAAATTTGAAGAACTATTTTTAAAAAATTGATTTCTTTATTTGAGAAAGAGAGCAAGAGAGAGCGTGGGGGGGTGCGGGGCAGAGGGAGAGAGAGGATCTTGAGCAGACTCCCTGTACCGAGTACAGAGCCTGACACAGGGCTCAATCTGAGATCAAGGCCCTGAGATCATGACCTGAGCCAAAATCAAGAGTCAGATACTCAACCAACTGAGCCACCCAGGTACGCCTAAGATGTGAAGAACTTTTGATGAAGTTCTGAACAAAGCAAGAACACATTTCTCTTAATTTATACAATAGATGCATTTTTGGGAAATTAACTGTGTATTAAAAAACATGCAAATATACTCAAACACAGATACTTTGTATTTATATGTAAAATGAAGTTAGGTTTTATTTTATTTTTTATTTTTAATTTTTTTTAAAAGATTTTATTTATTTATTTGACAGACAGAGATCACAAGTAGGCAGAGAGGCAGGCAGAGAGAGAGGGGGAAGCAGGCTCCCTGCTGAGCAGAGAGCTCAATGTGGGGCTCGATCCCAGGACACTGGATCATGACCTGAGCTGAAGACAGAGGCTTTAACCCACTGAGTCACCCAGGCGCCCCTGAAGCTAGGTTTTAGCTCGGATCATTATGAGCAGGCTTATGTCCAGTGGGACCTGGACAGTCCCATGGCCCTCAGGGCAATTCTTTGTTGTGTGGGACATTCCCGCAGACTACAGGGCATCTGGCACATCTGGCTGTCCACTCCTATCATGGGGACAAACAAGAAACACTCCACAGCTTTCCAAAATGCCCACCAGGGGGTGACACCATCCCCTTTGTGAATCACTGTTGTGGGATAAGTGAACGTAATTGAACTCTGCACTAGGAGAGCCTCACTAAGTGCTTGTTGAATAGAACGGTTACGTCTCTTGCAGATCCTCACAATCGTCATTTGGAACTTTAATTCACACTGTGGAGAGGCTATAACTATACATGGAAGATCTACACTGGGAGAGCCAAATGGTCTGGTCTTTCAAGCCTACCTCAGTTGGTTGGAAGTAATTGCCCTTAATATCATATACAGAATAATATTGGGGGTAGTGTCCAGCTTCTTCAATCATGTCAGCTCTATTTACTGGGCATCTAAGCTAGGCACTGTTCTAGGAGCTAGAGATACAGTAATGGCTAAAACAGACACAGATTTGTCTGTGTCTCCCTCATGGAGAGCTCCCTCATGGAGCTAATATTTTGAGCTTAGGAGGAGCTGACATTAGACATCTGCTATGAGATCAGGAACCTACTAGCCACAAATGTGTCTTACCTGAAACAGAAGAGTTACCTGAATCACTACTAACCCAGGAACTCTCCTGGAATTTTATTTTTAGAAAATTCAATTTCTAATACTGGTTCATTTTCCTATCATTTGTCTTTTTCTCCTCAGAAAGAGAAATAGCCAAAACAAAACAAAACAACCCAAATAACTTCTGGTTAATTGATAATTCTGATTGAATTCTCATGAGGATTATTTCATAATTTGTAAGGTGGTATTAGAATTAATGAAGAGATATCACTTGCCAAGAAATGGAGACTTGGTCAAGTCAGGAACAAGAATTGATCTTAAAGTAATTAGGACACCCCCAATACCTAAAAAAATTTATGAATATCCTATCTCCCTGAAGACCTGGTCACAACATTCCTGGGCAAACCTCAAGAATAAGACACATATCCCCGGCCACTAGGTGACGACCTGCCCCTTATTGCTGTGGTTTTGTGATTTGGGGCAAGTTATTCAGCCTCTCTAGGCTCTGTGGCCTCTCCTGCAGGGACATGTAAAGGATGACCTCTTTGGGTCACATGACTGAGCAAATAATGTTCTCAAAGCCCTGAGCACGATGCCTCGTGCAGGGTGATCATTACTCCCGGCAGAAGCGGGGTGAGTGTGGGTGGTTGGTTCTCTTCTTTCTAGGGCAGTGGGGCTGCTTATCAGCGCACATGGGCACTTTTTATAGTCTCATAACTCCAGGAGAGGAGATCACATTTTCTTGCAAACAAACTTATGGTTTATTAGATTTTATTGAATCTTTAAAGTGAAAAGTGCATTAAATCATCTCCAACCGCCACACTATACTGAGGGAAAAGCTGAGCACCAGGGAGGTCGTGTGATCTGGTACTAGACACAATGTTTAGTTTCCTTTTCTTTCTTTTTCCTTCCTTCCTTCATTCCTTCCTTCCATCCTTCCTTCCTTCCCTCCTTCAAGATTTTATTTATTTATTTGAGAGAACAAGAGAGCATGCACATAAGCAGAGGGGAGGGCAAAGGAAGGGTAGAGGAAGAAGGAGAGCAGACTCTTTGCAGAGAGCCTGATCTGGGGCTCCATCCCAGGACTCTGGGATCATGACTTAAGCTGAAGGCAGATGGTTAACCAACTGAGCCACCCAGGCACCCCAGTGTTTAGTGTTCTAAAGTCAGGCCTCCAAGACCTAATTAACCCATAATGTGCTGTGGGGTCTTCCAGAGTACGAATGTAGGACTACCTGTATTAGAATCATACGAGGAGCTTTTTAATATGCAGGCTCATGGGTCCTATGCCTAAACTTTTATCAGAATAGCTAGAGATGGGGCCTGGGAACCGCATTTCATAGCAGGCCACGCTTGAAATCAAGTGCCACTCATGTAATGATCAACATTGA
Organism: Enhydra lutris kenyoni; assembly: GCF_002288905.1. Classification (NCBI taxonomy): domain Eukaryota; kingdom Metazoa; phylum Chordata; class Mammalia; order Carnivora; family Mustelidae; genus Enhydra; species Enhydra lutris. The sequence goes on from NW_019154086.1 coordinate 12,043,150, forward strand.
TCATTTATGGTATTATGAAGTATGCTCACACCTAGTGCCACCTGAGGACTTGGTCACAGTGGATTTGCAATAAGAACATAAATCCAGGGCTGTTGAACTACCTAACAGTTTCAGCTATTGTTTCTATTAGTTTCTGCCATAATTATCCAATAAATTGTCTCTATGCCAGGATAAGCTCAGCTCTGTGGCTCTTGTGAAATTGCATAACTCAGTGTGGCTCTCTGCTCTTGCTCAAGAAATGACTCAAAAGATATAAAGCCTTAGAATTGTGCTGGGCTCATACTAAGCACTCAATAAATGTTAGTCATTAGTATTATTTCTCATCAGAGCAGGATGAACATCTGCAGAGGGGTGATGCTGGTTTCTCAGACATGAACTTAGATCATAGGATCAGCATTCTTTTGACTAGCAAAGATCGTTGGAGACAGTCATTAAGATAAAGGAATGGAAGATCTCATTAAGACTCTCTATGTGGTACAGATCATACTCTTGTTGTTTTTGTTATTTTTATCTGTGAAGAGAATGTAAGATCAGATATGACTTTACTTTTGACAGTTTAAATTGTTGTTTGCATCAGCAGAAACTACTCTTATTGGAATGATGGTTCATTTAGGGATTTATTTATTCTCCTACTGACAAATACACAGAGAACACACAAGTACATAGACTGCCATTGCATACCTTTTAGGTTGCTGTAAATTATTTGTGTATGTCTCAATTAGAAAAGAGATACGGTTTTCAGGAACATGGAGAATTTTAGCCACAAAAGAATTCTTAGCTGTCACAGGTAGTGTGTAATTGAGAGACTGGGAAAAGAATAAGGAAGTAGTTTCTCCAGCATGATGAAAGGGAAAGGTGGTTCTTTTTTCCTTGAACAAAACATTTGTTAAATGCAAAAGAAAATTACCATGGACTCTGGAGCCAGGAATCCACGATGCTAACATTTTGCAACAACATCTTTTATCTGTAGATCCCACAACGGTTTATGGACACTAATTAAGTCTCACTGTACTCATACACTTCACAATGAGTTTTCTTTACTTCTTTTTTGCTGAGGAAAACCAGGGCAGTGAATGTTTAAACTCATTCGAAGTTACAAAGCTGGGATTTGAACCCGGTGCTTCTGGCCCAGAGAGGAAGGGGACCCACATGGTGGGTTTGACAGTTGACGCATAGCTGGATATTTTGTGGAGCAGAGAGGGATCTCCAGTGACTCTGAGAGGAAGGAGCATGGTAGGAGCTCAGGGATGGTCTAGGGGACCAAGAGTGGGGACCAGAGATCTTGATGGACAGTGAAGGCGCATGTACCTGGTGTCTCTGATCTTGATACTCCTTCTGCCTTACTTGCTATGCTCCTGAACAGACACACTGGGATTGCAGTTCATACTGATTGCTCTAGTTTTTTGAGACTGTGAGCCTTGAGGGAAGTATGTGTGTGCCAGAGGGGAGTGGCCTGGTATTGGTGGGCAGAGGTGAGTCACTTACCAAGTGAAGCCACAGTAGGAGGGAAATCAAAGGGCAACAGGTTACGTTACTCCCTCTCACTTGTAATTTTGGCCCTCTTTAAAAAGGAAGAGAAAACAAAGTACAGGCTAGGTCTGAGATCAATCTCAGATGGCCAATTATGACAGCTACACCTTAGATATATTCAGGCCCTGACTTGTCCAGGACCCAAAGTAGATGTCTGGGTCTATCAGAACTCTTGAATGGAGACTGGAAATAATTTGCAATAACTCACTTTCTCTCTCTCTCTCTATCCTCTCAAGGGGAATGTTCAAAGATTACACAGGAGGACGCCTGGGTGTCTCAGTGGGTTAAGCCTCTGCCTTCGGCTCAGATCATGATCTCAGGGTCCTGGGATTGAGGCCTGCATCAGGCTCTCTGCTCAGGGGGGAGCCTGCGTCCCGCCCCCTTTCTGCCTACTTGTGATCTCTCTCTGTCAAATAAATAAATAAAAATCTTTAAAGATTATGCAGGAATATTTTCATATAAATGGAATAAGAGTCAGAAAACAGGGATGACCAGAAAGCCCCAGGAAAGACAGATGCAAGTGCTGGGAGCCAAGTAGGAATCTCACAGGCTCAAACACTATTATATTTCTGAGATGTAGTCAAATGTGTAAAAATAGTAGCAAATTATTTACCACTTTAAAGAGAGTTACATACCAAATTGCAGGGGAATTTATTAGCACATCTAAATCTGAAAAAGAAAGGTTATAGACTTACGAGGCTAAGTTGCAAGTAGGGAGCAGAAGGGAGAAAAATTTTAGTTGCTATTGGTTTTTATTCCAAATTGCATCAGTTCATTAGAAACAAATAGTTTATAAAGGACTTAGTCCATACTCTAGTAGAAAAATAATACAGGGGTGCCTGGGTGGCACAGTTGGTTAAGCGGCTTCCTTCAGCTCGAGTCATGATTCCAGGGTCCTGGAATCGAGCCCTGCATCGGGCTCCCGGCTCAGCAGAGAGCCTGCTTCTCTCTCTCCCTCTGCCTGCTGCTCTGCTTACTTGTGCTCTCTGTCTCTCTGTCAAATAAATAAATAAAATCTTAAAAAAAAGAAAAATAATACAAATCAGAAGTATATCAATTTTTTTTCATTCAATAATATTAAAATATCTACAGGTAGCAGTTAATCTGGCTATGTATATGTGGATGTTTACAGACAAGATTATGCTTACACTATGTTTTGGAGAATGGTAAGATGATATTACCTTTACTAAAAACAGACGGCAAAAATGGTCTATGTGACATTCTATTATCCATGTTTTAACAAGCTACAATGTAATGGTAATTGATGTTCATGATTTGAGGGTACTGAAAGATCTCCAAATATCCTCTGGGTTATCAAGGAAAGATAAAATGGTATTTGATACAGTTCTCTACAACTTTGATATAGTTTTAATGGTGAGTTATTTTATGGCCTTTGAATATTTGGGACGTCACATATGATATAAAAACGAGTTCTCTTAATCGGAACATGCAATTAACTGGAAAAATCTCTAAACATACACTCTAAGAGACAATTTGTGAAAAAGGAAACGTGGTTAGGGTAAAACATTTCCTTTTTTTATAAACCTTGACCTGGTTATGTCCCTCACCAGTTACATAGGGTCCCTTGGGCCTCAACTTTCCGCAGGCGGTTGGGTCTCTATGGTAATGCACCCGGCTGCTGAAGCGGAACACAGGTGACAAGGCAGAGGCAGGCGCTGGGCGGCTGTGGGGAGAAGGTCTGGCTGCCCAAGGCTATGCAGGGTCTTCTTGAGCATCTAGGATTGACTGCTTTGCCTTGCCAAGAATCTGCAGAACCTCCTCCTGCCAGCCTGCCTCGACTTCCCAGCTCTCCTGGTAAACGCGCTCTGCACACCACTCTGTGGCCACTCAAGAGGCCAGGGTACTTCTGATGCCTGGCTGCGCTGGGACTGGTGGCTCCCAGTGGGACCCCACTTCCGTTGATGCTTCAGCTTCATCCTTCCTGCGCGCTCAGAGGCTCTGACTCAGGTGAAAGGAGTCCATTTTGCCAGCCCCCCGCTGTCATGCAGCCGTTCAGCATCCCCGTTCGAATTACACTCCAGGGTGGCCGGCGGCGCCAGGGCAGGTAAGTCGCCACCAGAACCTCTCTTGCTGATTAAGTGGCTGAAGGGTGGCCATAACGAGTTGTCAAGGTAAGGTTTAGGTTTGGTCTTCATCCTCTGAGGATGCCCACTTGCCAGGCCTCCCAGAAGATCCTGGGGGCATCTTCGTGTCTTCCCCAGAAGTCCTGGCATCAGGAGGCTGCAACTTTTCTTGTTGGTTTCCTCCTCCATTTGGCTTGCAAATCTTGAGGCCAGGGACTTCTTTTTTTTTTTTTTTTTGACTCACCTGTGCTTCCCTGGCACTAGAACATGGCCCAGAACATGTTAGGTGCTCAGTAAATATCTCTTGGTTGCATGAAGTGTCTAGGAAACTATCACCAGCACTTGGTTGCCTGGTGAAACATGCTTGGGCCCTGGAATCACAGGCCTGGATTCAAATCTCAGTTCCACTCCTTAACTAGCTATTTAACTGTGGGCAAGTCATATAATCTCTGTCTGCCTCATCCCCTTGTCCATAAAGTGGGGATAGTAACAGTCTCTACATGCCTTGGCAGGCTTTCTATGTACTACTCTCGACACTATCCCATTACCCTCTAAGGGAGGAAGTGAGATAGGCAATCTTTTCTTTTCTTTTTTTTTTTTTAATATTTTATTTACTTATTTGTCAGGGGAGAGAGAGAGAGAGCGCGCACAAGCAGGCAGAGTGGCAGGCAGAGGCCGAGAGAGAAGTAGGCTCCCTGCAGAGCAAGGAGCCTGATGTGGGACTCATCCCAGGACCCTGGGATCATGGCCTGAGCCGAAGGCAGCGGCTTAACCAACTGAGCCACCCAGGCGCCCTGAGAAAGGCTATCTTAAGGAGCTTTTTTTTTTCTCCCCAGAGGAATGCAAAACAGGGGGGCTGTGAGCCTTCAGTGAAGTTACAGTTCTGTCTGCTTCTGGGTTTGGGTGGGTGGAGCTGTTAGAACTGGATGCTGATATTGAAAGAGGAGCCTTGCTTCAGGGTGTTTGAAAAACAGCATACTAAAAGCTTGTCGGGGTACATTTCTCAGCCAAGTTCACACACTTTATCTGGAAATGTGGATGGTTTGTTAGTAGCTCAAGTGGAGTCGGGAGCTGAATAATTGGAAACAGTAAAGACCACAGTGGTCATCACATCACCCACTTCCAACATCCTGTAACGACAGGCATGGGTGTTCAAGAAACAAAGGAAAGTGAGATTAGGGGTTTGGGCGGTGGTGAGGGTTTGAAGAGGAAGACACAGACAGAACAAGGAGGAAAGAGATAGAGGCAAAAACTCTTCTCTCCTTGAAATGCACTAATGCTTTTGTGAAAAGACAATTAAAGTGAATTACTATATGGCAGAAAATCAAATGACGAAAGGCAAGGGAACAAGTTTTAATACCCTGTTCATAACACAATTAACTAGACATAAGAGCAGTTGTGTTCTCCCCAAAGCAAGACCGTCTCCCATTTTCATTGGTGAGATGCACAGTCAGATGATTGCCCTAGCCTTTTGCTGAACTTTTATGAACCATGCCGACTTTACTCAACTTCATTTGGTGCTTCAAAAGAAGTTGTTAAACAATTTTGTAATTAAAAAATAGAAGGATAAAAATGATTACCCACAGCTTCTCTGTAACACAAACAAATTACAGGGAAATACGAATTTAACATCCCCATGCTTTGAAGTTACATACACATGTGAAAGGAGCATCAGATGAATTACCAAACTTTGAGGAAGAGCAGCATCTTTCTAAGGAACCCTTCTTGACAAGCTACAGTGTTGGAGGGAGAGGCTCCTGGCTTCTGCAGGGAATCTCAGCCAGAGGAACGTGTTCAAGCTCTTTGAAATCAAGTTTGCCTGAGGCTAAGACAGAAGGTGCCTGGAGCAATGGGTGAAAGAGGGCTGGTGGGAAAGTCCGTTCAGTTTGCCGGGAAGCCACAGAAGGGGGTGGGTACTGCCAACCAGTGTGTTACCTGGAGATGTCTAAGACATCTCCAGGTAACACACTGGTTGGCAGTAGGGAAATGTATTGCTGGCAAAAGGAAATAAAAATTCTATTCACTCATCTTACTGGCTAGAGAGCAAAATTAGATCGTTCTTTGTTTGTTTTAAGATTTTTTCTTTCTTTTTGACAGAGAGATTGAGAGGAAGAGAGAGCACAAGTACGCAGAGAGGCAGGCAGAGGGAGAGGGAGAAGCAGGCTTCCCACCAAGCAGGGAGCCCGATGTGGGGCTCGATCCCAGGACTCTGGGATTGTGACCTGAGCCAAAGGCAGACGTTTAACCGAATGAGCCACCCAGGTGCCCCCCAAATTAGGTCATTCTGAAATACTTTGAGGTCCTTGGATGAAAGGTGCTTATAATACCACAAAGTTAATTACAGGGATGTTTATGGTCTCAGAGAACTGGAAAAACCCCAATATTCAACTATAAGGAACTAGGTAAGGAATTGATGGGATATCCAATTGATGGAATATTATGGAGCCAGTAGAATTATGGGTCACAAAGAATTGCTTGTGACATAAGAAAGGGCTTACTATGTTAAGTGAAAAGACGAGATTAAAAAAATCCCACTATGTCCAGAATGATCTTGTTCTATTTAAAATAATAGAGAGGATGGGGAATAACACAGTAAGTGAGTAGAAATTATCTCTGAGTGGTAGAATTGTGGGTGATTTTTGTTCTCTTCTCTCGACTTTTCCACATCTTTCAAGTTTCGTAACATGAGCGTGTAAAAAGTACATTACTTTCATGAATTCTTTGACATTTCTTGAGGCTTTCTTTATGGCTCCGTTTGTGGTTAGGTCTCATAACTGTTGCTTATATGTTTGAGAAGAATATATATTCTGTAGGGGATAGTGTTCTGTATTTTCATTTAGATAAAGCCTGTTACTTACTTTGCTCAAATCTTTTCCTCGCTAATTTATATGGTTGAGCTGTCAATCACTGAGGGGTTATGCGAAAATATCTCCTCATTTGTCAGTGGATTTTGTCTGTTTCTTCCTATAGTTCTTCAGTGAGGCAATGCTATTAGGTACATGTAAATTAGTATTGTTAGCTCTTCCAGGTGACTCTTTAATCAATATTATCATCTTCTTTACTTCTAAAAGGCTTTTTAACCTGAAGGTTCACATCAGCTTGCTTTTCTTTAGACTTTGCCTGACAAACTTCAACCTTTTTACATCTGCGTGTCTCATGTGGCTTTTTTTTTAAGATTTTAAAAAAAATTTTATTTTTTTTAGTGTTCCAGAATTCATTTTTTATGCACCACAACCAGTGCTCCATGCAACACGTGCCCTCCTTAATACCCACCACCAGACTCACCCAACCTCCCACCTCCTCCCCTCCAAAACCCTCAGTTTGTTTCTCAGAGTCCACAGTCTCTCATGGTTTGTCTCCCCCTCCGATTTCCCCCATCTCACTTCTCCTCTCCATCTCGCCATGTCCTCCATCTCACGTGATTTCTCTCAGTCTATTGACAATATTCCTGTCTTCTGGTTTCCATTCCTGTTATATAGAAGTGACATCTCAGCCTGTCATTCCTCTGCGGTTGATCTGTCTTTTTTGGGGGCTGCTTTTAAGATTTTTCTGTTGTGGTGTCTGTGTAATAACTCTGTGATGTGTCTAGATGTAGATTTCTTTATTTTATCCCACAGGGTTTATGTAATCTGAGGACTACGTTTTCATCAATTCTGAGATTTTATTATCTTTTTAAAAATATTGCTTCTGACTTATTTCTCTTATTTCTGGAATTCTGAATTGATCTTACTTTAGAGCTTTCCTATTTATTTTCCATGTTTCTTCACTTCACTTTAGTATTTTCCATTACAGAAACTCTGTGTCTTATACTCTGGCTGTTTTGCAGGTCCATCTCTCTGTTTACTAATTATCTGGATGTGTCTAATCCAAGGTTAAATCTGTCCATGGAGTTTTTATTTAAATTTTTTAATTTTTCATTTTCAGAAATTATATTTGATTCTTTTAAATATTGGCCTGGTCATATTGCAGAATCTTGCTCTTTTTGATATTTGTAATCCTTTCTTTCTTTCTTTTTTTTTTTTTTTTAAGATTTTATTTATTTATTTGACAGAGAGAGAGATGACAAGTAGGCAGGGAGGCAGACAGAGAGGGGGGAAGCAGGCTCCCTGCTGAGCAGAGAGCCCAATGCGGGGCTCTATCCCAGGACCCTGAGAATCACGACCTGAGCCGAAGGCAGAAGTTTTAACCCACTGAGCCACCCAGGCGCCTCCCTTTCTTTGTTTCTTTAAACATATCACAGATACATTTTTTTAAAAGATTTTATTTATTTATTTGACAGACAGAGATCACAAGTAGGCAGAGAAGCAGGCAGAGAGAGAGAAAGGGAAGCAGGCTCCCTGCTGAGCAGAGAGCCCGATGCGGAACTCTATCCCAGGACCCTGAGATCATGACCTGAGCTGAAGGCAGAGGCTTTAACCCACTGAGCCACCCAGGCGCCCTTCACAGATACATTTTTATATACTGTCCAAATATCTGAAGTTTTTTGTGGATCTGAATCTGTTTTTTCTCACTCAAAGGCCCTTACTGTGTTTTATGACTTTTGAATGAGAATACATAGTCCTTGAAACTTCATAGGATTCCTTTGGGGCCTCGATTCAGTAGACTGCCTTCTCATTTTGTTGATGGTTTCCTTTTCTTTGCACAAAGATTTTAGTTTGATGCAGTTGTATTTGTTTATTTTTGCTTTTGTTTTCCTTGCCTTTGGAGTTAGATTCAGAAAAATACCATTAAGACACATACTAAAGAGCTTTTCATCTATGGTTTCTTTTAGAAGTTTTATGGTTTCAGGTCTTATATTGAAGTTTTTAATCCATTTTGAGTTAATTTTTGTATATGGTGTAAAATAGTGGTCCAGGTTCATTCTTTTGCATGTAGCTTTCCTGTTTCCCAAAACCATTTGTTGGGGAGACTGTCCTTTCTCCACTGTATATTCTTGTCTCCTTTGTAATAAATTAATTGACATATAAACATAGGTTTCTTTTTGGGCCCTCTATTCTGTTCCATTTATTTCTGTCTGTTTTTATGCCAATAACTTCAGATGTGCAGTATGGTTTCAAACCAAGCAGTGTGCTACCTCTAGTTTTGTTCTTCTTTCTCAAGCTTGTTTTAGTTATTCTGGGTCATTACCTGTGGTCCTACATAAATTTTAGAATTATTTGTCCTATTTCTGTGAAATATGTCATTAGAATTTTGATAGGCATTGTACTGAATCTCATTGCTTTGGGTTTTTATGGACATTTTGACAATATTAATTCTTCTAATCCATGAGCACAAAATATCTTTCCATTTGTTTGTTTCTTCTTCAAGTTCTTTAGTCAATGTCTTACAAGTTTTCAGTGTACAGGTCTTTCATCTCCTTGGTTAAATTTATTCCTAATTATTTTATTTGTTTTGTTGTGATTGTAAGTAGTATTGTTTTCTTGGTTTCTCTTTCTGGTAGTTTGTTACCAGTGTATAGAAACAACAAATTTTTGTATATTAATTTTGTATCCTATAATGTTATTGAATACATTTAATTGTTCTAATAGTTTTTTTGATGGTCTTTATGGTTTTCTATATATACTACCATGTCATCAGCAAATAGTGACAGTTTTACTTCTTTTTCTCCAATTTGTATGCCTCTTATTCTCTTTCTTGCCTAGTTGCTGTAGCTAGGACTTACAATATTATGTTGCCTAGAAGTGGGCATCCTTGTTTTGTTCCTGATCTTAGAGGTTTTTTTTTTAATATTTTTTAAAAAGATTATTTATTTATTTATTTGACAAAGATCACAAGCAGGCAGAGAGGGAAGGGGGAAGCAGGCTCCCCGCTGAGCAGAGAGCCCGATGTGGCGCTCGATCCCAGGAATCTGGGATCATGACCTGAGCTGAAGGCAGAGGCTTTAACCCACTGAGCCACCCAGATGCCCCTGTTCCTGATCTTAGAGAAAAAGCTTTCAGCTTTTCACCATTGAGTATGAGGTTGGCTGTGGCTTGTCATATATAGCCTTGATTATGTTGAGGTTCTCTCCCTTCATATCTACTTTGTTGAGAGTTTTTATCGTAAATGGATTTTGAATTTTGCTGGATGCTTTTTCTGCATCTATTGCGATGATCGTATGGTTTTTGTCATTCATTATTTTAACATGGTGTAGCATATTGATTGATTTGCAGATGTAAAATCATCCTTGAATCTGTGGAATAAATCCTACTCAATTGTGGTGTATCATCCTTTTAGCGTTTTGTTGAATTCAGCTTGCTAATATTTTGTTGAGAATTTTTGCTTCTATGTTTATCAGAATATTGGCTTATAATTTTCTTTTTTGGTGTGGCTTCCTTGTCTGGTGTTGGCATCAGGGTATTGCTGGCCTCGTAAATGAGTTTGGAAGTATTCCCTTCTCTTCAATGTTTTGGAAAAATTTGAGAAAGGTAGGTATCAAATCTTTGAATGTGTTGTAAAATTCACCAGTGAAATCCTCTGTCCATTTCTGTGGAACCCCAGACTTTCGTTTGTTGGGAGGGTTTTGATTTCTGATTCAATCTCTTTATTAGTAATTGGTCTATTCAGATATTTTATTTCTTTATGATTCAGTCTTGAAAGTTGTAAGTATTTAAGAATTAATACATTTCTTATAGGTTGTCCAATTCGATGGCTTCTAATAGTAATAGTGGCATAGTAGTCTCTTATGATCCTATAGGATCGGTTGAAACTTTTCTTCCATTTCTGATTTATTGGAGCCTTCTGTCTTTTTTTTGTTGTTGCTAAAGGTTTGTCAATTTTGTTTGTATTTTCAAAGAGCCAGCTCTTATTTTCATTTATCTTTGTTATTGTCTTTTTAAAAAAAGATTGCACCATGTGGAGGGGAGGGGCAGAGGCAGAGGGAAATAAAGAATCTACAAGTAGACCCTCACTGAGCACAGAGCCTAATGTGGGGCTGGATCCCAAGACTTTGAGATCATGACCCAAGCCGAAACCAAGATTCTGCTGCTCAACTGACTGAGCCACCATGGCGCCCCTTTTTTATTGTCTTTTCTGTCTCAATTTTACTTATTTCCACTCTGATATTACTTTCCTCTTTCTACAACTCTGGGCTTCATTTGTCCTTCTTTTTCTATTTCCTTCAGGTATAAAATTATATCATTTGTTTCTTGTTTCTTGAGGTAGGCTGTATTGCTATGACCTTCCATCTTAGAACTACTTTTGTCAGCATCCTGTTGATTTTGGTATGTCATATTTCTGTTTTCACTTGTCTCTAGGTATTTTAAAATTTTTTCCTTTTATTTATTCTTTGATCAGTAGTTATTCAGTAACATATTTTATCTCCAAGTATGTGTAGTTATTTATTTTCCTCTCGTGTTGAATTCTAATTTCATACCATTGTGGTCAGAAAAGATGCTTGATATGATTTTAGACTTCTTGAATTTATTGAGACTTATTTTGTGGCTTAATGTGTGATACATTCTAGAGAATGTTCCATGTGCACTTGAGAAGAATGTATATTTTACTGCTTTGGGATAGAATGTTCTATATATATACCTATTAAAATATATATATCTATATATATCTATATATATATATCTATAAGTCCATGTGGTCTAATGTGTTGTGTAAGGCCAATGTCTTCCTACTGATTTTCTATCTGGATGATCTAGCCATTGATGTAAATGGGGTGTTAAAGTCTTCTATTATTATATTATTGCTGCCAATTTCCCCTTTTTAGGTCTATTAATATTTGCCATGTTTTAGTGCTTCTAAGTTGGATGCATATGTATTTATAAATGTTGTATCTTCTTACTGGATAGACCCCTTTATCATTATGTAGTGCTCCTTTCTGTCTTTCATTACAGTCTTTGTTTTAAAGTTTATTTTGTCTTATATGAATATAGCTACAACAGCTTTCCTTTTATTTCCATTTTTATGGAATATCTTTCTGGCCCCCACTTTCAGTTTGTGTGTATCCTTACTTTTGAAGTGAGTCTCTTGTAGGCAGTATATAAATGTGTCTTGTTTCTTTTTTTTAAACCCATACAAACACCCTATATATTTTTTTTATAGATTTTTAAAATTTATTTGACAGACAGAGATCACAAATAGGCAGAGAGGCAGGCAGAGAGAGAGAGGAGGAAGCAGGCTCCCTGATGAGCAGAGAGCCCGGTGCGGGACTCAATCCCAGGACCCTGTGATCATGACCTGAGCTGAAGGCAGAGGCTTTAACCCACTGAGTGACCCAGGCTCCCACAGACACTCTATATTGATTGGAGAATTTAATATGTTTACACTTAAATTAATTATTGATAAGTGTGTACTTATTGCCATGTTGTTAATTGTTTTCTGTTGGCTGTTTTTGTAGTTCTTCTTTCTTCCTTTCTTCTCTTTTTCTCTTCCTTTGTATTTTGATGATTTTCTTTAGTGTTGTCTTTAGATTCCTCTCTCTCTCTCTCTCTCTTTGGGGTGTGTGTGTGTGTGTGTGTGTGTGTGTGTGTGTGTGTATTTACTATCAGTTTTTGCTTTGTGGTTACTAGGAAGTTCACATATATCATATTATGAATATAATTCAAGTTTTTAAAAAGATTTTATTTATTCATTTGACAGAGAGAGAGTCTGTGCACACAAACAAGAGGAGTGGCAGGCAGTGGGCAAGAGAGAGGGAGGCTCACCGCTGAGCAGAGAGCCTGATGTGGGGCTCCATCCCAGGAGATTGGGATCATGACCTGAACCAAAGGCAGAGGCTTAACTGACTGGTCCACCTGGGCACCCCTCTAATAGTTGATTTTAAGCTGATAGCAACTTTAATTAAATTTGAACACATTCCAGAACTAAATTTTTACTCCCCTCTCCAGAGCTGTTTTATGTTTTTGATGTTGTATTTTGTTTTTATTTTATGTATCTCTTAACTAATTATTATAGTTTTAGTTCATTTTATTACTTTATAAGTGGCTACTTCACTACCTACACTATATATTTACCTGTTCCAGTGAGATTTTTCATTTTTATGTTTTCTTGTTATTAACTAGTGCCATTTCTTTTCAGCTTAAAGAAATCCCTGTAACATTTTTTTGTTAGGCCAGTTTAGGAGTGATGTACTTTAGTTTTGCTTATGTGGAAAACTTTTTATCTTTCCTTCAATTCTGAATGATAACCTTACTGTATAGTATATTCATGGTTGGAATTTTTTTCTTTTCAACCTTTTGACTATGTCAGGTGACTTGCTCTTGTCCTGCAAAGTTTCTGCTGAGAAATCCACTGATGGCCTTATGAGGTTTCCCCATGTACATAACAATTTGTTTTTCTCTTGCTGCTTTAAGATTTTCTTTTTACTTTGAACTTTTGACATTTTAATTGCAATGTGTCTTGGTGTGGATCTCTTTGTGTTCATCATGTTTGGAACTCTCTGGACTTCCTAGAGCTGGATGTCTGTTTCCTTCCCTTGGGAGGTTTTTAGCCATTATTTCTTCAAATAACTTTTCTGCCCTGTTTTCTCTTTCTTCTTTTGAGACCTCCTATAGTGTGAATGTTATGCTATTTGATGTTGGTCTCTTAAGTCGTCTTCAATTTAAAAAAAATTTTTTTTTCTTTTTGCTGCTCTGTCAGGGTGAGTTTTATTGCTTTGTCTTCCAGCTTGCTGATGTGTTCTGTTTCATCCAGTTTGCTATTGAATATTCAATAGTATATTGAATTCTTCAGTTCAATTCTTCAGTTCCATTATTATGTTCTTCAGTTCTGTAACTTCTGTTTGGTACTTCCTGATAATCGCTTTCTTTTTTGAAGTTTTCACCATGTTTACTCATTCTTCTCCTGAGTTTGATGAGCATCTTTATGACTATTAATTTGAATTCTTTATGACTATTAATTTGAATTCTTTATCAGGTAGCTTTTCATCTCTTTCTGAGGTTGTATTTTTTGTTTTTTGTTTTTTTCCCATTGGGAAGTATTTATTTGTTTCCTCATTTTGCTTCACTCTGTGTTGGTGTCTGTGTATTGGGCAAAACAGCTCCTTCTCTCAGCCTTGAAGGAATAGCCTTGGTTAGGTGATGAATCCTCTCATTCACCCTTTCTCTAGCTCTTGGCTATCTCTTTGCGGTTGTCTAAACTGCCTGATTTATTCTTTATGTGTCCTAGCAGTATGTCAAGACCTGTTAATGTTCCAAGGGGAGGAATTTCATTTAGCACCTAGCTTAAGGCTGATTAGAAGCCAGCCCCTCAGGCAGCAGCTGTCAAAGTATGCAAATTTTTACAGTCCTTTGGGGCTGCAACTGGAAACCTAGTTGGCCTTTAGACCAGATGATCTAGAGTTGTCTCCTGGATGAGAGTTACAAAAATTAGGGCTCTAGACAAGTGTATAAGCTCCTTTATGGGAGGTCTTATTGAGCTATAGCAAGACCAAGAGGATGTGCAAGGATTGTGTCTCCCTGCCTGGGTTCCCTGTGTTCCTCTTAGTCCCTAGATATATGGGAAACCTGAAGCCTGTACTTCAGGCTGGAGCTCCAGGCTAAGTAAATAGGACTTTTTATAGGACAATTGTGTGTTTTAGTCTGCTATCTGTGCATTGCCCTGGGGTGGGTTGGGAGGTGGCCTACCAAGTATGGTCTTTCTAACTGTTACATTCCTATGGAACTCAGGAACACCAGCATCTTGGCCACTAGCGTTAGATGATCAAAGGTTTTCCCCTGTGTGGATGCTGTCCATGCACACTGAAATTATGCCAGTTTTGCCTATCAACAATTATACTTGGGTCTATTAAATCAATATGTTGCAAGCGCCAGAGAGACCTCATAATAAACCTCTTCATGCATGGATTCCATAGGTATCTCACAACCAACCTCCAGGATGACTTACAGTATGAAGCAACTAAAGTCCAGTTTCAGAACATGAGGGAAAAGACAGGGTATTGGGTACTGGAAACCTACAAAATATCTAATCTTACTTTATGGCTAAAACTCTTCTCTTTATTATAATTGTTTATGAGTTATAAAATGTACTGCCTCAAATTTCATTTAAAAAGTTGTTTTTCCTGCCTATTCTCTGAGGGTGGGATGATAGAGGGTGAGTAAAATATCAAAAGAGATTAAAAATCCCCAAACCACATCCTTGATTCCCAAAGTAGTATTAACCCAGGAGTGCTGCGATCCTCTGAGACCAGTGCTTCCCACCGCAGGCTCCTAGGACATCCTGGATTACTTGACCTTCCCTTCACTGTCTTTGAATTTTGAAGATTTTGCCAGGGAGAAAAGCAGCTAGGGAGAGGAAGGGGAAGGATGTGGGGTAAAGTATAAAATATACTTTTGGAAGAAAACAACTAACAATTCCCTTGACAAAATGTTGCTTGGCTTTACATTTTAGTAAGCTTTTTATTCAGTTTGATGGTGTCTGAGTTTCTACCATTATAACTGCATTTGTTTGGCTTAAGATTTTGTTAAGACTCTTAAAGTGGAACTACCTCTGGGACTGCATATGCCTACTGAGCAAGGATCTGCAAATCAATGACATTGACCATAGGAAGTGGTAAAACTATGGCAAATTGGAGAATACATGCCAGTCCATAGGGACAGCCTCTGCTTGGCTTGGCCAGCTGTTCATAGACAGGAGTGTGGACCTTATGATTGTTTTCAAAAGTCAGTAATCAGCATTTTTATGAAAAATTTCATAATTTTTAAAGTGTTAGCAACTAATCCCACATTAAAAAAAAAAACACACAGAGAGTTAAAAAACAAAACAAAACAAAAAACTTATCCATGGGCTGGATACTGTCCGTGGGTCCCCCAGTTAGCAACCTTCATTTTGGTTTTTACTGTTCACTGGACCCCTACTGTGAAATAACTTATCACATCCTTTGCTGGTATAGAGTAGAGAGAGGGAGAGAAGAAATGTAGGGCCATTCACACAGATCTGTGAGTGAACAGAGACGAGGAGAGCAGAGAGGAGAAGAGAGCAGTGAAAACTTCCTTATTCTGAAAGGACTGGCCATGGGCCACCAAGCCCCATGGTAGATATACTGCCTTTCCCTGTAAAAGAACAATATAAAAGAATAAGTCAAATCCTACTATTTCCGGATGTTGTTAATTCTGAATCTGAACTTTTTAAGTCATTCTTTACATATGGAACTCATTGAAGAATGTAAAAATTATTTTCAGGGGGAATGTGCAGTATCCCTAACTGATAAACAAGTTCATAATTCTTATTTACATACATATATATGAAAACTATACAAATGAAAACTACTTATAGGTAATTCTTTTCTATTCATTGATTAAACAGATCTCTAAAGACTTCTTACTATAGTTATATGTAAAAAATATTATATTAATTATATTTTATAACACATAAATTTAGCTTGTTTGGGTGGGTTTTTAACCAAGCTCTGAACATGGGATTTTATTGTGTTGCTCTGAACCTGATCACAACCCCTTCAGGTGGATGGCAAATGGGATCATCCTTCCACCCACCATAAGTTGGTAAATGTTCCCATTTCTCTGTGAGTTTATTGAAATATCTTCTTTTTACTTCCCCCAAAGGACAGCCTTTTCTGCCTCAGGGAGGAATAGAAACATAGACCACAATGATGGAGACCTCCCAGATGTGCACAAGAAGCTGCCATCCAGTGCTGGAGAGGACCGAGCCGTGCTGCTAGGGTTTGCAATGATGGGCTTCTCGGTCCTCATGTTCTTCTTGTTTGGAATAACCATTCTAAAGCCTTTCTTGCTCAGGTAAGAAACAGAGAAAGGAGACCCAGAATTTTCAATTCAGATCAGACCAAACACAGTGGTGGAGAAGAGGCTGGCTTTGGCTTCTTCAGCCCTCCTCACCATTATCTAAGGGAATATAGAAACACCTGTTTGTCTCTCAGCGCTGAGAGGCAGTTGAGGGTGGAGAAAGGGGTGGTAAGAAAGTGGAAGATAGTCCTTTGCCACTCACCTTCTTTGATTTGAAAAATACTTTCAACAACTAATCCATACATTAGATATGCATGTAGGTAATAAATTCTTCCTTTAACAAGCTGATATCAGGGGTGCCTGGGTGGCTCAGTCAGTAGAGTGTCTGCCTTCTGCTCAGGTCATGACTCCAGGGACCTGAGATTGAGCCCCACATTAGGCTCTCTGCTCAGTGGGGCATCTGCTTCTCCTTATCCCTCTGCCTGCCATTCCCCTGCTTGTGTTTGCTCTCTCTCTCTGTCAAATAAATAAATAAATAAAATCTTAAAAAAAAAAAACCCAACCAAACAAACAAGCAGATAGCACAGAGAATGGTTAATTTAAGTCTTTTACATGAGCACATAAAAGTTATGGAGTTTTTTGTTTGATAATGTCTATCTAGCACATAGTAGTAGCTCAATGTTAGTTTCCTTCCTTTGTTTTAATTGGTTTCCTTATTAAATACATTTAATAACAGCATTTATCAAACATATATATTATGCCAAAATATACTATATTTTATCCTATTTAAGTTTATAGTCTAATGCTAATGGTAGCATTATTTTATCATTTTAATTTTCCTTTTAAAAATGAGCAAGCTGAGATTCAGAAAGGTCAAGTAACTTGCCCAAGGTCACTTAGCCAGTAAAGAACTGGCCTGTCATTTTGATATAAGACTCCTTGCCTCCTAATACTTAAATAAAGTTTGCAGCCATAGGAGGGATGGGAGATTTCATTAGGGCAGGGGAGCACAGGTTTAATTTTGGAAGATGGCTTACACAACATGGGGGTACTTTGAGGGAGGGCAGTATGGGGTAGGGGAAAAGCAAGGGACACTTTCCCTTTGGTTAGCCAAAGAGTTACAGAAGTTTGGGAGAATGGGGAGAGGGAGGCCTAAGAGATCAATGGGGAAAAAGGGTCATAGGGCAAGACGTAGGCGGTCTGCTTTTGTTATTTATCAGATTCATCTCTTGCCATTCCTAAGTTACATTATTAGGACAATAATGTGGAGGTCTCCCTCGCTACAGCACACAGTGCTACAATTAAGTGCCCAGAATTTTCCCTCTAATATTAGCACCAGGAGAATATGTTCTGCTTCTGATCAACCAGCTTTTATTCAGTGGACACTGGGAATCTTATATGTATTTGTATTTCCTTCATTGCTTTGGCTGCTAGGAAGCTCAGAGTCAAATTTGTGGCCCAGTTCTCATAACTGTAAGGTCTGCAGGATACAGGATTGTATCCTTACTCTCTACTCCCTCCCTTTTCCTATTACTCCTATATCTATATCTGTATCTGTATCTATATCTACCTAGCTACATTATACATATTTATGTAAGCTGAATAAATTGTGTGTGTGTGTGTGTGTGTGTGTGCACATGTATGTGCACTTGTATGAAAGTCCAGGTCAGATTATTATTTTTTTTTAATTTTATTTTTTTATAAACATATAATATATTTTTATCCCCAGGGGTACAGGTCTGTGAATCGCCAGGTTTACACACTTCACAGCACTCACCATAGCACATACCCTCCCCAATGTCCATAACCCCACACCCCTTCTCCCAAACTCCTCCCCCAATCAACCCTCATTTTGTTTTGTGAGATTAAGAGTCACTTATGGTTTGTCTCCCTCCCAATCCCATCTTGTTTCATTTACTCTTCTCCTACCCCCTTAACCCCCCATGTTGCATCTCCTCTCCCTCATATCAGGGAGATCATATGATAGTTGTCTTTCTCCGATTGACTTATTTTGCTAAGCATGATACCCTCTAGTTCCATCCACGTCGTCGCAAATGGCAAGATTTCATTTCTTTTGATGGCTGCATAGTATTCCATTGTGTATATATACCACATCTTCTTTATCCATTCGTCTGTTGATGGACATCTAGGTTCTTTCCATAGTTTGGCTATTGTGGACATTGCTGCTATAAACATTCGGGTGCACGTGCCCCTTTGGATCACTACGTTTGTATCTTCAGGGTAAATACCCAGCAGTGCAATTGCTGGGTCATAGGGTAGTTCTATTTTCAACATTTTGAGGAACCTCCATGCTGTTTTCCAGAGTGGTTGCACCAACTTGCATTCCCACCAACAGTGTAGGAGGGTTCTCCTTTCTCCACATCCTCGCCAGCATCTGTCATTTCCTGAATTGTTCATTTTAGCCATTCTGACTGGTGTGAGGTGGTATCTCATTGTGGTTTTGATTTGTATTTCCCTGATGCCAAGTGATATGGAGCATTCTTTCATGTGTCTGTTGGCCATCTGGATGTCTTCTTTGCAGAAATGTCTGTTCATGTCTTCTGCCCATTTCTTGATTGCATTATTTGTTCTTTGGGTGTTGAGTCTGCTAAGTTCTTTATAGATTTTGGACACTAGCCCTTTATCTGATATGTCATTTGCAAATATCTTCTCCCATTCTGTCAGTTGTCTTTTGGTTTTGTTAACTGTTTCCTTTGCTGTGCAAAAGCTTTTGATCTTGATAAAATCCCAATGGTTCATTTTTACCCTTGCTTCCCTTGCCTTTGGCGATGTTCCTAGGAAGATGTTGCTGTGGCTGAGGTCGAAGAGGTTGCTGCCTGTGTTCTCCTCAAGGATTTTGATAGATTCCTTTCTCACATTGAGGTCTTTCATCCATTTCGAGTCTATTTTCGTGTGTGGTGTAAGGAAATGGTCCAGTTTCATTTTTCTGCATGTGGCTGTCCAATTTTCCCAACACCATTTATTGAAGAGGCTGTCTTTTTTCCATTGGACATTCTTTCCTGCTTTGTCAACTATTAGTTGACCATAGAGTTGAGGGTCTATTTCTGGGCTCTCTATTCTGTTCCATTGATCTATGTGTCTGTTTTTGTGCCAGTACCATGCTGTCTTGATGATGACAGCTTTGTAATAGAGCTTGAAGTCCGGAATTGTGATGCCACCAACTTTGGCTTTCTTTTTCAATATTCCTTTGGCTATTCGAGGTCTTTTCTGGTTCCATATAAATTTTAGGATTATTTGTTCCATTTCTTTGAAAAAAATGGATGGTACTTTGATAGGAATGCCTTAAATGTGTAGATTGCTTTAGGTAGCATAGACATTTTCACAATATTTATTCTTCCAATCCAGGAGCATGGAACATTTTTCCATTTCTTCGTGTCTTCCTCAATTTCTTTCACGAGTACTATATAGTTTTCTGTGTATAGATTCTTAGTCTCTTTGGTTAGGTTTATTCCTAGGTATCTTATAGTTTTGGGTGCAATTGTAAATGGGGTGGACTCCTTAATTTCTCTTTCTTCTGTCTTGTTGTTGGTGTAGAGAAATGCAACTGATTTCTGTGCATTGATTTTATATCCTGACACTTTACTGACTTCCTGTACAAGTTCTAGCAGTTTTGGAGCGGAGTCTTTTGGGTTTTCCACATATAGTATCATATCATCTGCGAAGAGTGATAGTTTGACTTCTTCTTTGCCAATTTGGATGCCTTTAATTTCCTTTTGTTGTCTGATTGCTGAGGCTAGGACTTCTAGTACTATGTTGAATAGCAGTGGTGATAATGGACATCCCTGCCGTGTTCCTGACCTTAGCGGAAAAGCTTTCAGTTTTTCTCCATTGAGAATGATATTTGCGGTGGGTTTTTCATAGATGGCTTTGATGATATTGAGGTATGTGCCCTCTATCCCTACACTTTGAAGAGTTTTGATCAGGAAGGGATGCTGTACTTTGTCAAATGCTTTTTCAGCATCTATGGAGAGTATCATATGGTTCTTGTTCTTTCTTTTATTAATGTGTTGTATCACATTGATTGATTTGCGGATGTTGAACCAACCTTGCAGCCCTGGAATAAATCCCACTTGGTCGTGGTGAATAATCCTTTTAATGTACTGTTGAATCCTATTGGCTAGTATTTTGGTGAGAATTTTTGCATCTGTGTTCATCAAGGATATTGATCTGTAGTTCTCTTTTTTGATGGGATCCTTGTCCGGTTTTGGGATCAAGGTGATGCTGGCCTCATAAAATGAGTTTGGAAGTTTTCCTTCCATTTCTATATTTTGGAACAGTTTCAGGAGAATAGGAATTAGTTCTTCTTTAAATGTTTGGTAGAATTCCCCTGGGAAGCCGTCTGGCCCTGGGCTTTTGTTTGTTTGGAGGTTCTTGATGACTGTTTCAGGTCAGGTTATTTTTTAAATGTGATAATTTGGGAGAAGTTTCAAGGATACCTTCTGCAACCTGACACCAAACTGTTGGTCATATTTAAATTTTACTTTTCTAAGCATTTCTAGAAATTGTTTGTTTAAGTAATTACATGAATGCTTAAGAGTGGTATGTTCTCCTCTGTCTCTTGCCTTGTGATCTTGTGCTACCTCAGAGACTGGTTTTGCTTCAGGGAAGATGACCTGAGTAGCTAGTACCTGTCCCCACTCTCTAAGACTCTCATCTTTCAACCAAATGATGGACTTTGCCTACTTGTAGACATATAGACACACAGTGTTATCGAAAGAGCATGCTCATGTTTTCAGCTCTAAATATATACGTGGTTCTACTGGAGAGCCCTGGCCTGGTCCTTGTGCATGGAAATTCGGAGAGCTTGGCTCTAACACAGACAAACAGGGGCCTCTAAAGTATGATTTTAAGGTTCGTGGTCTAAATAAGTACAGAATTTAATTTTGTGAGAAAGAAGGCTAGTGTTAAACCTGTGGAAAGAACCTTATTTTCCATATTTGCATTTTCACTTGCCTCAAATTTTATTCTTCTTAGGCTCCATCCAGTGTTTGTTTTTTATGCCCTTGCCTCAAGATTATTTTGAATGGCCCAGTCTCCCAAGTTTATTAAAGAAAATGCTTACTCATGACCAAAGATCTCAATGGAAGTGTAGTGTGACCCTAGTTTCAATGAAATATTTCAAACATTGACTTTAGAATTTGCTTATCTTACTTCTTGTGTTTAAGTTGCCAGGGAATAAACACAGGGACCCGTCTACACATGTGAGGGTGCATGAGGAGCTGTACATTCAATCAAGCATTTCCTCTGACCCTCATTTACTTTATCTAAAACTTATTCTCTAATCATTTCATACATATCTGTCTTTTCAACACCACCACAAAATCTTCATGGGCAGGAATTTTGCCTACCACTTCTCATAGCACCTAGAACATTCTGTGTGTGTAGTACATAAGAAAATTCTCAAAGGAACATTTTCCAAGTAAAATTTAATTCACTGTAACACTTGCTGAGCCTCTACTATGTGGGAGGCATGGTGCTTCTTGCTTTGAGGAACATAAAGAAGAATAGGATGTACCTCCTGACCTCAAGGAACTTACTGATAACAAAACATAGTAAGTTTTCGAATGAGATATTCCTTCTATGATTTGTTTGCTCTTTGGAAGTAGACAGAGACCATGGAAATGTACCTTGTTACTAGGCTATATTGACCCAGGGCCACACTGACTGTGGTTGGACTCCATCCAAAGGCACATTTCCATAAGACAGGAAAATGGGTACATCTTGAGATGACAAAGCATGAGAAAGATAAGATTTCTGACTATGTGGTTACAGTAATATTTGTCAAAGCATGGTTTGCTAAATACCTGCATCTTAAATATGGCTAAATATAGATTTTTGGGCTTCAACTCAGATCAACTGAATACAAATTTTGAGGACTGAAGCCATAGAATCCACAAATTCTTCACTCTAACACACTTGCTCAGTTGATTCTGAAGTTTGAAAACCATTGATCAAAGGGTTGGTGTATTTAGAAATACACCAAGAGGGTCATAATTGAGATGAAACTTACCAGTTTGTTGTTTATCCCCTTTCTCAATGTTCTCCATGATTCCTAATCACTATGTACTTTCTATAATGGTTCTACATTACCTTTAGATATACAAATGCCTTGAGCTATCACATTAGAAATATAAAACTGGGGCACCTGGGAGGCTCAGTCGGTTGAACATTGACTCTTGATATTGGCTCAGGTGATGATCTCTGGGTCTTGAGATCAAGCCCTGCGTTGGGTTCCATGCTGGGTGTAGAGACAGCTTGAGATTCTCTCTCTCCCTCTTTCTCTGCCCCTCTCTCCCTCCGCTTGCTCTCTCTCTCTCTTAAAAAAAGAGAGAAATAAAAACTAAATTGTAGAGGGTGAAGATCATTTCTCTTTTTCCAATTGAAGCACTCAGAGAGAAGAATCAAACTGTACTATCATCCACGCTCATATCATGGATGACTGGATGGACTGTGCTTTCACCTGTGGTGTGGACTGCCGAGGGCAGGGCAAGTACCCATGTCTTCAGGTGTTTGTGAACCTCACCCATTCAGGTCAGAAAGCTCTCCTACGTTATAATGAAGAGGCTGTCCAGATAAATTCCAAGGTAATGTAAAGTTCATGTAATGAAGGAGTTCTAATTATAGTCCTCCTTTCTGTGCCAGACTGTCCCCAGCAGAGTGCAGTACCCCAGACCATCTCTAGGGATAAAGCTCTTTCCCTCCAGTGAATGCCTTTACAGGATAAAGGAAGCTAAAAGCATTCTTGGAGGAAAAAATGGGGTATATAGAATGGAAAGGAATTATTCCAATTTTGCGAACTGGTGTCTAGAATTTTCCAGCTGAGCCAGTGAACAGAGTCAATTGTGGGCAGTTTTACTTTTGGAAGTCCTATTCCCTATCATATAAAAAGTGTGAAAATGTACTCGCAACACATCTTAAATCAAGTAAACAATTTTTCTTATCAAATAAATTTAAAAGATTATAATTTTGATTTTAATAGGTTACTAAATTGGTTCATATGTTTATAGTGTTTATTTACACCTAACTATGAAAAAGTTAGCTTGTATTAGATTAGTTAACATGCTATACTTTGTTGTCTTTACTTGGGCACTAATCCATCTGATGATTTCTGTTTTGGATGCAATAATTTTTAAGGTCTCAAACATTTCTGTAGGCCTTAAGCACAGTGCCATGAGTGCCTAGTGAATATGCTAAAAAATCTCAAGTTTTTTTGGGAAAAAAAAAAAATCACCAGCTGACAGATCCCATCTCTGGTTCTGCCCTCCGCGAACCAAAGCCTATGTAGGAAGGCTTTGTGGGCCTAGGGCAGAAGCCTCAACACGCTATCCCTTAGGGAAAGATTTTCTATGGGAAATCAAGACAACTAGGCTAGAGGCATTCATAGGTGTTGAAAGCACATAGTGAGCTCAACAGATATTTTTTGAGTGGACAAAGACCAAGTGCCTGTATGTGGAGAGAGCATGGTCCTTACGATGCTGGTCACTGCCTCTTCTGCAATGTCTATATTCTAAGAATCCCTTCTCCCATTTCTGCCTAGTGCCTGGAAATGGCCATTTCACTCTGTGCCCTCCTGTCCACCTTTCCCCATGGGCTGTGCAACAGGTTTCATCACCTTCTGAGATCGAAACTCTCCATGAATAGCTTCGGTTTGAAGCCTTTTCAGAATTAAAACTGTTGCTTAAATGCTTGGTTTCGGGGACAGTGTCCTCATGTTTCTTCCTCCTTCATACTCCTAGTGCTTTTACACACCCAAGTGCCACCGAGACAGGAATGATTTGCTCAACAGTGCTCTGGACATAAAGGAATTCTTCGATCACAAAAATGGGACCCCTTTTTCATGCTTCTACAGTCCAGACAGCCGATCTGAAGATGTCATTCTCATAAAAAAGTACGACCAAATGGTTATCTTCCACTGTTTATTCTGGCCAATGCTGACTTTGCTAGGTGGTGCCCTGATTGTTGGCATGGTGAGATTAACACAGTACCTGTCCCTATTGTGTGAAAAATATAGACCCCCCCACAGAGACGAGGTAGGTGGCAAAGTACCTTATATGGAACAGCATCGATTCAAACTGTGGAGCATGGGGAGGAGCCAAGAAAGAAGCAGAGAAATCTTACGTTAAGGTCTTGGCCTTTGGATGCTTGGCAATTTTTGCGCCTGAGGACCTAATGATGCCTGCTTGGAGACTAACCATGTAGAGACCATTCAAATTAAGTATGATACTTCACACAGGAAGAAACATTTTTAAAAAGCCTCATTATGTAGTCCATCTATTCTATAAATAACCACAAACTCACCGTCTTTTCCTCTACCCCACATATTCCACGTGAGCCAAGGCAGTGCTTTTGTTCCCTCATGGCAACACAGGCTTCAGGTAGTTGTGCTTGATCTAATTTCGGCTCTTGTGGAACCCTTTGGTGTGGAGTACACGATGAGGGCATCTACCTGCTGACCACTGAATGGCCAGTCTCTTTGTTGGCAACAGAGTTCACCTCAAAATATTTCTCAAAAAAAAAAATCTTAGGGGCACCTGGGTGGCTCAGTGGGTTAAAGCCTCTGCCTTCAGCTCAGGTCATGATCCCAGAGTCCTGGGATGGAGCCCTGCATCGGGCTCTCTGCTCAGTGGGGAGCCTGCTTCCTCCTCTCTCTCTCTGCCTGCCTCTCTGCCTACTTGTGATGTCTGTCAAATAAATAAAAATCTTTAAAAAAAATAAAAAAAATCTTAGTGAAAATCAAGTCATTCACGATTAAGTTAGGAAGAGAATAATCTGGTAATTTCAAAAAAATGTGGGCTACCATTCTACCTCCCCATTCATGATAAAGGAGGAAAGCTGCTGCCTAGCAAATTCACTAAGTTTGGAGCTATTCATACTTAACCTTGCCATATACCATGTAATTTTGCTTTCAGCCACATTTTTCTAGTTAATTATGCTTTCCATAAGCTCATTTTATTCTCTGTGCACATTCTGGTGGGAGTGGGAGAGATGGCCAGAAATGTGAAGCAGGGAGAGGCTGTACTAGATGGAATTGAACATTCATGTCAGATGATCCACATTGTAGACAGGTCCCCCATGGTTAGTCAGCAAATGTCCGAGCTTTAATTAATGACTCAACTATGGTTACTAACTAATGAATGTCACAGGGCTCTCCCAACAAGTGCTTTCCAGAGTAAGCTGAATATGAGTTGAAAAGAGTTTGTTCTGAAAACCAACATGCCTTAAAGTATCTTTAAATTTAAAAAGTCATATATCATGGACAATAGAAAGAATGAGACTTTTGAAGCAACTTTTATATGCAGATGTAATCAAAACAGAAAATTTGCTTCTAAGTCAATATTATGCTTTTTCATATGAATTCAAGTCACAAATGACTAAATAGACTGGATAATTAGAGCAATATTGACTTCACAAAAAATAAAAAAATTAAAAAAAAATAAATAGAAATCCTGTGGTGGGGGGGGATATTGACTTCACAAGTAATGAACAATTTTGGTGCTTTCTCATCTTTCTAGTGTGGAATGGTAGAAAAAACACATGCCTTAGAGGATTTTATGTGAATTCGTAGGCCATCATTACAGCTTTTCAGATATGTATCCTCGAGCAATTCTGCTCAATGGCAATGAATGTTCAAGCCTCGCTCTTCTCACTTATAAAATGAGGACAATCTCTTCCTTTATAGGGTTAAGGAATAAACAAGGCAGAGTATATAAAATACCTCGCTCAACTTCTGACATCTAGTAAAAGTGCTCAAAAATGTTAGTAGATAAAAAAAAATTGTTTTCTAAGTTTCAATGTTCAGCCAGCCTTATCCCTCTTCGGGTATGTACCCAAAGGAAATGAAATCAATACCTCCAAGAGACAATCTGCACTCCCCAGTTCAGTGGAGCATTACTGACAGTAGTCAAGATATGGAACAACCACTGTCCATCAACAGATGAATAAATTGTGATCATACACACACACACACACACACACACACACACACAGAAAACACATTTACATGAGGTGTATATCTACACACAATGGAATATTATTCAGACTTAAAAAAGGAGACCCTGCCATTTGCAATGACATGCATAAACCCAGAGGGCATTATGCTAAGTAAAATAAGCCATACACACAAAGGGAAAAAAAACTATTTCATTTATATGTGGATTCCAAAAATGTCAAATACACAGAGGCAGATAGGATACATAGAGTAGGATGGTGATTATTGGGAGTGGGGGAAATGTTGAGATGTTAATTAAAGTGTACAAACTTTGTTATCAGATGAATTAAGTCTAGAGATCTCATGTGCAGCATGAAGACGATGACAATAATACTATCTTGAATACTGGAAATTTGCTAAGAAAGTACATTTCAGGTGTTCTCATCACACAGATACATAAGGTAACTATGTGAGATGATACATTGATTAGCTTGATTATAATTATTTGCTATACATAAATTCCAAATCATATTGTACACCTAAAATATATATAAATATTATTAAAAAGTAAAATTGAGTCAGCCTTGGTACCTTTCATTGGTTAGCTGGTTGTAGGGGCTAGTGTAGGGAACTGTAGGAGAAGATTCCTTCCCACCTTCTCTTGGCTAAATGTAATACATATTTAAGGTCCAGAACATGCCGTTTAAGAGGTTGTGGTAAATTATTTTGTATACCAGACTTTCCTGAAATAAAACAGATGTATGCACACATCTTTTAAATCGTTTTGCAAATTGAGAGTCTATAGATTTCTTAAGGGCACCTCTCTAGTCATTTCTTAGTTTGACATGCATCTAACAGCATGCAATTCTTGGGATTTTTCTCCTAACAAATTCAAAACCACTGATTTAAAACCTAAAAAGTGAAAGTGGGAAACCTGAAGTGTTTCAATTACTACAGTTTTCCACTCACAGACTGCAGCTACTTGGTTCATCTCCTGATCTCATCTCAGGAAAGAGAGACATTATGCTTGGAGAACAAAGTCAATTTAGAACAATGTTAATTCAAAGTCATGCAAACCATTTGGCAAAGAAAATTTAAGCAATTACTTGTTGTTAATTGCTTAGAAGTACAAAGTATCAATGCCCACATGTATTACTAGTCCAAGGAAAGCCCAGACTTCCCCTTTGCAAAGTTTATGATAACTGCAAGCAAAACCAGTTTGCTTCCACCTTAACCTCACTTTTTAGGTTCTGGTCTTTAACTGATTTGAAAAAAAATCTGTCTGCATATACGAACACATTCATATGTGTAGGTATATACATATATTTCTGCTTGAAACACATAATGCCTTATGCTTAAAAGTAGTTAATATTCAAACAGATATGTCTCTCAATATTCATCAATTTACTGGGGCAGAAAAGTTGCCTTTTAAGACACAATAGTTTCAGGTTTTCAATCAACTATTCTTAGTCATTATTGGTAAGAACTCAAGTTCAGCTAAATTTTGAGTATTAGGAACACCAGTTTGCTTTTAAGTATTCAAAAAAAAAGGCAAAATATAATTATCACAGTTTTTTTTGTTGTTGTTTAAAGTACATAGTACACTAAGGATTGTTTGGACACAAGTTTTTTTCTTTTTCTTTTTTTTAATAAACAGCGTGATGTTACAGACTGCAAAGTTAAAAGAAAAGCAGACATTGACAGTTTCTGATGAGCACAAACAGTAAGTGCAGTCACAGGCCAAACTTCTTGCTAGGAACAGCAAGACTGGGAAGAGGTCTTAAATTTAGTGACACTATTATTCTATATTCTCAGTACAGTAACACATGCATCTTGCTGTGTCAAATACTTTTTTGGGCCATCATTAAAAGAACATTTAAAAACATTCTTCTCCTAATGAATGCATTATACCATAGGACTTCAATTCACTGAATGACAAAATATAGAGAAATAGATTTGGTACAATAAAAGGGGCCAAAAAAGGGTGGTGGGGGCTTCTCCCAGAACAAAGTCAACATTTGATGTGTTAGTAGTCTTCTTTTGGTAGTGCCACATTCCCCAAAATATTAAAGTGCTCTGTTCCAAAAGGATATATTTAGATTTTATTCAACCCAATTAAGCCCAAGGACTAAGTCACATTGAAACTATTAATTGTATTCGAAACTTAGGTTCCACAGCCAAAAACATTTCTAGAAACCACATGAAGTTCAAGCTCTCCAACCACTCTTTGGAACATAGCCAAAAACATTTCTAGAAACCACATGAAGTTCAAGCTCTCCAACCACTCTTTGGAACAAAAATTAAAACTGATAAGGGGCTTTTTCTTATGAAATTGGTAGATCATGATGACTACATTTGGAAATTCATACTAGAATGAAGAAGTTTAGTCTTATTAAAGATACTTCGAGAAAATATAAAACAATGAAACTTTTCTGCCTCCTTGTTTACCTAAAAGGAGGAACAAAAATAAGAATCACCTAAAAATATGCATGGCTCTTAGCATAACCACAAAATTATTGTAGTGACAGATTAAACAAGGTTTCAGATAGATTTATAGACTTAATTGGCTTACAAAATGCATTAAAAAACCTTTCCATACTTACCAACATGAAGAATGGTGTCTACTGTTGGTCTACTGTTGGTAGTGAAAATCAGTTACCTAAACTACCTAAACGTACAATAGACTGATTCCCACCCCTCCAACCCCCCCAACCCGCCCACTAAAACTCATTATGTAGTTGTGTAAAAATTAAGTCAGAAAATTTCCTTATGGCTCATAACTGTCATTTTATGCTAACTAGCATGACTGTAATATTAACATGTCTAAA
Source organism: Enhydra lutris kenyoni (assembly GCF_002288905.1). Lineage (NCBI taxonomy): Eukaryota > Metazoa > Chordata > Mammalia > Carnivora > Mustelidae > Enhydra > Enhydra lutris. The sequence continues at coordinate 12,072,170 of NW_019154086.1, forward strand.
ACTAAGGAAAAGGAATGGTGCTTCATGAATAAAAAGGAAGTGTGAAACTTTTATCAGTGGAATACTTGGACGAAATAAGCTTATTTAAAAACTAACATCCCAACTTGGGAAACTCCTAATAGATTCTAAACACTTCTAAACTTTAGAACCTGATGTTTACACCTTTTATAAAAGATGCCTCTTGACTAGGGCTAGCAAGCAGTGTGTACACAAGTAGAAATGTGTGCAAATATACACACACCAATTTCACTAATAAGAAAAGAGAACAACTAATTTTGAATGCCAAATTCAAGAATCCAGTACCATAAGCCTCCTGGAGCTATAGTCTTTTCCATGGCTGGAGTAATGATTACATTTTAACCGAAAATTTTTCTCAAGTCTCCAATGCCATTAAAAATATGGATGCCAACTCTTGACTTTTTATAAATCTAAACTACAGTGCTCTGGAAATTTCTGTAACATCAGAGCCTTAAGTATTGAATTGTGACTCATTTATTATTATTATTTTTTTCTTATTAACCCTCTGAGGTAGTTACCAAACCAATTTCTTCAGGACCATAGTTATCTTGAGCTAAACCCCACGATCTTTTCAGAAAGTGAAAGTAACTTTTGAAAGAAAAGAAAAAAAGGCTTCCCAGGCCACGGAACATAAGATACACTTATAATTTTAATGTAATAATTAAAAAATAAAAATGGTTTGGGTTTATATTTTAAAAAACAGCCCAGCTGTATTACTCTGTCACCAAGAATTGTTATTTGAAGATCCCGTCAGTGCTGAGTTTTATAGGTCAGCCTTGATGAAGAGTTAGTTCCCTCATGGTATGCAAATATACTCTCAACTTTCTGCCTTCTCTTAGAAGGCTCCATCTAAGACTTCCCTTAGAAGTGCCTCTTCTGAGCAGGATGGATACGAAGAATGTGATTCATTCAAATAACTCCTCCCTGTTCTACCCTCTCCTTCAACATTCCCCTCTTCTCAGAAACATCTGAAGTATGAAAGTTGTTTTTAAATAGCAGAAGCACCAAAATCCATTAACACCACATATAGTCTTTAAACTGAAATATTTTAGTGATGTCTTGGACATCAAATTGATTTTTTAAGGTGGATTCTGAGTGTGTGGGTCCAGCCCAGGTCCGCAGTTTGTGCAGACATAGAAACAAAAGAAAGTTAAAACATTCAGAAAAAGTTAACCGCTCGCTTTTAAAATAATGCTGGAAATCAAATTTTTTCAAAGAATTGGCAAGCATGGGCTATTGGTCAGAATATGAATTAGATGGATTTACAAAATCATTAAGAAACAAATCCAAGTTTATGTGCTGTGAAATTTCCATGGTTCTTTTAAAATAGATAGGCTGCTCATAATTTTTTTATAATGCTAAATCACTCAATTTTTGATGGAAAAAGAATACAGATGGACTGTGTTTTACCTATATGAAAATCACCAATCCATTGAAAATAAAATCCAAGAGGGTATATACATTCTAATCAAGTCATTGATTATTTTCCTGATTAATAAGAACTACACTTTACACAAAATACTTTGTCAGCAGCTGTTTTCATCAAAAAAACCAATATTCATAGTTTCACAGTTGAAAAAATTACACATTAAAATATTTTACAATTCATTGTATATTCACCAGGTTCCCATTTCCTAATATAAAGCAGATTAGAAGGGAAAACCTCAAAGTTGATTACTTTGACAGTGAGTTTTACAGAGGACACTAAGAACCACAAAAAGCTTAGGTTCTATCATAAAATAGTGACCAAATTCCATTCTTCTTTAAAAAATCCAATTAAAAACATCTTTTTTAAAAACCAAATTCTACAATATGATTAGATTTCAAATTAACAGCAGTCTAAAAATCTTCAAAATAAATGATTTTGTATACTGAGAATATGATAAAAAGTTAAAACATGATTTTCAGATTATATCTTACTAGAATATGTTTAAAATTAGGTTTTATTTTCTTTAAACCTGCTTCCCCCCCCACCCCCAAAATAGTCATTGAAGGAACTGTTTCTCAAGTGACCAAATGAAACTGTAAAGTCAATAGTTAGATATACCACATTCAATGACAAGGATGGCTGGCCACAGGAATTGACCAATCCATGGGAAGTGATCGGACACTGAAGTACCTGGAAATGGCTTACCACTGACTTGACAGCCTAGTCACCCCATGTAGCATTCAATTCAATTTTTGGTTCTTTGCCTTCTGAGCACTACCTGACCCTTTTTTCTTATTTTCAATGTTGTTTGCTTTAACTCTGCTTGGACTCATTAAAAATTTGCTTTGCTTTTAGCTAGATCGCTTAACCTACATTCTTTGTAAAATTTGTCTACACTTCTTCAAACAGAATTAACTTGGTTGCAATAACTGAAAATAAATGTAAATGATGAAATAAGCTCTGTGGCTGTGTTTTAATGGAGAGGTCCCAGGGGAAGGGGACTAGCTGGACTGATGTGAGACATGCAAAAATTATGTAAAGTTTATGCAAGGAAGCTCAAAGCTTTTTGGCACTCAGGTAAAACGCTGTTCTGTTAAATCTTCAGTTTCCACCATCAGAGTTTCAGATTTGTACCATTTCATTGAATTTTCCTGTAATTAATCCCTGATACAGAAAAGACGGGGAAGTTAGTATGTATTAACTGAATATATATAAAAGGCACAAAATGTTAAAGAAGTTTTAATAAGTTATGAAATCTACATCTGCAAAAGAATCTATTTGGCTTCCTGCTTAAAATGGGAGTTTAAATTCTTCTTAACTATTCCAAGACAGTTTACAGAAATAAGTTCCCCTAAATCTTCAAATTTATTTTTCTTGTTGGCAATATTATATACATGCTTTAGTGAAGTACCTAAGTCTCCAATAATTAGGCCCTTTAAGGGCTCTAAAATAGCCAAATATTAAGAGTATTTGAATTAGAGTCCCTTGTTTACTATTCAAGACTTCTATTACAGGTAACTGATTTCATAAATGAGTATCATTTAAGTGATGTTGTTTTACTAGAGTATATAATGCACACTTTTTATAAAGTTGTATGCCAATAATATGCCTAATCTAGAAAACTGTCAGTAAATTATTGCACTTTTTCTGGTGTGGCACCTGGACATTTGCTAAAGCTATTTCCTAGGGCATTAATCATTCATTTCAAATACTGAGTAAAATATCAGATTCTAGAGTGATGACTAGCATTAGCCCCTACACCTTGGGTTAATGTTTCCCAAGTGTTTAAGAATGTATCCTGCACTCAAATGCAATTTATAAAGTTGGACAGTGAGCCCTAATTGCGTGGAGATGGGACATGATCTTAAAATGGTTTAAGGTCCTACTTTTATTATCCAGATATTGCATAAATAGCCTAAAAAGGGAAAAAGTTCATGGTTTCTATTCCCCCATGTTATAAAGTATTATTCATGAGCATACCTCGGTGAGGGGTTGAAGCAATGAAGAAGATACTCTATATTGTGTTAATTTTGGTAACTCGTTTCGTGACTGAGGCATTATCAACTATAAAGGAAGATGGAGAATGGGGGAGTCATATGAAAACAGAAAGAAATAAAACAAAAGAAGATGAACTTTAATCTGTTTTCCTTATGTAGTTATACACTAGTCATTGGTATAAATGGGATAGTGCCTGAGCCTCACCCACAGACCAAGAGGAAAGCTGACCATGCTGCTATGAACAATAAAAAATTGGGGGTGCAAAACAATGCATGAGTATGGGACAGATCATGTAAATAAAGAATATATATTAATGATAGTTTCTATAATATAAATAGCCTTTAATAAAAAAAATAATCTTTTTAATAACATTAATACTCACTTCTATTTTCTGGAAACATGCATGAAAAATGTATTCAATTCAATTGCAAAAGGAAAAAAAAAAAATCAACCTATGGTGAATACTGTACAATTCTGAAGCAAGAACTAGTCCTGCTCATTCTTTCTCTCTGATGATTATTGTACTTTGTGGGAGCCCAGAATTTCCCTGGGAGATAAGAATCAGATTCTTGTAAATACTGTCCAGAAAAAAACCCAAAAACACCACCTTATAACAGGTCTCACTTGTGACTGCTTCCAGAACTTTGCAGATAAAGACCCCAAATCGTCAAAAGGTTTGATTTATTAAAAAGGAAAAGTCTCTGATGAAATCTCAAGAGCCCCTTCCACCCCAAGCATTTTTCTCTTCATTAAACAAGGAGTCAAAAAACCCACCTCAAACTATAAATTGAACAGCAATGGAAAAATAAGAAATCTTCATTATTTTCTAATCTCAATGTAATTTAACACCAAACTTCAGTTTCCTTGGACCTAATGCAATAATAGACTGTGTTGTGTCCACAATTTCAAAACATAGAACATTTGTAAGACAAAAAAAGAACATCATTCTTTTACCTTCTCCATCATTTCTATATATTTTGGGGTTTTTTTGTTTTGTTTTCTTTTTTAAAAAAAGATACAAACAATCTTCAAAGTTTACCTTTTTGGACTTAAGGCATAACATGAAATTGCGCATTATTCTAAAGCTTAATTTTGAAATGAACTAGTTTAGTGCTCTCAAACCCTGTTTGCGTTTACATTATTTAAATTATATAGTATTTTATTTCTGTTCTTGTGTAAATTCTAATGCTGTTCATGGATTGTGCAATTCCTATGCAATCGGTCTTTGCCTGTTGACAGTTATTAACAGTGCAGGATAGTATCCAGATAATGAGCTTTCGGTTTCTCAGTTATCATTTCAGTTCAAAGCATGCTGCTTAATTGTGTGGAAGATCCAATCCATTTTTGTTGTCCAGCCACCATGATGTGCATCATTCATTTGTTTCATGAAATATTCCAAAGCCTCTTGTTCGGTTTTATCTAAAGCTAGGGTCTTTCGAATGTATGCAATATCATCAAAAGATTGTAGTTCTGGCATTCCAGAGCCAAGCATCATTGAGAAAAGATTTATGAAGAGATTGGCGTGCTGCCGGATAGCCAGATAAGCCTTGTAGCACATCTCCTGAAACCTACAAGTGATAAGCAGAGTGTAATCAGTATGGAGCGAATGGGGTTAATACCTTCAGGTGTCTGCTCAAATGTCACATCATTAGAGAGGACTTCTTGAGCAAATCTATAAAAAATAGCATTCCTCTCCCCACTCCCCTTACCAACACTTTCTGTTCTCTTCACCCCATGCTAGGATGTAACCTCCGTGAGTCCATGAGGATTGTGTTTACTGCTTATCACCAGCACCTTAGAATAGTACCTGGTACATCAGCAGTTTACTAAGGATTTATTAAATGTAAGAACTGGTCCATACCAAAGCCTTTAGGATTTAGTCTAGGACCAGGACAGAATTGCGGATAAAATGGAATTTTATACAAGGTTTTTGAAAGTACTTTCAGGTTTAAGATAGACTGATGATATACCAGAAGGCGATCAGAAAAATCATAAATAAATGCGGTAATTACAGTTTACTGATTTCATCAAATTATAAGACTAAAAAATGTTGTCTTAAGCACTATACATTATCAGTATAGAGAAGATACAGTCCAATTATTTAAGCAACAGTAAATAAAAGCCTTTAATATATTAAAAAGTTTAAGAATCACTTTCTTAGGTCTTAATTAACTAAATAATTAATTTCAGGCTTTCACTAATTAATAAATTGGTTTTTCTTTCCATTTTTCTTCATAGCATTGTACAATAAATAAATACATTAAAATACTCAGGCCAGAATGTTAATAAAACATATTTTAAATTGCTTGAAAAATATCAATTATTTTTGAGAGAGCAGAAAGAATTCTGTACTTTGTATTTTTGATTTCTTGAACTTACCTCTCAAATTCTCTTGTCTTTGTGCATTCTTGGGCTCCTTTACTAATCACTATTAAGAAATCTTGTGTCAAAACAAATGGCACACGTTCCCGTTTATAACCAAATTTTTTCTTCTTGTGATCCAAAAAGTGTCCAAAATCTATATGAAACAGCTTTCAAAAATAAAGAATTGTATTATAGCTTGACAAATTCAGAAATGCAATATCCTGAATTAATAAATTTAAGAACGCCAAAACATTTTAAAAAGAGAAAGCTATTACTTGTCCATCATCTTTAACCATGATGTTACTATTGTGACGATCTCCAATGCCCAGAATGAAGGTAGCGACACAATATCCAGCACATGAACGTGTGAACAGGTCAATGGCAGCATCATATCTACAGAGAAAAAATAAACACCCGATGAGTAGTGTGCTAACAGAGTAATCCGGTCCAAATTGGAAAAAGATGGTCAAAGTCTGTACTGAAGAGTGAAAACAATCACTGACGTTAAGAGGAGGAAGTAATTATGTCCAAAGATTTGAGGTAGAAAGGACATTTCTTCCTCTGACTAAAGCGTAAGTCTTATTATGGTGAAAAAAATAGTGAAGGTGTCATGAAAAAAAAAATTCTTCTCATCATTTTAACAATGAACTAAAAGTAAATTTTGAGATGTTCAACGTTGACCTTGAAAAAAAAAGAATAAGCAAGAAAACACATTAGATACCTAAAATTGGATGTATAAAGTTGGGTATATAGGGTTTCACCAAAATTGAAGTAATTCTGATCATTCAAAGACAAAATCTCATCAAATATTTCAAAAGGTGAGCATATTTTTTTCCCAAAATAAGTACATGTTTTCTCTGGTCTCAGAGAAATGTACACAACCATTAAAAGACTCGTCTAACAAAAGCTTAAATTGACACAGGAAGAAAAGAACAACAGACTCACATTTCTCCTTTGTTCTTGTCTTTGAGCCACTGGTGGAGTGTGTGGCTGTTAAACTGCAGAGCGCCTTTCAGGCCACCTTTGCACTGAATCTGCATAATCGTGTGAGAATTTCGCACCACCTCAATAAGTCCCACACAATCACCAATTGACAGACAACCATAAGGTAACATTCTGAAAAGGATCAAGACATTTGCAATTAAGTGATGGAATATTAAAACAGCAAATATTTTAATAGGCTAATGCAGGAATATCCTTTGTGCAAATTTGTCATGGTCTCATGACTTTTACTTATAAAGGTCTCATGACCTTTACTCCTTTAACTTTGGTTTTCTTTTAAAATTAGAAAAATCCTCAAAATTATCTGCCATCATTTGTTATAAGCTTCAATTGAGAGAGCACCTAATTGAATACGAAAAAAGCATTAAGATTATTGTGGCAATAAAAATTTTATAAACACTTATGACTTTAAAAATATGGGTGTGTTTCAGCTTGTTCAGCTGAAATCTAAATAATACTTTGGGGGCAGTTCTCAAGTTTTTGGTCTCAGGACTCCTCTATACTCTTAAAAATTACTGAAATCCCAAAGAGCTTTTATTTATGTGGGTCATATCTACTGATGTTAGCAATTAAAATAGAGGAAAAGATTAAAGTATTAATTCATTTAAAAATAACAAAGTACTATGTGGTAACATAAATAACATCTTTTATGAAACAAAGAACCTTATGTTAAAAAAAAAATTCTTGGGGACCCTGGGTGGCTCAGTTGGTTAAGCATCTGACTCCTGGTTTCAGGTCAGGTCATGATCTCGTGGTCATGGGGTTCCATGCTCAGCACAGAGTCTGCTTCAGATTCTTTTTTTTTTTTTTTTTTTTTAAAGATTTTATTTATTTATTTGACAGAGAGATCACAAGTAGGCAGAGAGGCAGTCAGAGAGAGAGAGGAGGAAGCAGGCTCCCCGCGGAGCAGAGAGCCCGATGCGGGCCTCGATCCCAGGACCCTGGGACCATGACCTGAGCCGAAGGCAGAGGCTTTAACCCACTGAGCCACCCAGGCGCCCTCTGCTTCAGATTCTGTCTCCTTCTCCCTCTTCTGCTCTTGCACTCTCTCTCACTCTCAAATAAATAAAGAAAATCTTTAAAAAAGAAATTCTTAGTAAGAAGAATGACACTTTCCCATATTTTCAAATTTCTTTAATGTCTGGCTTCATAGTACTGAGCTGGATTCTTCTATATACTTCTGTATTCAATCTAAAGCAATATTTTAATTGAAGCATATGAAGAAAATCTGGCCTTGTGTCATTAAGTAGGTAGAAAAAGGAGTACTGTAATAGCCTTTTCAGATAATTGTAGATATTTTTCTTTGATATTATTCCAAAATTTGACAAAAGGTAGTTTCTCAAGTTGTAATATGGAATGTGAAATCATATCAATAAACTCGTCATACTGTTACATTAAAATCTATTAGTCTACCTTGCCTCTGAATGGAACTTTTACTCATATATGACTTTATATATCCTGCATTGGTCATTTGGAAGGTATTAGTTCACTGAGTTACAAAGATCTTTCAGATGGTGATACTTTTCATTATATCAACTAAAAAAAAAAATCACAATTGTTAATATTACCACTAATATCATCAGAAAAATCTTTACTTTGAGAGCACTCTTACGGCTTATGGTAGTATATACAAATTTTTCCAAATTCTCATTTTTGTTTGAAAGCTCAAATTTGATCTCTGTCAGTTGTTCACCTTGAAGAGATAGGCTCATTATCATTCATTTTCAAGAAAATGTCTACCAAATACCCATGTCTCAAAAAACCAAAGCTTATCTATTATTATTATTATTTTTGGCTTCTATTATTTTTTTAAAAAATGTTTTATTTATTTATTTGAGAGAGAGAGAGAGAGAGAGAGCAAAGCAGGGGGAGGGGCAGAGACAGAGAGGGAGACGCAGACTCCCTGCTGAGCAGGGACCCCCCCCCCATTCTTTTTTTTTTTTTTTTTTTAGTTTTTTTTTATTTTTCTCAGAGAGAGAGAGAGAGAGAGAGAGATTATGAGCAGGGGGAAAGGATAGAGGGAGAAGCAAGCTCCCCACTGAGCAGGGAGTCTGATGCAGAACTCGATCCCAGGACCCTGGGATCATGACCTGAGCTGAAGGCAGACGCCTAACTGATTGAGCCATTCAGGTGCCTTATTATTCTTTAAGTAAAAATAGTGTTCCATGAAAAAAGCAGTTAGTATGGCTTGAAACTCTAATAACCACAAACACCTTTTCTTGATAAACCATATTTGGGTATGCAGCAGAAGTGCTATATGGGTAATTCCCACTCATCACAGTGCAGAAAAAGGGACATGTATTCAAGGGAGGTGTGAGCAGTTAAAGAGACAATGAGAAAAACATTCCAGTTAGCACATAAGTACTAAAGTCTAGTTTTTCTTGCTCTGTTGTTCTCATAAGCTACTGTCCTCGCTTTTCATTTCTTTTACTTCTTAAGTTCCTAAAAAAGTAACAGTCTACACTTATTTTCATTTTCTCAATTCCATGTAGCATAACTTCTATGCCTACCACTCTACTGACTTAATTCTTCTTAGAGTTAATCATGAGTCAACAAATCTAAAGGCTTTTTCGTAGTCCTTGTGCTCTTACATCCCTTGAAGCACCTGATACTGTCAATCTCTCCCCTCTTTTGGGTTCTGTGAATTACTTCCTCTGGCCTACCTATGCCTTTGATGATTTCTTTTATGGAATCTTTCCTTCTACCTGTCCTGGTAAATGTGGGAATTTCTTAAGGTTGTACTCCTGCTCATTCTCTCTTCCTTTACCTTTTAATTTTATTCCTGCTGAACATGCTCACAGTTTAAGGAGTCAGACAGAGTCTTATAAGGCTTGTGACATTAAAAAAACCAAAACAACAAGCAGAGAATCCAAGTTTTGGCAAGAATATATAAAAATGCTCTGACTTCTTGAAAATAATTTTTTTATTTAAAATCAATCTTTGGGGGCGCCTGGGTGGCTCAGTGGGTTAAGCTGCTGCCTTCGGCTCAGGTCATGATCTCAGGGTCCTGGGATCGAGTCCCGCATCGGGCTCTCTGCTCAGCAGGGAGCCTGCTTCCCTCTCTCTCTCTCTCTCTGCCTGCCTCTCCGTCTACTTGTGATCTCTCTCTGTCAAATAAATAAATAAATAAAATCTTTAAAAAAATAAAATAAAATAAAATCAATCTTTGAATAAAAATTTTTACTTTAATTACTTAAGTTAGAAAAATTCAGAAATATTCTAAGACTTAAAAACTTTTTGAAGATCCAACTTACTTTCCAATGATCTAGCTTAACTCTAAACGGTTTTTAGCACACTCACTCATTTACAGTTAAATACCAGAGTGATATAGTTAAATCCTTGACTCTGTCTAGTTCTGCATTCTCTTTTGTCTTGTACTTTCCTGGGGCAGTGGTAGTAATGGCATGTGTATCTCTCAGACGCAGAAATTATACCAAAAGAGGAAGCTTGATTCATATAACACTCTTTTTGGAAAGCAGAAGGGATTAAGCACAGCATCAGGAGTTAAAAATTTGAAGTTGATGACCTAATTTTGTGCTTTAGCAAATTACTTGACATGTCCATTTTTCTTCTTTGCAACAAGATGATTCTACTATGTGTCACTGATGTATTTTTACATACTACGTATCAATCTTTAGGAGGCATACAAATAAACCCTAATCTGCTCTGCTGCTGCAGTTGGAGTTGACTCCTATGCCCGCTTATGGACAAAAATTCTTTTGGAGAGAGTGGCCTTTGCTGGAATGACTCTAGATTTGCAAAGAGACGAGAAAGAGAAGGGAACACTGTGAGAAACAGAAACGAATTAGGGCAAAATGAAGCACGACAGAAAACTCAGACATAATTGTAGAAGGTTGGGCAGAAACAAACAGAATAGCAAAAGCTTTAAGATGAGTTCTTTTCATAAATTTTGCTGTCAAACTGATTTAAGATTAGAGGCTATATAAAGTTTTAAAATTAGAAAATTTACATCACAAAAGAAACTTTCTTTTAACCTCTTAACTTCTGAATGAAAACAGGGGGCTTTTGTGTCTCCTATGTTCTGTCTTAAAAAGTTCTAGACACATTCCAGACACAGTTGCAGTCTTTGCCAACTTAGAGATACCTCTTTTTGCCTTGCTGAATCTCTTTGCTATTCTGTGCCAAGGAAGAGGAAGACGAATGAACGTGTAATCAACTAGTATTAATTACTACTCCCTACATTTTTTCATAAATACATGCCCCTTTATGCTTTATAACTGATGTTTACTAATAGTTTACTTTTTCAGGATACCTTTCAACATATATGTTGCCTTACTGGTTACTTACCGGAGATCAAGACCTTGATTTTGCCAGATATTTTCCATAATGCGAATTATTTGAAGTGTTAGCATATCTTGACGTAAATCTGCAATTCAAATAATATGTATCACTGTTTAATTCCATGAATGCAAACCTGGTGTCATGTCATCATGTTGCTTTCAAACAGAAAATAAATACAGCTATATTTACTTTTCAGATTAATCTATAAGGAAGCAATATTTTGATTCTTAACCCATTTCTAAAGTACCTGCATAAACTCATCTGTATAACAATGTATTTTACAAAAATTTTAAATAAAATATTTAAAGTACTCATTTTTTTGAATCCTTAAATTTGAACCTGTTTATAAATATTGGGGTTAACAGAATTCAGTGCTGAAATGTTGTTTCCCAGGGGAAATTCATCTATGATCCTCCCACTGCTTCCTGCCACAACCTGTTTTCCAAGTATATTAGGACCTTCTTTTATATGATTTCTTAGCTGACTACACCTTTCTTTTGTACCATATTGTAATTTTATTTTTGTAATTATTTGTTTAAAGTCTCTCTTCTTCCTGCTAGACCATAAACTTTAAGAGGCAGGGACTCTGTTTTGTTTATTCTTACAATTTGACGGCCTAGTACATCAAATACTTATAGAAAGAATGGATACTCACACAGCTAAGTAAATAATAGAAACTTATTTCAGGCCTTTCAATTCTAACTTTAGTACTTCTTTACTTTTAGTAATTATAAATAATTTTCTAAAGATTAAGACATTTAATATTATATATTTTACCACACACATATTCCTTAAATGGCTTTCAATAGTCTTCATGCTTCATAAATATCCTGTTTATAAAAAGATAGCTAAATTCATGCATCATAAGCTCATTAATACTCTTCCTTACCATCCCCATTTTTAAAGATGATCTCATTGTTCTGAAAGAGTAACTCTGACATGATGTCTGGGTTCTCCCAATTCAACCACAGTGGTCTTTTTGCAGAGGACATAATTCGACACTCTTCAAGCCTTTAAAATAGTTAAAAACGTCACTAGGCACCTTATTTTTAAAATTCTTTTACCCTCAAATTTATTTTAAAATACACAGACAATATAGTTTTTTGAAGTGTTATAAAAATTTAAAATCTTCTCCATTTAATTTATGAATTCATTTATTCAAGGGCGTATAAAGAAAAAAAATTACGCTTAAAACTTTCTTACATAATAGCATATGAATTTTCAACAAATATAGGGATATGCCATTCATTTTACAGATATTACATTTCATTTTTGAAATGAAACCAGAAATTCTGGCCAGAAAAAGTTTTAAACTCTATTATTAAAGTAATAAAAACACATTCTGAGTAAATGCAGTTCTGAACTTAAGAAAACTGAACAAACTATTCTACTAGGTAGGATAACGGGAGAGGGAAGCATATGTAACTGAACATTCTAATTATAATTTTTAACTTTTCTTAAGATTTTTTCCAGGAAGGTTACTTGTTTCAATATATCAATAAACCTTCCAATAAGGTACATTACCTGAGATTTCCTAGTTGATGAGCAGGATTAAGAGGAGATAGAAAACCTTGGAGAGCATCCATGAAATCTGGTCGCCGCATCTGCTCAACTAAAAACTTCATCTGTACCTGATAAATGAGCATAATCATGTTTAGAAACTGATTTCATGAAAGGTAAAACTAACCACTAATCTCTTTTATATGTTGTAACCACAGTATTGTATAGTCTATGAATCCATATGTTTCTGATTAGAAAGGTTTCTATCACACAGAGCAACACACTTCAGGCAGAGGCAGGAGGGGCAGCACTGTGTACTCTCCTGTAAGAACACTGCATGCTGACACAGGCAATGTTTTGGCTCTAGAGCAGGGCTTGGTCAACTATGGCAGTTTTTGTAAATCAAACTGCACTGGATATAGCCATGCCCTTTCCTTTAGATACTGGCTGCTTTCACAGGAGAGGAGCAGAGTTGAATAGTTACAACAGAGACTGCATGGTCTGTGAAGTCTAAAATATTTACTATTTGGCCTTTCACAAAAAAGTTTGTTGACCTATGGAGGAAAAACTACGGAGATAATCAAGTTAGCTTAGTAACTTTACTTTTAAGCTTTGCAGAAAAAAACTGTATTCCTTTTCTCTCTGTTTAGTAAAAAGAGTCTAGTGAGGTTAAAGGAAATTGTTTGGAAAAGGGCTTATAAAAACATTTGTTAGGCTGAGTCGCACACTGTACTCAGGTTCCAGTATGTATGCAGAAACTATCTTTTTAATCACCTGAAACCAGAGCCCAGACTGCTGAGCTATATCATGCAATGACTGCCATTTTATTTTAGGAAATCGTTACTTATCAAAAATACAAAAGGTAAGTAGGGGACAAAAAGAGGTTAGAAGCTAGGAATTCATAATAAATTAATTTTCATAATTTAACTTTAGTAATAAAGTTTTGTTTGTTTTTGTTTTGTTTTGTTTTCACTATGGAGAAGGAAGTAGCTGGAAAATACAGTCATCACTGACTATGGCAGCTCTGGCTCATGTAAAGGCATTTCTTTTTCTAGCACTATCAACCCTAATGTTAGCACACTGCTTCCAATGCTTTATCATTGTACTAAAGCAGGAAACCACTCAAAGAAACTGCTTTTGTTCCTATGGCATTTTCACTCCCCTATCACAATCCCATTTAAGCCAATAGTAAAGTGAGTAATGACTTTCACCTTCCTATTTAACTCACTGTATCAAGGCCAACCTGTGATATGAAAATTCCAGCTAAAAGAAATGACTACATTTGCAAATTTAACTAATATCTAGTTTCTTTTTTCTTACCTGTTACAATATAAATATTATAACTTTTATTCTTTCAAAGCAGGCTAGTCCCCTCTAGCTCATGATTCCAGTATCAGAAACAGTACAATTATTTAAAAAAAAATCTTTTTTTTTTAGAGAGCAAGTGCGAGCAAGGAGTGGGGGCAGAGAGTCTTTTTTTTTTTTTTTTTTTTTAAAGATTTTATAATCACAAGTAGGCAGAAAGGCAGGCAGAGAAAGTGAGGGGGAAGCAGGATCCCTGCTGAGCAGAGTGCCTGATGTGGGGCTCGATCCCAGGACCCTGGAATCATGACCTGAGCCGAAGGCAGAGGCTTAACCCACTGAGCCACCCAGGCGCCCACAGAAAGAGAATCTTAAGCAGGCTCCACGCCCAGAATGAAGCCGGATGCTGGGCTTAATCTCATGACCCTGAGGTCGTGACCTGAGCCCAAATCAAGAGTTAGATGCTTAACTAAGCCACGCAGGTGCCTCCCACCATTATTTTCTAATATCATTTATTTCACCTTCAATAAAATCAGCTCAGTCACTCACTCAATGACATTTAGATTAATACAGTAACTTTCTTAAAAATTTTTTTTTCATGCAGTATCAATGAAGATTTTGGAAAAATTCATTCGGTATTGCTAATTTACATTCTTTGTGCTTGGGGACTAATATACTGGGATTTTTTTTCCCCCCATTTCATTAGAGGTGAGGAATGATCTCACTTTTTTTTTTTTTTAACATTTTATTTATTTATTTGAGAGAAGAGAGAGACAGTGAGAGAGAGCATGAGCGAGGAGAAGGTCAGAGGGAGAAGGAGACTCCCCGTGGAGCTGGGAGCCTGATGCGGGACTCGATCCCGGGACTCCAGGATCATGACCTGAGCTGAAGGCAGTCGCTTAACCAACTGAGCCACCCAGGCGCCCTGATCTCACTTTTCACTATAGGATGTGGTAGACTGAAAAAATGATAGAGGAGGAAAAGGTCATGAAAAATCCTTACATTTCATATTCCTCAGTTACACTAGGCTAGATTACAGATCACCAGAGTGTGTGATAATGTTCAAAGCATGACTAAGAGTCCACCTTAAACTTAGCAATGTACAAATTAATTTCTTTACACTTATTTTCAGGGTCATTACTAAAAGATAAAAAATGACACAAAATAAGGAATAATAATTTTAAAAGTTAGGGCTGTGTGAAAGAGAAGGAAGAAGGGGAAGAAGAAAGGACTAACATTTACTGGGCACCGCCTGCGTTCTGGGCACTGTGATATGTGCTTCAGTGTATCTCATGTAATTTATTTTTTTTTTTATTTTTTATTTTTTTAAAAATGTTATTTATTTTATTTGACAGAGAGAGATCACAAGTAGACGGAGAGGCAGGCAGAGAGAGAGAGAGGGAAGCAGGCTTCCTGCCGAGCAGAGAGCCCGATGTGGGACTCGAACCCAGGACCCCGAGATCACGACCCGAGCCGAAGGCAGCGGCTTAACCCACTGAGCCACCCAGGCGCCCCTATCTCATGTAATTTAATTCTCACTACACTATGCAGAAAGTATCATTGCCATTTATAAATGAGAATAGATCTCAAAGTCTAAATAATGTGTCTAACATTACATAGCTGAGAGGCAATGAAACTTGGATCCAAATCCTGATATGTTTGATTCTAACACCCACAATCTGCCTCTACACCGGACTCTCAAATTACCCTGCCCCACTGCAATGCAGAGTCTCAAAAACAGACTAAAGATTCACGTACCTTTTGTGTTTCATCCTTCTTCTCTTGTTTGAGGATATCAGTTAAGTTAATGAGCTTTTCCATAGCCTCAACTTGCCTATTTAGGTGCTTCAAATACATCCCACATGCACGACAATAGGACTCCAAAAGAAGGCCAAACCTCTGACTAACCGTTTTATTGTGCATCTCAGATCTAAAAGAGCACAGAATTAAAACAAAACAAAAGAAAAAAAAAGACTGAAATACACACATGTATGCACACACACACTGCATTATATATATGGTCCTAAATAAGTACATATGTATACAGTTTTTTTAAAGAAAATATGAAAACCATTTTTGAAATCCAACAAATGTTATCATCATACTAACAATAAACTTATGTAAAATCTATCATTTGGAAGCAAAATAATCAAGAATTTAAGATAGTTCCTGGAAATATAAATTTAATAAACTAGACTTTAGGCCTACTTCAACTACTTTTCATTTACTAATCTTAGCATGAGATATATTAACCATAGAGAACAAACTGATGGTTACTGAAGGGGAGGTGGCTGGGGGCTAGGTGAAATAGGTGGCAGGGATTAAGGCGTGCACTTGCTTTAATGATGAGAACCAGGTGTTGTATGGGAAGCGTTTAATCATTATACTGTATATATTATAATACTAATATGTAATACTAATATTATATTGCATGTTAACTAACTGGAATTTAAAAACAACTCGAAAGATATACAAACATGAAACAAGTAAATTCAGGAAAAAAGTAATAAAATGAATAGGGAGGGAGTGAAGAGCAAGTGAATACTATTGGACTCTTGTGGCATACATATCCTCTTTCTACACAGTCTTTGAATTTAATTATTTTAAACTCAGCTTCAGGATTCCATTTTGATTCATTTTAACATTTAAAAAAATCAAGTTAATTGTTAAGAAAATCAAGTTAATTATAAATCTTTCTAAATTTAGGAGAAGTGTATGGCTTATGATCTCACTTGGAGTATTAGATCATATTCTACAAAATGCTTTTAATTCTTTTATTTATTTATTTATTAGAGAGAGAGAGAGAGAGAGAGAGAGAGAGAGAGAGAAAGAGAAAGCATGATAGGGGAGAAGGTCAGAGGGAGAAGCAGACTCCCTGCTGAGCAGGGAGCCCACTGCGGGACCTGGAGATCATGACCTGAGCCAAAGACAGTCGCTTAACCAACTGAGCCACCCAGGCACCCAAATACTTTTAATTCTTAATTAGCTTGTTTTCTAGTAAGAAACTTGGGACTTCTGTCATTATTGTTCTGAATTCCAAGGCAGGATTTCTTTTTCTTTTATTTTGGATATTTTAATCCACACATATAGTGAAATCAACTGCAATATTAACCGATATTAACCTAGCAAATTTTACTTCGCTTAAAGTAAAATCAAAGCCTTTAAAAATATTTCAGGTCTCGGGGCGCCTGGGTGGCTCAGACGGTTAAAGCCTCTGCCTTCGGCTCGGGTCATGATCTCAGGGTCCTGGGATCGAGCCCCGCATCGGGCTCTCTGCTCAGCGGGGAGCCTGCTTCCCCTCTCTCTCTGCCTGCCTCTCTGCCTACTTGTGATCTCTGTCTGTTAAGTGAATAAATAAAATCTTTAAAAAAAAAAATTTCAGGTCTCATTTCTATACAAAATTCAGTTTTGAATTTTCCTGCTTATTTAATACTAAAGGGAAAAACTTGAAGGGAAGCTTACGACTGGTACAATATACTGTCATTATGGAAAACTCTTTCAGACAAAAACAACAGTATCTAAGTAATATTTATAGATCTGTTAAGAAAGCAAGTAACATATATCTAAAGAATTTAATGGGAAAATAATGTGACTTACTTTAAATGCCAAAAGAAAAAGTGCCCAATCCTTTGATTAGTCAATGCTTTCTTGAGTAAAAATCTCACAAGCAGGTTATCCAAATACTGTTCATATTTTAGGACCTATGTGATTAAACACAAACATAAAAACAACATTGCATCAATCAGGGTCAGTTTCTGCATGGCTGGATTTAAAGAAAATTTTTTAGAAATTAAGTAGGTACTACTGGTAATAAAACCTATTTTTAAAAAAGCATAAAACTAGTATAGATAAAGATCCACAGTCTGGATAAAGGTGCATGGATTTAGAATAAAACATTATTTTTCTATATTACATTATTTTACCTGTACTAGCTGAATTAGGTACTGAGAAAGCTTGTCATCTGTTAAATATTTTTCTAAGCACCGAACAGCAAAACCTCGAACCATAGGATCTGGGTAATTACAGTCCAGAAGCTCCATAGCCTGTTCAGGTTTGATTGGAGGCCAATCTTTTACTAAGCAGTACATCTGTTATGGCAAAAACAATAAATCACATTTAAAAAGGAAAGACAATTGTGAGTGAACCCTCTAAGACAATTTCTTAATTTCTTCTTTTAAAATTAGTCAAGAACTCTCCTTATGAATTTGGTGTTTAAAATGTAAAATTCTAACTAATTTTATTAGTGGTGTGAATGGTATTTTTTCCCACTATATTATTATATTAATATAAAACAGTCTATTTCACCTCTTATGCAGACTTTCTGAGAGAAAACAATTTGAGTGACACATGAATTTTATACAATAGTTATTCTGTAATCTCAAACATGCATTTACCTGAGCTACTTCATCTCTAGAATTCCATTTAACAGACAGAAGCAGTTTGGGTAGAATTTCAGGGATAGTTACACAATAGTGTCTGTGTGGAAAAGACAAAACAAAACAAAAAACATTCTTGCATGTTAATCAAAAGGCCTAGATATCTAAATTTTAAACTATGTAATCTTTCCAAACACACTGAAAACTTACCATTACTAGCCTACTTTAAAAATCAAAAGAAATCAGCATTTAACACTATAATTGCATATTTATGCACACATAATACTTAAGACAGTTACAATGTCATGAAAGACAAAGAATAATCCAAATGGAAGACAGATACTTTGGAAAAAAGTATGAATTTATTTCACAACACTACATAGCTCCTTTTTTACCCACTCACCCAACAGAAACCATGAGGAGAGTTGCCACTTCTACTGTAGTCACTGGACAAAACTTATGTTTCAATGGACTTTCTGCAGAAAGGCACTGCAACTGCTTTATTTAAATAAACCAGTGTATAACTCCTAAGTAGTGGGGTAATTTCTTCATAAGTAAAAATAAAGCACTGCACTATTACTTTGAGGAAGTATAAGGAAAAAAATGGAAAAAAATGCCTAAAAATTGAAATATCTAGACCAACTACATCCCAACTAAATTGATCTAAAGCTATGGGTATTTTTTTTTTTTATCTTGAATTTCATTTAAAAAAGCCCCCAAAACAAATCCTAAAAAAAGTCATACCAGGGATTTAGAATTTTAAAAAAGCCTTCAAGGCTTGAAGGTGGAAGGTTAGTACCAATGCACATGATTTTCTAGAAATACTGATCTTTATCCACAGTTTAAAAAATAATATTATGACAAAAAAGTCATATAAATTATGCTTTATATACTTTAACAGGTATTGAAGAACCCGCAAGATAAGCCAAAATCAGTTATTTCAGGGAATATTCATCTTAACATTTACCTGTGGCTCCACAGAAAATCTTTCTCTTGCTCAGTGATTTCAGATAGAGGATCTCGGGTACAAATTGCTCGGAGCTGTTCTTTATCGTTTTCTCTTAATTCGTTGTCTCTAGCTAGTCTGTTACTCTGCAAAATAAAGTAATATCTTATATGATTTCCTTTGCCATATTTTCCCCTGGATTCATGACTGATGTACAAAAACAGGCAATGGCCAACAACTTTACACTGCTTATTAATCGTTGTGATACAGTTTATTCTCATCACAAGCCTTTATTTTCAGGGATGGGGAGAATCAGCTTAAGGCAGTTATTTGTGGAACAAATCCAGTATCTTAGTTAACATTACCATCAGTCATAGAACAGTCACTGCCAAAGTGAGTCAGGGATAAGACCAGACTGGGGTACTTGGGGTAGAAGTAAGTAACTGACTTCTCTTCCTGATAAGGCCCCTTCCTAGTATTCTATTAGCTACTCTGCTCATGTTTCTGGAATAAGAAATAGTAAAATAATAAAATACAAATGTAAATTCTTTCATAATCTTTGCTCAAATACATCCTTATAATCACTGCAAGGCTCTCAAATTTAAAAAGTAAAAATAAGGGCACCTGGGTGGCTCAGTTGGTTAAGCAACTGCCTTCGGCTCAGGTCATGATCCTGGAGTCCCAGGATCAAGTCCAACATCAGGCCCTCTGCTCATCAGGGAGCTGGCTTCTCCTTCTGCCCCTCGCCCCTTTCATGCTCTCTCTTTCTCTCTCTCTCTCTCTCTCTCAAATAAATAAAATCTTAAAAAAAAAAAAGTAAAAATAAGTAAGAGAAAAAAGGAAAAGAAATACCCTTGTTAAAACACTGGACGTTAAATGTTTGGAAAATAAATTAAAAACACCATAACCTTTGGTATAATGCCAAGAGTCCAAGTAACATATTTATTCCCTTTAAATACAGATATATTAACTGCATAATGAATAATTATGAATGTATATTAATATATTATGAGAACAAGTACACATCCCCTTGGAATGGGTTCCACATATTCCCAATGGCTAAAAATGAAAGCAGGTATTCAGGCCACTTGGTTTTTATTAACATTTGTTAACATTTTATTAAAAACACTTAAATATTATTAATTTATCCAATAGTATAAAGAAATATTGGCACATGTCCATCAACAAATATTTATTAAAACATGTACCGTGTGCCTTGTTTTGTTCTTACGGCTGAGGGTCTTAAATAGTAAAAGAACCTGCACTAATAAGATCCCCATTATAGTGAAAAATTAAATGAACAAATTAAAAAAAATTGGCAAGCTGATATAAATACTTTGGGTGATATAATGAAGATGACTGAGTGGCTACTTTACACTGGGTATCTGGAAGTGGCCTCTGAGAAGGGAATATTTAATTTGTGGTCCAAATGATAAGAAAGAAGCACCCACACTAAGATCAGGGAAAAGACTACTGCAGGTGGAGGAAACAGTGAAGGTGACCCAAGAAGAGAATGAGTTTGGTATTAGGGAGGAAAAGGAACAAGACCTGTGAGCCTGAAGCCCAGGAGACAAGGGGAGAGTGATGGGAGAATATGTTCAGACCACATAAAATTTGCAAGTCAGGGTAAAAGGTTTGGATTTTATTTTTAGTGAAAGCTATTTAAAGGATGAATATCATGATTTATGTTTCTTTTTTTAAAAGATTTTATTTATTTATTTGACAGACAGAGATCACAAGTAGGCAGAGAAGCAGGCAGAGAAAGAGAGAGAGAGGGAAGCAGGCTCCCTGCTGAACAGAGAGCCCGATGCCAGGGCTCAATCCCAGGACCCTTTAACCCACTGAGCCACCCAGGTGCCCCTGATTCATGTTTTATAGAGATTATTTTAGCTGTTTTGTAGACTGAGACAGACCATTTAGGAGGCTATTGTAATACTCAAGGTAAGAGATAACAAATACTTAACCCTTGATTCACAGGAAAAGTAGTCATTATCATTTATCATCTTGGTCTAAGCGACTCTTAATATTATTGGCTTATTTTTTAGTTGTTTTCATTTTTAATATAAAATAACTTAATAAACTAGGAAAAAATTTTGTGAAAAACAATTGTGAAAAACAACTTTATTTGACATCTTACTAAGAATTTAAACACAGGTGTGATATGGTGAGTGCTGTGAAGTGTGAAGACCTGTATCCCTGGGGCAAATAATACATTATATGTTAATAAAAATAATTAATTAAAAAAAATTTAAACATAGCAGAACCAAATTCATAATCAAAATAGGCAACATCCTTTGAATGCCATTAACTGCTTGCTCATCAACTGTCCTGCATGAGCCTGGAACATACACATCTTACAGATCGTGACTCCACACTTCAAATGCATATCTAATAAGTTCTAGCTTATCATCACTCCTGATTTTTCTTCTTATACTTCAATTGTCAAAATATAATACTTTTGAGAACTTTTATAGTAATCCAAGCAATTTTATATTTCTACATCACTTTTTTCCTTCCACTCATCTTTGCATACAGACCTGCCTGTGATGTTTATTCACTTAAAAAGTGTATCAAATAAATTCTGGTGTATAGCAGCATTAAAACTGGAAAGAAAGATGAGGTGTGGTCCAGGTTCTCATCAAAAAACAGTGTGTGATGAAGTTATTCCTGTTGAATGACTAACTGAATACAATATTTCCTTTTTGTTCTTGGAAATATATTGTTCACTCATCATATCTTGAGTTCGAGAAAATTCATCTAGGATATTATTTGATGTTTTACCTACATGATCAATTTTACCATCATCATTAGAATCTGAAGTAATGACTCTCAAGTGGTGTAATTTTGTTCCCTCTACCTCCAGGACCTTTGATATAGTTTCTATCTTAGGTTTATAGAAGTTTTCAATAGACCCGATCATAACTGAAAAACTGACCCAGTTTTATTCTACTAAAAACAACATTTTTCTTTAAAGAAAAAATTATTCTCAGAAAGAAAAAAAGTCATAAAATATCAATCCTTTTTTTAAAATTTGTTTTTTTTTTTCAGTATTCTAAAATTCATTGTTTATGCACCACACCCAGTGCTCCATGCAATACATGTCCTCCATAATACCCACTACCAGGCTCACCCAACCCCCCACCCCTCTCCCCTCCACAACCCTCAGTTTGTTTCTCAGAATCCACAGTCTCTCATGGTTTGTCTCCCCCTCTGATTTCCCCCAACTCGCTTCTCCTCTCCATCTCTCAATGTCTTCTGTGTTATTCCTTATGCTACACAAGTAAGTGAAACCATATACTTGACTCTCTCTGCTTGACTTATTTCACTCAGTGTAATCTCTAAGAGTTAGGACTGCTCAAAAAGAAACTCAAAAGCTAACTGAGGCAGACTCTGATGATAAAGTGAATGTATGAATAAAAATAGAGATAAATGAGTCTTAAAGTGACTTGACTCTCACAATTCCTTTGGTTTACAGGTATAACTAATGGTATAGCACTATGGACAATTCATGGGAATGCTCATCAATATTTCTTTTTTAAATTTTTAAAAATTTTACTATTTCTATTTATCTATTTATTTATTTATTTTTAGCTCATCAATATTTCAATCCCAATTTCAAAATTAAGGAGTTTCTGTTCAGTTACAGCAAAATAGTTGTCAGTAGCTTAATACTTATTTTTTAAAAAAGATTTTATTTATTTATTTATTTGACGGACAGAGATCACAAGTAGGTAGAGTGGCAGGCAGAGAGAGAGAGATAATCGGAAGCAGGCTCCCCGCTGAGCAGAGAGCCGGATGCCGGCTGGATCCCAGGATCCTGGGATCATGACCTGAGCTGAAGGCAGAGGCTTTAACCCACTGAGCCACCCTGGTACCCCAGAAGCTCAATACTTATTAAACAGTGATACTGGATAAGTTATTTAAACTCCTTAAGCCTGTTTCCTTACTGGCAATATAGGGATTATACACGTACTACCTTCATAGAAATTGCTTTTAAGATTAAATGAGATAAACTGTGAAAAGTGACTGGCATCGCATTTGGTACACAGTAAGCACTTGATAAATGTTAGAATTATCAACAAGAAATCAAAGTTATAAAACAGAGGCTACATTTTTCAAGAAAAAGAATTCCTTTGTACTTTTAGTATCTGAAAGAATTCAGTAATAATTTAAAATTAATTTGTACCTCTCTAAATACCTGCTACATATCTCTGAAAGTATATTGGTAGGAAGGTTATGATTATTACTAATCAGTTTACAAAAGGGTTTGTAAACTCCTTACTGAGAACACAGCTGTAAACTAATAAAGTTCCTCAATGCAGGATTCCAACTGCCCCTGGGCATTGCTATTACTCAGGTAGGCCTATTTCAGGACCTCTTGGCCCCATACTCATTGGTTGGTCTAGCCATAATGTATCACCAGGCCAAAGAAAAAGTGATAAATTTGAAAACCAGGGAAAGAGACAACAAAGAACAAAAGTATCTTCTCTTAGCACTGACACCTTTGCCCTTGAGAAATAAGAGTTAATGGTCTTTGAACCCAGTTACACTGTGGTTCCAAATTAATGGCCAAGATCAGACAACTTGATTCATACTTAAACTTCCTTTTATATGTAAGCTTTTCTAGGGGATCCTGGAGTATGGTGGTAACAAAGCTCTCCTCTGCTTCCAAGCTTAACTAACAATATACTCATACTTTTGTTTCAATTTTCAGGTTATTATCTCAGAGAAGTAAAAAGTTCTTTCTTGAACCCAATACATATTGGCTTTTCCTCCCAACCCTCTGTAGTCATTCTTGGGATACTATTGGTTTTTCTATCATATCACCTACCATGATTTATAATCTTACACATTTCTTTTACCACTTCAACGTCTATTTTCACCATTAGACTGTATATGCAATGGAGGTCTCTTTAGGTCAAAACTTTATTACCTCTCACACAATGAATATAAACATATAGTTGGCATTCAATAAATATTTGTTAAATGAAGGTAGGCTAGGGCTCTGACTAAACTAAGAAGAGACAGAACTTCAGTAACAGTATTAGCATATAGAGAATGTGATTATAGTAATTACTGCAACTCTGTCCAGAGCCTATAGGAGCTATGCCAGTGTAACTAAACCCCATGAACTCTGCTCCAAACAAAGAGGATAAACCCAAATCCACTGATTATGACTGATACTTAAGAAAACTCAGTGATCTGCCTTACCAGTCCTGCATGGGAATAACTAAATCCTGCTTCTCGAGACACCGACCAGTTGGCATGCTCTTCAATCACTGACATATCTGGGAACTTTACCACACTGCTGAACCAGTCAAACTCCAACTCTAAGCATGGTGTTTCCTAAGAGATGGAATAAAAGTTATCATAAATATTGTGCTTAACCGTCATAAAAAAGGAAAAAATTCTAATTTATGATAATAAAAAGCTTACTTTATTTGGATTTGACCCAGTAACACCAATAGGGTTCAGCAAATCTTCTAATCCATGAGGTACTGGCCACAGATTCAGAGCCATTTTTCCAGATACTAGAGTATCTGTATAATCAAACAAGTTTATATTTCCCCAGGCCAATGGACAGTGTTCCTTCAAAAACGAACAGAAAGATATTCACTACTCTGTGGATTAAATTATAAAATGCATTTTAAAAAGATTATTTATTTATTTGACAGAGAGAGAGACAGAGAGAGAGAGAGAGGGATAATAAGCAGGGGGAGTGGGAGAGGTAGAAGCAGGCTTCTGGCTGAGCAGGGAGCCTGATGTGGGGTTCAATGTGGGGCTCGATCCCAGGACCCTGGGATCATGACGTGAGCTGAATGCAAATGCTTAATGACTGAGCCACTGAGGTGCCCTACAAAATGCATTTCAAAACACTTTTCTTCCACAGAAAGAATTCAATAGCTATTGCTACAATGATAGCTTTAATAAGTCACATCAAAAAAAAAAAAAAAAGTCACATCAATTTTTTTTTGAAAGTACAAGCACTTTCTGTTTTCCTATTTGAAATAACAGAAATTTTTCTTTAATTATAAATAGGAAATATGAACCAAAGCAAGCCAGGCAGATATTGGCATGTAGTCACCTAACAGATATTTGTGGGTAGTCACTGCATGTATAAAAAATTTTGTACATGTGAACTCAGGACATACTTGTAAATAAACTCAGGAAGGTCTCCTGAGGTATTCTTCTATGACACATTTATTTATTAAAAATTTAAAAATATTTGACTAATTTTTTTAGATAAAGAAAAAAATTCACTTCTTGATAAAAATTCAAAGCAGTTTAATTAGAGGAGTTTTTTAGAGGTTAAAAATAATTATTCCTTCTGAAATACTTTACCTCTTTAGCACCCTTTCGGCCTTTAACAGAACAAATGGAAAGGCAAAGTCGAGCAGCACGAGGAAGATCAGGAATGTATATATCATAATTTAGCCATTCATTCCACCTATGTAAAATTTTAAAGAAAAAAAGAATTTACCAAAAAAGAAAAAAAGGCTTTACCCAGAGTATATAAACAACTCCTACAAATCATCAAGAAAACAAAAAATCAAATAAAAACAGGTCAGAAATCAACTGGTATAGACATACTTCACAAGATCATATCCAAATGGCCAATAAATATAAAAAAGTAGTCAATATTATTTGTCAACCAGAAAATGCAAAATAAAATCTCATAGAGA
Source organism: Enhydra lutris kenyoni (assembly GCF_002288905.1). Classification (NCBI taxonomy): domain Eukaryota; kingdom Metazoa; phylum Chordata; class Mammalia; order Carnivora; family Mustelidae; genus Enhydra; species Enhydra lutris. The sequence continues at coordinate 12,098,090 of NW_019154086.1, forward strand.
GATCACTATTTAAGAGATTGGCTAAAACTATAAAGGCTGATGATACCAATGATGTTACCAAGGGAGGGTAAGGAGGTGTAGTAACAGGAAATCGCACACATTGCTAGTAATGGGTATTTGCAAATATCCCCGAAGTGTTAACAATCCAAATGTCCAAAAGTAGAACAAACTGCAGTATATTCATATAATGGAAGACCATACAGCAATGGAAATAAACACGTTACTTGCAATACGGATGAAATCTTACAAACATGAGTGAAAGAAGCTACATATAAGAGAGTATCTATTTCTTGAGTATATTTATATAAAATTCAAAAACAGTTCAAACTGAAAAATAATGTTAGATGTCAGGATAGCTGTTGCCTTTGGAGAGGTGAGAAGGTTAATGGAAGGGGCAATGTCATATTTCTAGTAAATGTTCTATTTCTTAACCAGCATAGTAGTTATATAGGTACTAACTCTGATAATTCACTTAACTTTATGATTATCATTTATATACTTTTATACATTTGTGCTATACTGCAGTAAAAAAAAAACCTAGCTTATAGAAAAGGCATTTGAAAGAGGGAAACTAAACAAGAAGAGTGAGATTTTCTATTATGATTACAATTATATTTACTTTTACACATGATGTAATTTTATTCAGAAGAACCCGTTAAGTCAGTCACTATGCAAATAAAATGAAGGATATGTAAAGCAGAAAGTACCTGAAGTTGAGAATAATTACTTGACAAGAGGTAACAGTTAACATTCATAATAAAGAATAAAAAGTTGCTATACAAAGTGATGACAAAAATTATTCAAATATTTACGATAAATTCTTTTTAATTTACTGAATATTATATGTGAAATTATGTCTATATTTGGTGGACAGATCTGTAAAGAGCCAATAACAACACTTTAAAAAACAAAACAAAACATTTTATATATTTGACAGAGAGAGAGAGAGAGAGAGAGAGAGAGAACACAAGCAGGGGCAGGGGCAGATGCGGAGAGAGAGAAGCAGGCTTCCTAATGAGCAGGGAGCCCAATGTGGGGCTCCATCCCAGGACCTGAGATCATGACCTGAGCTGAAGGCAGTTACTTAACTGACTGAGCCACTCAGATGCCCCAAAACACTTTTTGTCTTGTTTTGAAACAACAGTTACCAGTATAAACTCAGGTCAGACTACCTTGAGTAGACTCCTGTTCACTATTTTATTAAATGTGTGACCCTCTGTGATGTGATGAGCACTGGGTGTTATACACAACTAATGAATCACTGAACATTACATCAAAAACTAATAACGTACTACATGTTGAATTTAAGTTAAAAAAAAATGTGTGACCCTTGTTTTTGTCTGTTTTCTCATCTGTGAAATGAGACTAATAATAGTACTTACTCCCTAAGATTGTTGTGAAGATTAAATGAGGTAACACAAGTAAAAGGGTGCGTGGCTGGCTTGGTCAGGTAACACAAGGAAAGTGAAAAGAATAGTAACTGGTCCACAGTAAAAGTTCAAGTGCTAGATATTAATCTAGAAAATTTCTTTAAAGGACTTTTTCATAATTCTATTTTTTTATTATAAATAAAATAAAACTTAACAATTTAATGGTAAAAATTCTATTTTTAATTAGCCAAACTAAGTTATAAGCTTTATCAGTAAAATAAGTTCTACTTATGGACAAAGATAAAAAAAAAAATATGGTCCTTTGATGCAGAGAAGACTTATGTTTAAATGGGTGAAGTTAGTAATAAGAAATTCTAAAGGGAAAAGAAATAAATGCAAGTAGAAGAAATACTGTTGGATCTGATAAGTCCACAATAATTTAAGAAAAATTAAAGATACATGTACTTCGATGTTCCTAGGAGTTTTTATTACTTATAAATCTTTCGAATTGCTCATAATTAATGAAAAATATCCTACACACTTTCTAAAAGAGCTATGTCCCATAAATGTAGCTGTTCAATACTATGCTAATTGACAAAAACATGTTTCTCTCTTCCTCTAAAGTCCATACAGACACGTGCATACACACATATCAATTAAATTCTTTATTTTTAGGCAATGGTTTGACTTCTAGTCCAAATTTATTTTGATTTTGGGAGAGGACTGGTAACATCTATGAAGAAATCATTAAGTTTCTACTTTACTTAGCATATGGAAGTACAGATTTAGAATAATCAATCTCAGTAAGAATTTTTTAAAAATCAACTTTTCTACCCTTCTAATAACTTCATATTCTTTATCCTTGATTTTAATTTTGTGAATACAGAAAAATTAGAAATCTACTTAAATCCTAATACTATTACCATAGGGATTTTACCCTTTAACTAGATAATTCTTTTTTTTTAAATTAATTTAAAAATTTTTTATAAACATATGATGTATTTTTATCCCCAGGGGTACAGGTCTGTGAATCGCCAGGTTTACACATTTCACAGCACTCACCATAGCACATACCCTCCCCAATGTCTATATCCCCACCACCCTCTCCTGACTCCCCGACCCCCAGCAACCCTCAGCCTGTTTTGTGAGATTGAGTCTTTTATGGTTTGTCTCCCTCCCAATCCCATCTTCTTTCATTTTTTTCTTTTCCTACCCCCAAGCCCCCACACTGCATCTCCACTTCCTCATATTAGGGAGATCATATGATAGTTGTCTTACTCTGACTGACTTATTTCGCTAAGCATAATACACTTTAGTTCCATCCATGTCATTGCAAATGGCAAGATTTCATTTCTTTTGATGGCTGCATAGTATTCCATTGTATATATATACACCATACCTTCTTTATCCATTCATCTATTGATGGACATCTAGGTTCTTTCCACAGTTTGGCTATTGTGGACATTGCTGCTATAAACATTCGGGTGCATGTGCCCCTTCGGAGCACCACGTTTGTATCTTTAGGGTATATACCCAGCAGTGTACTCGTTTGGTCATAGGGTAGCTCTATTTTCAGCTTTTTGAGGAACCTCCACGCTGTATTCCAGAGTGGCTGCACCAGCTTGCATTCCCACCAACAGTGTAGGAGGGTTCCCCTTTCTCCGCATCCTCGCCAGCATCTGTCATTTCCTGACTTGTTAATTTTAGCCATTCTGACTGGTGTGAGGTGGTATTAACTAAAGAATTCTTTTTTATTAAATGTTTTAATTTTAATTCCAATATAGCTAAGTATACACTGTTATATTAGTTTCAGGTGTACAATGCAGTAATTCAACACTTCTATACAGTACTCATCATAAGTGTACTCCTAATCCCCATCACCTGTTTTGCCCATCCCCCCCATAACCTCCCCTCTGGTAACCCTCTGTTTGTTCTCTATAGTTAAAAGTCTGTTTCTTGGTTGGTCTCCTTCTTCCCACTTTGCTCATTTGTTTTGTTTCTTAAATTCCACATGACTGAAATTATATGGTATGGTATTTTGTCTTTCTCTGACTCATTTTGCTTAGCATTATACTCTTTAGCTTCATTCATGTTGCTGCAAATGGCAAGATTTTTTTAAATGGCTGAATAATATTCCTGTGTGTTTGTGTATGTACAGCTCTTTAGCCATCCATCCATCAATGAACACTTGGGCTGCTTCCATAATTTGGCTACTGTAAATAACAGTGCTATAAATATAGGAGGGCACATAGCTTTTCAAATTAGTGTTTCCATATTCTTCCGGTAAATCTAGTAGTGAGATTACTGGTTCATAGGGTGGTCCTTTTTTAATTTTTGGAGGAACCTCCTTACTGTTTTCCACAGTGACTGCACCAGTTTACATTCCCAGCAATAGGGCACAAGTGTTCTTTTTTCTCCATAAACTCTCCAACACTGTTGTTTCTTGTGTTTTTTATTTTAGTCACTCTGACAGGTATGAGGTAGTATCTCTTTGTACTTTTGATTTGCATTTCCCTGATGATGAGTAATACTGACCATCTTTTCATGTGTCTATTGGCCACCTGGATGTCTGACTTCTTTGGAGATGTCTGTTCATATCTTCTGCCCATGTTTTAATTGGGTTATTTGGTGTTTGGGTGTTGAGTTTTATAAGTCCTTTATATATTTTGGATACTAACCCTTTATTGTCATTTGTTGACCTTCAGAGGCTGTCTTTTAGTTTTGTTGTTTCCTTTTTTTTTTTTTTTTAAAGATTTTTATTTATTTGATAGAGATCACAAGTAGGTGGAGAGGCAGGCAGAGAGAGAGGAGGAAGCAGGCTCCCTGCTGAGCAGAAAGCCCGACACTCGATCCCAGGACCCTGAGACCATGACCTGAGCCGAAGGCAGAGGCTTTAACCCACTGAGCCACCCAGGCGCCCCTTGTTGATTGTTTCCTTTTTTATGCAGAAGTTTTTTATTTTAATATAGTCCCAATAGTTCGTTTTTGCTTCTGTTTCCCTTACCTTTAAAGATGTGTCTAGCAAGAAGTTGCTGTCTGTATTCTCTTCAAGGATTTTGATGGATTCCTGTCTCACATTAGGTCTTTCATCCACTTTGAGTTTATTTTTGTGTATAGTGTAAAAAAGTGGTCCAGTTTCATTTTTCTGCATGTGGCTGTCCAATTTTCCCAAAACCATCTGTTGAAGAGACTGTCTTTTTTCCACTGGATAGTCTTTCCTGCTTTGTCGAAGATTAGCTGACCAAAGAGCTGAGCGTCCATTTCTGGGTTCTCTATTCTGTCCCATTTATTGATGTGTCTGTTTTTGTGCCATTACCATAGTGTCTTGATGATTACAGCTTAAGGTCTGGAATTGTGATGCCTTCAGCTTTGGTTTTCTTTTTCAACATTGAGTCTTTAGGATTTTCTATATAGTGTATCATGTCATCTGCAAATGGTGGAAGTTTCATTTCTTCCTCACCAATCTGGATGCCTTTTATTCCTTTTTCTTGTCTGATTGCTGTGGCTAGGATTTCTAGTACTATGCTGAGTAAAAGTGGTAAGAGTGGACATCCTTGTTCTGTTCCTGATCTTAAGGAGAAAGACCCCAATTTTTCAACACTGAGTATGATGTTAGCTGTAGGTTTTAAATAGATGAACTTTATTATGTTGAGGTATATTCCCACTAACATACTGTGTTGCAAGTTTTATCATACTTTGTCGAGGGATTTTTCTGCATCTATTGAAAAGATCATATGGTTTTTATTCTTTCTCTTATTGATGTATGGTATCATGTTGACCGATCTGTACTACTAAACCAGGAATAAATCCCACTTGATTGTGGTGAATGATTTTTTTAACGTATTGTTGGATTTGGTTTGTTAATATTTTGTTGAGGATTTTTCCATCTATGCTCTTCAGAGATACTGGCCTGAAGTTCTAAACTAGAGAATTCTTGAAGAAAAGATAATCAAATTTAAGTCCTATCTAAATAGCTAATTTACTAAAATTTTGAGCTTTTAATCCCATATTATTAAACAAATTTACCTTTTACTTTTATAAAACTAGTTTACTTTAAGTACTTGAAATAAATAGGATATATCTACCCAATATTATTTTGGGGTCTTTGGTTGGAGCTTGCTGAACTTCTTAGAATGCTTATAGTTTTCAACAAGTTTGGAAAATTTTTGTCCAGTATTTCTTCAAATACTGTTTTTCTGTTCCTCACACAGACATCTCACCCAACCTGTGAAATACATGCAGTATGGGTGGGAAATAAACTTTTCCTGCTACAACAAAAATTTAAAAAGATCCTGTAGTTGTTTCACAGTGTAACTTCTAACTAAATGATGTACTTCTGACTGACAATAGTTCAGGTAGGGTAAGGAATTATTGTACTTCCTCCTAGTAGAGAAAGCTATCACCTCTTTGAACTTCACCTAGGCTCTAGAATGGTGGCCATCTCTAGCAACTTAATTACAAGACCAGAACTTTTTCTTGATTCTCTTAAACTCAGTCTAAATTCATTACAAAATTTACTTCTGGAGGTTTTACTAGTTGTCTCTATTGCTAGTCTATAAAATTCACCTTTAATCTTTAGTAACAATTTGAGTGCTCTTAAGATGTTTCTATTATATTCAGGGTAGACTCTTAATTCCCAAATGATTCTATAAAGAGCCAAAGAAATAGCAGGATGGCAAACTGTTGGATTATATTACCTTTTATTTCTTCATTGCATTTCTAGGCAGTAATCATTTAAAATGTTCCTCCAAACTCCCCCTCAGAAATGGATTTGTTCCCAAAGACTCTTTATTTAAATGTCATAAAGATCTACTCTTCTGAGTGATATGAGTGCCTCACAGTAGTCTGGCTCTGAAGTTGTTTGCCAACTCTCATTTCTTCTAATGTAAATGTAAATGGAGGTTAAGAAAAAAATCTAGGTTTATGGATCTAATGTGGGGAATCATCAGCACAAAATGTAACCATATTCTGTTCTCTACTTGATATAATGGGAAGAGAAAATCTGAAAAACCCTTCAGATAACATTTTATGAAGAACTGACAAAATGAACCTGTGAAAGATATTCATTTGACTGAAAGTTCTTATGGTCTATGTGTAAATGTCTGGTTAATTTAAATGACTTGTTATAAAACTAATGATACAAAAAAAATTTACTACTTTTATTGATTACACTGCTAAATACTAACATGGCTTTTGGAAATACAAATCCATATACTTCCTTACCTGGGATTGGAACAAGGTACTCTTTGAGTGTTCACATTATCGCATAAGGGTTCTCCTCCATGATAGATGCCTGTTCGAACATAGATCTTAAAAAAGAAAAAAAGAGTATGTGTATAAAAATACATACGAACATAATATATACACACATTACAGAACTAATATTATTACACAATCCCTTTAGGCCAGGTATATAATTCAGAGTTTTTCATATTATAGAAAGATAAATTGGTACATATACTAAATATCACTGCATATTCTTAGCAGTTGCAACAGTACTCCATAAAGACATTAATATTTCTGCAACAAAACATATGCATATTTACACTAAATGGGATATATAAAAGCTACAAAAATTCTTTCTTCAGGTTAGGTCAGGTTTTGCTGCCAAATGAATTCTATAAAACTCATGGTTTTAAGGACTTAGATTATGGAAATTAAAATGATTAGAATATTAGAATTATGGATATTAGCATTACAGACAAAGGACTGTAAATGGTGCACAGCTAAGGGAGAGGAGTGGTTTTCTAGCTATCTGAAAACAGTGCAGGCCAACAGATTATTATACATAGTTCAGTAAAAAAGTTTATGTAATTTATATAATAAGCATCAACCCTTGACTTTACCTTGTCAATGTCTCGAATATTTACATTCACATAGGTTGCACAAAGGATTTTTATTCTGAGTGCACTATTTATAACCCAAAGGGATTTTGTAGATGTTTCTCCATTCATATATGGTGTAGCTGTGGAGATGCGTCTGGAATATGAAGGCATTGTGAAACAGTCCATTGGCAGTTGGGAATAAAGGCTTTCTTTAGCCATGAGCATCAAATTGGGCATCCTCCCCAGCATTATACAGCTTCTTATGTACTGTAAAAGATTAAGAGGGGAGGGAAAAAGCCATTTCTTAAAAGGTGTTTCATTTTAAAAGCAACAAACATGTAAGCAAAAATAAATAAATAAATAAATAAATAAAAAAGAAAAAAAGAATTAAAAACAATGACCAGAGGATACTCATTATGAAAACACTGTTTATATCTGAACAATGTTAATCAGCTTATCCATGTATCTATAGTCGGACTCGAAATATCAATATATAAAATCTAAAGGAAAAAAAAAGCATCTGTTCTCTGAAATTCATCATCAATCTCTCAAATTAAATACAGCATTTTTTTTAAACTTTAAAAAAATTATTTATTTATTTTTGAGAGAGAGTGAGAGAGAGAGAGAGAAAGCACAAGCAGAAGGAGAGGGAGAAGCAGGAACCCCACTGAGCAGGAAGCCTGATGTGGGGCTTGCTCCTAGGACCCCAAGATGATGACCTGAACTGAAGCAGACGCTAAAATGACTGAGTCACCCAGCTGCCCAAAATAATTATAGAGTATTAAAAATAAACTTATGAAGCTATTCACTAATACTAATCATTGAATTTTCAAAATGTCCTAAAAATACAGATACTTGTCCCCAACTTTTACATTTCACATTAATATTTTTGAAGCTTGTTACTCACCTTATACTGACTTAGAGGATATTTCTCAAGGAAGTATTCATCACATCCACACACTTTTAAAATATACTTGCCCTGATATTCTAAAACACAGAGTTTGAGTTGTTCAGATGATAGCAACATACTTCTGGTTTTTTTCCTGATTGCTTCAGCAATTACTTGTTCTGGCACACAGTCATGGTTGATTTTCAGAGTATACTTCTGCTTGTCATTATTTGGAGAAACTATTACCCAAATCACCACTATTATTTGCCCTATAACAGGGAAACATTAGTAGATGCAATCACCATATATATTTCATTTTTCAAGAGACAAATTTTAAAAAGTATGTACTATGTACTACCATTATTCTAATCATAATCAGAAATGACTTATAATCAAACTAATTAAATACAGGTAAATATCAGGCAGAAATCACAAATCTTTCAAATATGACAGGGCTGCCCGGCCATGCCCAAATCTCATGTTTCATGACAAGTATGCAAAACTGTAACTAGTGGGTCACAATACCTGAGTCAAGCTAATTTCCATCCTAAGCTGCATCACATACTTCCTGAGTACAACCCCTGTGAAGAGTGACTCATGATGGTATCAAAGGTTCAACAGTACCTAAAGTAGAAGAGTTTTTGGCAACTATGGGAAAGAATCATGGAGACTTAATGCAAATTCTGAATCAGAAGGAGAGAAAAGGTGGTGGAAGAAGGGAAAGAATATGAATTTTTAAATGTTTTCCTTTTAAGATCAATTAAGCTGGGAGGAAGGAGGGAAGATGATGAAAATGGAAAGATTAAAACTATGGTAGAGTGGTCCAGGTGTTCACAGTATAATTCTTTCAACTTTTCTGTAGGAAAAGTTTCATAAAGAATGTTGGTGGAAAATGAAGAGAGACTTTCACTTTAGAAGGTATGCTAAGTAGAAAAGAATTTCAAATGAAGATTTTTACATTATACTGCTTTAAACTATTTTGAATAATAAGAGTGAAATAGTAATAAGATGTCTTAACTCATCTACCAACAGAATTTTGTATTTAATACTGTGTGAAAGCTAACTTACTCTAAAACTTCAAATTGAAAACTTCACTTTGTTATCTTGAAAAATACAGAATGTTTATCTGATACAAAGGACATTTCCATTTCCCCAGAATGTATAAATTTCCATGTTCACTTAATTCTAGAAATTGATATATTAAATGTCAAAAGTCAATCTATATGTTATCACTCTTGATCAGATTTAATTATTGCATTTAATATTAAGAAATTTATTTATATGCAAAGTTTTCCCAAAATTTCATAAAGTATTTCTATTTACATTTTTTATTTGTAAAAAGATAATCAGTTGTAACTGTGTAACAATGAATTTCAAACACAAAGTTCTTTAGTTTTATTGTTAAGATACACAATTCACCGGGATCAGCACTGTACGTTCACAATTCAATCAATAAATATTTATTACATGCATATATATTTGGCACTCAGCCATATCTTGTCAGTATAAACAGTCCCTGTCTTCAAGAAGCTTCTCATCTAGGTGAGATAAAAGGAGATAGAAATTTTTACTATAGTGACCAATTATGGTAGATTGACAAGTTTCTTACCTTTATCTAACTTATTATATATGTGCTTTGGCAGTTCTGGTGAAGATTCTACATTTGGAGGATAGACATACATTGCTCTACTATGAGGTGAATTAAGATCCCGAAGATCCACAGCTTCTTTACAAACATTCAGAATATTTCTTCGGAAGTCCTGTACTTCTGGATCTTTAACCATATCAAATTCACACACTGGCATGCCAATAGCAAAACCTTAAAAAAATTATATAAAGAATATAACATTCTCTTAAACATACAGTACAAACATGTTTCTTACAAATGGGGAACTTGACACATTTGGAAGAGTACAATAAAGAAGTCTCTCTGGGTTTAAAGAAATTTTGATGAATACATAAAGTAAGAGTTGACAAAGACTCAAATATTTTTAACATATAACACATAATATATTCCCGCAGCTTGGAGAAAAGGAAGCAAACATCCATGTAATTTTTAAAAAGAGTAACAAAACCAAACTGGGATATAACAACTTTCTTAAAGAAAAATTTATAGGATATTATTAAAAATAGTTCCTTGGCCAAGTGTCAAAAAATACTTTTGATTTGTAATAGTTTTTATTTCAAAATCTATTTATTTAAGGTTACAAAGTCAGTTAACAGATTCAGACAAATATTTTAGTAATGAGAAAATAGTTAAGTTTCATAGTTATTTGCTTTTAGAATAGGACAACAATGCCATTGAGACAAAAACTGTCATACCAATTTCTCGATTGAGGATCTTTTCTTCTCGGTTGCCTACTGGCTCAATTACTTTTAAAAAGGGTTGAAAAAGCCGAAGGTCACAAAGTCGTCTTGTTTCATCAAAAAATTCTTCCCTTTCTGCTTCTTGGGTAACACTTACGAAAATGTAAGAAGATTCATCTTGAAGAAGTTGATGGAGAGGGTACTTTCTTGCTTCTTTAAATAATTCATGCTTTATAGTTATTAATGTAGCCTCACGGAGGCATTCTAACGTCACTATCATTCCATTTGGTAGTAAACATTCTACTAGGATTCTTGGGGGCATCAAGTGGATGCCCCACAGTTCACCTGATGATGGTCTTGGAGGCATTGTTCTGATCCTTTACAAGTTTTACATATAAAACTATTTTAAGGAATTAGATGAGTGGCTGTCCCAAAGCAGAAATCTAAACCAAAGGGGGGAAAAAAAATATGTTAAAAGAAAAACTACAGGAGAATATATTTATGGCATTACTAAATGTAAAAACTCATTTTCTGTAGTTTGAATTGATTAAGGTATTAATAATTCATCTTAAATATTTTGACAGGGACTCTTGCTCCAAATTAGGCTGAAAGAATGGATTCCAAAGGAGGAATTAGAAAAAGCACTTGTATTTAATTATTTAATAAAATCATTTAGTTAAAAACGTATTATTTTAATAGATTTTTTAAGGTCAGGTCTTAGCAAGACAGAGCCGACCCTATGGGAAGAACATTGAAACTAAAATTCCCATCACATATCACTTTAATCATTCTATTTTATGGAGCAACAGAATTTGGACTGGAAAGATCATGGGTCTACTGCTCTCATTTTAAAGGCAAGTAAACATGAGAGAAGTCAAATCTTCCTTTTCACTCCCTATCTCTCTACCCTGTGGTAATGAGAAATTACATGGCTAGTCTTTTTCTTAAATTAACCTTTGTGATCTCCTTCTTTGTATTATTGTCAAGTGACATCTTAGACCATTCTGCTTTTAGAGTATAATCTGTGTATATATTCACTATAATATAAAGTGTCATCAATGCATTTTCCTTGAGATATGATGATAAATTTGAATGATCCATCTACTTTATCACATAACCCAGCCCTAATACTTCTGATTGAAATGAACTGATCTACACACAAATGAGACCCACTGACTCTCTTTGTTAGTAAAATGTTTTAACAGTGTTAAGTACTTGTTATATTTTTAAAAATACAAAGTATTATTAGGATTTGAAGTCCTCATTTTTAAAGATGTCAAAAATCTCTGGGATTCTTTAGAAGATACTACAAAATCCACAAAGCCACAAGTTTATTTTTTGTTGTTCATATTTTCTTTTATTCAGCAAGCTATACTATAAAGGCACAGGAAAAGGTAAACTGAGAGACTATAAAAAAGAAATGAAAGTTAGAGAAATGAATCAAAAGGTCCCAGATAACTTACTATATTTGATTATTCTATCAGGCACCATGGACAACAGTCATACATGATACTTTGTTTATTCACTAAAAATGTATTGGAGCTTAAAAAAAAAAAAAAGTACTGGGGCTTTTCCACAGGACCATGTTGGGTCCTGGGAATATGATAATTTGAAGATGACAGGGCCCTTGCCCTTCCAAGGCAAAGTTAAAAGTATGAAGATTATTGGTTTGTTGGGTATAGGATAATTAAATTCACAGGTAAGTAAATCCAGAAACTTGTCTTTTCTGACTCCTGTACGTCATGCCCTCAACATCAACAAACCGTTGATTCTATCTCCAGAATCTGCATACTCCACTACTACTCTTAGTATCTTCGGTCAGGCCACAATATTTCTTGTCTGGACCACTACTTAGGCCTAAATGGTGTCCCTGGATCTAGGATTGCCCCCTACAATCCATCTTTCACCTTACAGCCAGTGTGAGCCAGAAAGGGCAACAGGGTCTACTTTGAGCAGACTTTTTTGCTGTCTCCAGGTTGCAAACAAGTACTTATAGTAAGCTTCAAAGTTCCAATACATGAAGGAGGTGAGAAATAGAAACAGCAAAAATTTCAAACCCTCCCCCGTCTCTAGAAATATAGAAATCAGCTGGAAGACAATAGAGAATGTAAAAACGATTTTTAATAGTTGAAAACGTTTCTTCAAATTTATGAGACCCACTGAAGTTATAGGATTTAAAACACAATTATTCTATTTCTTACATTTCTAAATGAAAATTCATTGGTTAGTAAAAAGACCAGATGGACCAATCTGTGGGCATAATTATAGAAGTGACTGAAGCTAAGCTTTTTAAAACATACAAAAAAATTTGAAGAATGCAAGGGAAATGCCAAATGACTACTTTTAAATGATGACCTGCCTGCACAAAAAATTCAAATAACAACAAAACCAAACCACAAGCCACACCAAAACAGCAACTGTGTTTATAGTTTTCTTTGCTGAATGGTGCTAACAGGTCCACATTATGGAATCACAAGGGCAACTATTTTATATAATAAATAACATCTCAGAGTCTCATATGTTCCCTAAAAATTAGCAAAAGAGAAGGCTAGTATAGCAGAGAGATTACTGGTTCTAATCTTTATCCTACTATAGTATATTTATGGTCAGTTAACGATTATCGAATATCCAAGACACACCCTTCTCATTAAGAGAATAAATGTGATCATAGCCATAAAACACTTGGAGATTCTGGAAGGCAGGCAATGGCTGGCACTGTGGTAGTACTAAATAGAAGAGAGAGGATTTTAACTTTGTCTTCTGATGTCAGGCCTTACTCTGTACAAATCATTAGCTCAGAGCTCACAAATGTTAGATACAGATTTTGAATCCAGGTCTAGATGATTTCAAAGTACACACTGTAACCATGCTGCTATTTGGGTTTCAGTTATGACCAGGTAATAGTCATTGGTGGTAAATAGGAAAATGGGCTCTAAAGTTACACTGGATTCAATTCTCACTGCCTTAGTAAATAGCTGCTTTGCTTCGGTTTAATTCATCTCACTGAACTTCATTTTCCCCATCCTGTTTTGTTAAGTTGGGATAATGGCAGAAAATTCATCAGATTGTTGTATGAGATAATATATGAAAAACATGTAAGCAAAGAGACTGGCATAGAGTAAGCATTCAATAAATGTTAACTATTAATAAACCTGCAAAGTACACCTACACTACCTTTTCAAGCTTATGAATTATCCAGGGCTGGCACCAGATAGGGATTGGAAAAAGCAGCTTGAGTTCTTTTACAGTGGGAGGCAAGTAATAAGAAGCCTTATAAAGGAGTGCTAGTTTCAAGAGCTAAACCTTGAAGGTAGCACTGGTAATGCCATGCTCACCTACAGGACTGGAATAGTACTGAGTGGCTCAGAGGCTGGTACTTTCATAGCTGTCTCTAGCTTCCTGGACTCCTAATATTCCTATTGAAATGGTACAGTTATCTACAGCTTAAGTAAGAAATCCCTTGCTAACCCCCTCTGCCTTTTTTTGGAGGGATATCTACTTGTTCTGGGCTCTAAGCTAAATGTGCTATGAAAACTAAGGTAAATAAATGTTTTCACTTCGGTTGTTGAGGGACTCAGAGTTCACTGGGGAATGAAAGATAAGAACAACATTGACAATGAAAAATTGTTGTAGGAGAGAATATGAATTTAAGTCATGGGAAATCTCCAACTGCTTGAGGAGGTTAGGGAAGGCATCAGAGAGGTAAAATTTAAGTAGAATATTATAGATTAGTAGGGATCGCAGGAAAGGTACAGGCAGCTTGGACATGAGGAAAGTGTTTTAGATTGCCACAAGAGTATGTGTGCAAAGTCACAGACCATGAAAAAACACAGCCTGTTACCAGCAATACAAGTTGTTTTTTATTACTTGAGTTTGAAGTGCATGGGAATAAGTAGGGTTTGTAGCAAGGAGGGAGAGAGGAGAAGTAGGCAGGGGCCAGAAAGGTGCACAGATTCCTTGTTAAGGAGTTTGAATTTTATGTAGTATGCTGTAAGTAAAGGGAGTCTTCTAAAATATTTTGAGCAAAAGAATATTACATTTTTTTCATGATTTTAAATTTCAGATTTCTAAAAAAAAGTTTCTCTTCAAATAACAGGATATAATCAAATAAGCATTAAACCAAGGTGTAAAAATGGTATCTTCTCAATTCCTCTAATTTTGGGGGAAAAAAATCCCTAGAGTTAAGAAATCAGCATATGTAACTAAATATGCATATGTAATTAAATAAAAGGTCCTTTAACTATAGAAGAAATTAAATGCTGATTAACTAAATCATAAATTAAATGCTGATAAAGAAGGTGGAATTATCTAATGCAAGTGCATAATCTATTTACAAAGGAACTTATTTGAAAAGCAATAGAGGGGAATAAATCACTATAAAGTTAATATTCAATTTAATCTCTATAATTTAGCAGTTTGAAGTCACAACATGTATTCACTAAAAATAAAATATTTTAAGAGTAAAGAACTACTCTATTGGTTTTTTTCCTTTTCTTTACAAACCCTTGTGTTGAGAGCTGACTTTCCATAGATTGCTGTGAACTTTATTCCACTATGTGGGGAACCCTGACCCAGAAGTAGGGTCTGCCAATGGTTTAGCACCAGGTTCCCAATCAATGTATACTGAGTGACCCGTGAGGGGTAACCCTTTTTTTGGCCGTGACCCATTTCCGGGAACAAGGGGCTCTGCACCAGACCTCAGCCTTAACACTACTGAGCGTTTGAATTCAGTATGTCAGAATGAAATATTCTAATACTGAAAAATCAGAACTATTCAGGACTCTTAGGAAATAAGTTGGTTTTACTTTTCCTAACTTTTTATATACCTAATGATAAGCTATTTCAATTGGGGTGCTCCTGCTTTCTTAAAAAAGTATATATAACTCACAATTTACCCTTTTCTTGATGCATTACATCCTTATTATAAAACCAATTACTGTGCTATTCTGAAACACAATACAGCAAAGCACTTCAGTATTATTGAAGAGTCTGAGTGTATTTTTGGCCCTACCCCCAAAGACCCCAGACTGGAGATGATGCTTTTTAAAGTGGCCCCCATCTCCTTGTTTTCCAGCCAGCCTGTGACAGTAGCCTCCTCTTCTTCAGTTACTCACTGTGTTTGGGCAGGAGGCACTTAAAGTCTTTGGTTCTTAGAAGGCCTGAACCCACATTTATTTCTTGGTTAGGGCTCGATCTGCATTAGCAGTCCAAATGAGGGCAATGGTATTGCTCAGCGGGAGTAAAGACAACTTTAAGCACAAAATAGCAGAAATGAACAATAAAAACAGTCTCAGAGTCTCCAGTGTCACTTGACTTTTATTAGTTGAGGGGTTCTTAATTCATTGGACAATTTAAACATCTAATGTGCTCTCTTTCAGCCCAAGAAGACAATGACATTTTAACAATTTGTTTTTTAATTCAAAGCTTTTCTTTGCTTATATTAATATAACAGTATTTTCAGGTTTCATTGTTTTAAGCAAAGATTGTCAAACTATGACCCACATGCCAAATCCAGCTCAACATCTGCTTTTGTAAATAAATTTAAATGGGAACCCAGCCAATAAACTGTGTTCGTATATTGTCGATGATGTTTTCCCACTACAACAACAGAGTTGAGCAGATGCTATAGAGACGACAGAGCTTAAAATACTTAATATCTGGTCCTTTACAGAAAAAAGTTTGCTGGCTTCTAATAAGGCATCAGAATTACCCAATAAATCAATCTGAGAATTTTCTTTCTTTTTTTTTTACAGATTTATTTATTTATTTGACAGAGAAAGAGTATGAGTGTTAGTGAGGTGAGGGACTGAGGAGGAGAGTCTCAAGCAGACTCCCTGCTGAGCATGGAGCCCGATGTGGGGCTCAATCTCAGGACCCGGAGACCATGACCTGAGCTGAAATTAAGAGTCAGATGCTTAACAACTAAGCCACCCAGGTGCCCCCAACTGGAGAATTTCTAAATGGACATCACGTAATAAATCATCCTTAACCCTGCCTTTTGGACCACAGTTCTACAATTTCACTTGAAGTCCTTCGGGGCTGAGGTGGAAAGGAGGCATTAATTTTAAGCTAGTGAAGTTAAGATCCTGAAATAGGAAAGTATCTCAGAAGTCACTAAATTGAATATTTTCAGGTTGGGAGATCATTATCTGATACAGAAATTTTTGTGGAGCACTTCTAAAGTTAACTCTAAACATTATTATTTCTAAAATTCATTCCATCATTTTTGCCTTTTCTATCTCTTCACATGCCTGTCAGCTATTAGAATTTTCTCTGGATCTTTTTACCCCCAATTCCTTTAACAATGATTCAAGAGATAGTTTATCTTCATCTTTGTCATTGCTTAAAGTGTTCTTTTGCTAATTAATATTCATCTCAAAATGCAGCAACCAAAATCTAGTATGTATGTATGAATTATGAGTCTCTATAAATACATTCTAAGACTGCAGAGACTTTTTCTGACTTGATTACTTTAAAATAAAATGTATACATTAGATATTTTAATTCAGGCTTCAATTTCAAAAGTGTATCATATTTAAAACAGTTATTTGTTTTTAAAGTATAATATTACATCTGCATCAGAAAGAAATTAAAATAAGAAAGCTACTTTGAAATGTATGCTTGGAAATTTAGGGGGATAGCTATACTGACTCCACTGGCAGCTTAATCACCTCAAACAGCCATAATCTGTTAAAATAAGTAGCTTGTGTTTTCTAGATATCTATGTTCCACAAATACAGAAGCTTCCTAAGTATTTACTGAATCAACAAAAGTTTTACAAATACTTATTTGTTATTTAACTGATATTTTTAACCAATGTTATTTGATTTAATGGACATATATGAGTATATTTAGATATATATTGACAAGATATTTTCCACCCTCATTCTCAGAGAGCTCAACAAGAAAACATTAACATGTAGTTTTACTGCTAACTCAGTTGCATCTCTTTATTTATTCATTAACTAGAAAATATACTTCCCTGTTTTTTTATATTACCAAATGGATCCTTACTTTAGTCTGATCAGGACAAAATAAAAACTTGCCTCTATACTTGCTACAGAAATAACATGATTAAAATCTGGATTAATAATTCTAAGATCTGATTACTCTCCTTAAAAGTTACTTTAAATACTTCATTACTTACTCCCTTTTCTTAATGTTACCCAGACTCTTATGTATATGTCTATAATTGTACCTTAATACATTCTTATTAAAGTTATCTATATCCATATTTGACTTTCTAGTAGACTATGAACTTTTTCAGGATAGGATCTTTTTTGGGGTCACTACAGTCCTAGAGCATAAGAAGTAGGAAAACTAAATTGTTAAAGTTAGCCCAAGGGAAGTCCCAGGGCCTGAAATAAAGAGAAGTAGCAATAGTTAACAGAAGAAAGAGATGGATGAAAACATAAAGGGCAATCAAAAACACTGAGAGACTAACTGGATTTGAAGGTAAGAAGCATAATTTTAAACAAATTTTACTGTAGTGGAAATGCATGGGAAACAAGTGTTTTTCAGCATGATTTTCCAGGAGCCCCAGTAGGGGCCTCTAAAATTCTCTTCCTCTAAGAGTCACTGAGCTGTTGTTGGAGTGAGTCCAAAGGGACAGCTGTAATATACACTAGTGCTGGAGGGATGAATTTTATCCACTTCTTTCAAAATGCTGTCCTTCACTGACCTTTACAAGCTGACCATGAGAAAACAGATTTAACTAATTCTCTTAGTTATTCAGAGAGAGACCTTAACAATTTCAGGGTGGAAAATCGAGTTCTCATGACCGGTATGTAGAAAATTTAAATTCCTTTAGAAGGGAATATAATTCATTTTCACTATTAAATTCACAATACTGTGAAATACACTTCAGAGATTTAAAAATACATTTCAGAGATTTAATGATTTATTTAAAACAAGAGTTCCCAAATATGAGGTTCATAGGTGGGCTCAGGAAGGGTCTGTGCTAATCGATTTAAAAAAAAAATAATGACAAATAATTAAGTTCTAAGTCAGTAATGTCTATGTCAACATAGACTTTTTTTTTTAAAAGATTTTATTTATTTATTTTGAGAGAGAGAAAGAGAGAGCATGAGTGGGGAGAGGGGCAGAGTAAGAGGGTGAAGTAGACTTCTGGCTAAGCAGGGAGTCCAACACAGGGCTCAATCCCAGGACCCCGAGATCATGACCTGAGCGGAAAGCAGATGGTTAACTAACTAAGCCACCCTGGTGCCCCTGTAGACTTTTGATTATCAATAAATGTGAACAAGGACTTTTTATTAGGTGGGTTAAAAGAATCTAGTGTGACTAGCAGAACTGAGGGTAAACAAGCATCAGAGTTACTAATTCAGTATAGATTAATACTTGATCTTAGATTATTAAAAAAGGAACTTGAATTCTATATTTTATATAAAGAAACCTCACTAAACCTCAAAATATGGAGTCACTAATTTTCCCAATTTGAACTCCGAAAATTCAAATTTTAGTGTGTGATAAAATTTCTTAAAATTTAAGATCAAAAAGAGACTAAATATTAGTAGATAGAGGTGATAGGTAGACATATAGACAGGATTATGAGGAAAAGTAAACATAGTTAAGGTACAAAATACAAAAAAAGATATTTCACAATATCATACAATTTAAAAAGACAAATGACTCTTCAGTGACATAGAGTTTTCCAGGAAATATTTATTTTCTCTTTGTGAGGGAGTCAAGGCAGATTATCATAGTTTCACATAAAACAAGCAGCAGGCAGTCAAAAGTCAACAGTAAATTAGGCAACTCTAGAAACCCCATTTACGTTTTTAGATCCAGATGGCAGTAGTTGGTAAGTTATGATTCCAAAATATAGAACTGAAAGAATGACTAATACTTCAAATGAAAAACACATTAATATTTTGCCTTATTTTTCTAGTAGTAGAATACTTTTGCTCTAATACTTTGATTTCTCCTTATTAACCAGCCCACCTTATGACTGATGGCATGTACTGATAAGGCAGGTGGACAGAATCATGGGTGCCTCTTTCTGCCCAAAGGACAAAGCTAATGATTCCATAAAGAAAATCTAACCAGTGACTTGAGCTTTAACATCTTAATACCTGGAACAATTAATCAATGGAGCTGAAAACATTTTGGAAGCCTCTACATTTTTTTCAACTATGGTATTATTCACTGTTGAGTAGCAAAGAAAACAACATATATGAACCCAGTCTAGTTCGAGGGGTAGAAGAGAAATGGTCTAACCAGGGTTTTTGCTTTTGTTGAGATCATTGCTCTATCATCCTCAGCTCTACCAACCTTATGGAGAAATCTGCAATTCTCTTTTTTTTGTTTTTTAAAGATTTTATTTATTTATTTGAGAGCAAGCAAGGTGAGGGGGGAAGGGGCATAAGGATAGTAAGAAAGTGTCCTAAGCAGACTCTGCCGAGAGTGCAGAGCCCAACATGCGGCTCGATCGCACAACCCTGACATCACAACCTGCGCAGAAACCAAGAATCTGTTGCCTGACTGCCACGTAGGTGCCCCAAGAGAACTCTGCAATTCTTTAGACTTCTCCAGGAGTTTCCTTATTTGCACAAAGTGAATAAAAATAGTTATTATCTCACAATGATTGATAAGAGTTAAATGAAACAATATATGTAAAATCCTAGCATAGTGCTTGGTGCATGGAAATTCAAAGAAGTTTCCTTCTCTTATCTATTGGATCCATGCTATCTAGATCCATGGGTCCAGAAAGGACCCAGAACTTAAGTGTTTCAGCTTATTTTATAATTATTAACAAATATTTTGATGCAGAATATTTTACTTATGTATTTGAAATCTGTATAAATGTCTCTGTCCTCATCTTTATATTTGTCTCTGTATTCTTATTGAACTGCAAAATTCTTAAAGGATGAAGCCTGTACCTGTTTTTTTTTTTTTTCTTTAAGATTTTATTCATTTATTTGTGAGAGCGAGCACATGAGTAGGGAGACGGGCAGAGGGAAAGGGAAAGCAGATTCCTGACTGAGCATGAAGCTGTATGGGGCTTGATCCCAGGATCCTGAGATCATGACCTGAGTTGAAGTCAGATGTTTAACTTACTGAGCCACCCAGGTATCCTGAGGCCTGTCTCTGTTGAACTCAGTTTATACACTCAGTAGAGCATAAATATCAAATGGACATTTGATATATTTCAATAATGATAAAACATAAAAACAATCAAATACAAGTCAACAAGAGACATAAGAAAATGGCAGAAGAAATATATACAAAAATTCTTATTTTAGGGGCACCTGGGTGGCTCAGTGGATTAAGCCTCTGCCTTTGGCTTAGGTCATGATCTCAGGGTCCTGGGATCAAGTCCCACATTGGGCTCTCTGCTCAGCAGGGAACCTGCTTCCCCCCTCTCTCTGCCTGCCTCTCTGCCTACTTGTGATCTCTCTCTCTGTCAAATAAATAAAATCTTAAAAAAAAATTTCTTATTTTAGAATCATATATAATTGGTAAAATCTACTTCTTTTTATGTATATATGAAATTATATTGGTTTTCTTATTTAAAGAAAAAGAGAAAATGCAATGAGTGATAGAGATGAAAATGCAAAGTCATAGTAACAAATATTTTTGGTTCTTGGACTGAAAAAAATAATGACCAGTTAAGAAAAGAGAGAAGTAAAAGGGTATTATATAGACCGTACCACTGATTTTCTTTTCATATTTTAAAAAAAGGCTTTTAATCATATTTGGTTTGATTGAAAATAAGCAGGAATGATCTTTTTGGGCTAAAAACCAAAAACACAGCTCATCTCCTACATTAAATAATATACTATCTGGTTCACTGAAGCAATACTTAAAGGAAATTTGGTATAATACGGAGAGTAACTTTGTACGAGAGAAAAAAACTTTCCTTGTAAATTGTTACAAACTAGTCTCTTTCATATAAAGAGAGAAATAATCCTCAAATATTTAAATTGTATAGGTGTATCTACATCTTCAAGGGCCAAAAGTATATTTCAACAAGATAGGGAAAAGAGAACCCCAATTATGTGCCTGGTTGTGTCCATGAAAACTTAACCAATATGAGATCAATGAAGAGACCAGCCCAGCAAGGAAGGAAGGAAGGAAATGCAAAATATGGCAGTGCTCTTGAAATGTTACTCCTATTTTCTGTTAAGCAAACTTTTCAGGCTGCAAGGGAACATAAAGAGAAAAGGACCTTAATGTTTAACCTTTTACAAGTAAGTTTACAACCAAACTTATTACTGATGATAACTAAAATATGGGGCTTGTAGTCCATAGTAATTCCCCTTTACAAATGAGACTCATGTACTTCAGGAGCAAAAGCAATTTATTATTTGGTATTGCACAGATGTTGCCATCCACACATTGTTTCATGATTTATGGGTTAAGAAAAAAGAATAAAAGTGTTCTACTTTTCAGCTTAAAATCAGTATGAAAACTAACTCTCCCCTGTTTTTTTTTTCAAAAGTCTGGAGGTTTCACAAAAAGTAACTTCATTCTTTCTTGCCCTAAAGAATCTAACACCATCCTAGAATTGGTTGATTTGTAAAATTGTTATTTCCTGGCTGCTAATGATGGAGAAAGAAGAGACAAAAAGAGTACATCATCCAGATCCTAGCTAGATAAATTCACTGGGAAGCCCAAGAATATCTAGATTAAATATCTTAAGAACATCTAGAAAGAGGTAACTGTAGCAATGTTTCTTCCAGCTCCCTTAACTATTCTTTTAAAGACCTGTAACAAATTGAAGGCAAGAGGTTTCCATAAGCCATCAGGAGTAAGAATTTACTTCAAGTTTATCAAATGACTTTTTCTTTTTTCTTTATTTTATTTTTCTAGTATAGTATAATGCCTTTGTAAGCCTTTCCATATCTTTGAATACCTCAAGAATCTTCTTCCAAGTCTTCCTGCGCTATGGGTAAGGGTGGATGAACTTCTGGAAAACACTTGCTTCACACTATTTCTTTTTGTTTTCTCTACTCATCAAGCATGAACAGCTACCTTATTTCCTTATATCATGAGATGAAGACATAGTTTAATTACTTCTGGGGATTCTAGTCAGGTTTAATTCCTTCTGGTGGTAGCTCTCTAGTGTCTAGATGCATTAAAACTTGTTTGCACTCCACTGGTTAACCCTACGGTCTTTCTTGATTATAAAAAGATGAGTCTTGCACACGAACCTTATACTGCCATTATAAAGTGAAACTTGGGTTAACTACAGATCTCTCAGTAGACCCAGTTGTTCTTTCTTCCTTGTACAGAACAGGTAGTTTGTGTCCACAGACAAAGAGAAAAGAATCCCAAAATGATAAAATAGTAATTGTTCAATCTAGTCCACTCCAATAAAGAGAGCTACCTTTGATTGGAGGTACTGGCAGACACAATATATTCACCTAATAGAATCCAGACATATTTCATAGAGGGTCTCTTTGCTTTGGAGTATTATTTTCATTTTTTTACCAACTCAACATTCTAAATTCAAAATGCCATCTGCTCCATTTTCTGACAATGACAGAATAGTTTAGTATTTAATAGTAATGGGGAAAAAACTCCACTGCAAGTAATAATTGACCAACTTTAATAGCGATTTATCATCCTTCAATATTTGACCTATGATAAAGGGGTTATTTCACTAAAGCAAAATTTGAAGTAATGCTGAATAGCTATTTGGCAAGCAAAGGACACAGATCTCTCAGAAGCTCAATCAGAGAGAGAGAGAGGAGCTTAATTTCAGCACAAGCACCACCTAGCCAAGATGTGAACAGGAAAGTTCTATGAATGATAGCATGGCAACATCGAGGCACGTAAGCACAAATACTTTAAAAATCTATTTTTTTTAAGCCAATACAATATGGGCACAGTACCTCAGAATCCACTTGATAAGAGAGAAGTATTAGTAGATGGTCTTTACTTTGCCTTTTTAAACATTTATTGTTCACTTATAGTTAATATGGTGTAATACACCACATATCTGAAAAGCTATAGTTATTATACTTCAAAATGAAAGCAATGTGAATGACAATTTGAAATGGGTGTCGTCTACGGCCATACCACCCTGAACGCGCCCGATCTCGTCTGAAATGAGTGTCACTGTAAAAATAGCAACATAAGTGACCAGTAAGTAGAATATTTCTATTTTATTCACTGATGTTCAATATGTCATCTGTTGACCACCTAAGGCATATTATTAAACAATACATTACTTATAATAATTCAGTAAGTTAAAGTGTTTCCTTGGAAAATGTATCAACTGACAAAAAGTTGTAAACCAGTTATTTAACCTAAGTCATTAAACTATTATCCCAACAACGGCTTCACACATTACAATTTATTAGGTAATCTTGCTAAAAGTAAAATAAAGGCACAGAGTGAGATGTAAGAAGTTTGAAACAGATAAAGGAGCTAAAGTTCTAAACACTCACTAGGGAGTAATAACTCAAGAAAGGGAATGAATGCAAATACTAAAGTGAAGAGAGAAGGGAGTTCCGGAGTTGGAGAGAGACACCGTGGAGGACAAGAACAGAAACTTTTGAGTCTGTGCTCAGTAATGGTTATTACGGAGATGGATACATGATGGAGAAGGCTGATATGAAAATGTGGAAAACATTTATTATGGTACATAAAAAGCACATTCAAACCTCTATTTCTTAACTGCAAGATTAAGGTTAAACAAAACTAGACCATTAACTTTTATTTACTTATTTTTAAAAAGATTTACTTATTTTTAAGATTTTGTTTATTTATTTGACACACAGAGAGAAACAGCTAGAGAGGGGACAAAAGCAGGGGGAGTGGGAGAGGGAGAGTGAGAGGGAGAAGCAGGCTCTCCTGAGTAGGGAGCCGGACATGGGGCTCAACCCTAGGACCCTAAGATCATAACCTGAGCTGAAGGCAGATTCTTCTGAACTGACTGAGCCACCCAGGCGCCCCTGGGCCACAAACTTTTAACTTCATCTAGTCAATACTAATAATTTCTACTATTTGATAGTTGCCTAATGGTCTAAGTGGTCACAATTTGTTAGTCTCACACCAATTTGGTGGGGCATAAGAAAAAAAGGCACAGAAAAAAATTCTTTAAAGTATTCCCACTGTCAATACTGCAAGTCAGAAATTCACCTTTTGTCTCAAAGTTTTTCTCAAAGATAAAAGTATGGGTTCTACTTTTATAGCATAATGAACAAAACCACAATAATTAGCTTATTAGTTTAAAAAAAATCTACTTTCACATCTCTAGGAATCAGCTAATTAAAACCTGTGCTTGGCTCCTTTGTTCCAATTGGCTTTACAATACTAGTGTTCTTACCCATTACTAGTCTACTCACAATGGTATCATTAGCACTAAGATCCAAATAACAGTGCTGTATTTATGACTGCACTTTAGTTTACACAAAAGCAAAATTCTGAGAAGAGCATGAGTCATTATCCCCAGGGTAAAAAAATAATGTTTCTTTGGTCAGAATATGAAACTTATTACTGAAACCAGTAATTTAGCCTAGAAATTCCTTTTCTGAATAAATGGAACAGAATGTTTCTTTTCTCTATTCGAACACTCCAAAACTAGACAGAACTGTCCATCTGTCTGCTTTTACTACTCTACATATCTGGTGTGTGGTGACAGAAAAACAACCTTTAGTCTAACTATTTTCAGTACTGCTCTTTTGTTCTGCCCTGTCAGAATATCATCTTCCCAGAACAAAATACAGAGACAGACAGACAGGCAGGCAGACAGACAGACAGACACACACACACACACACACACACACACACACACACACACACACACACCCTCCCTCACTATTTGGGTAATCTATTACAAAGTCACTGTAAAATGTGTAGAGGACATTCTAAAAGTGGATATTTATTTCCATAATGTTAAATGTTCGAATGTTCTCAGGTTCATATTTTATATCTCATCTTAAAATATCTTCATTATTAAAAGGTAAAAGTTACAAAGGTAAGGAACTACTGGGGTGCGTGGGTAGCTCAGTAGGTTAAGCATCTGCCTTCGGCTCAGGCCATGTTCCTGTGGTCCTGGGATTGAGCCCAGGTTGGGCTCCTAGCTTGGCAGGGACTCTGTTTTTCCCTCTTTCTGCCACTCCCCCTGCTTGTGCTCTCTCATTCTCTCTCTCTCTCTTTCTCAAAGTCTTTTTAAGAAAAGATAAGGAACTAATGATGTTTTAAATTATTTAAAGTTTTCCCCCCAAATTTTCTAAAATCAAGTCAAAATAATCTTGCTAGGATATTCTTCTGGTCTCCTTTGTTTCTTTTGTTAGTACCTCTTAACTCTCTTTATTCATCACCACTCTCTCAATCTCTAAGGTTGGACACTTTGGAGTTCTCAATTCCTTTTGTATGATATCACTTCTACCCATTAAATTACCCCAAAATTCATCACTTTTGGGGGGAGTATCTTCTCTTTCACTACTAAACCCTAAGGAGTTCTCATATGGAACAAGGATAGGTCTCTAATTCAACAAGCATTCATAAAGCCATTGCTATCTACAAGACACTGACAAAGTAAAAAGGGGGAAAAAACGATTCACATGTGCATAGAAGAGAAGGTGAAAAGGGCAGAGTTTTAACCTTTATTACCTTACAATCTACAAGACAGAATATAGTAATTATAGGAGAAAGTGTAAGTATGTACTTGCTTACGGGAAAGATGCTGGTAGGATCTGGTAGGACTGGTAGGATTTCTGACAGCTACAAAATGAGGAGACGTTTAAGTGTACAGTAAGAACTAAGGTAAAAAGCCCTGAAAACACAGTACTCAATCCCTTCCCCCAATTTGCTATCCAGTGTCACTAAAACTGGCTACCTAAAACATATATCTAATCCCATCACTACTCAATTAAAATAATATAGTGAATTTCTGCTATCTAGAATATACTTCAAACTCAAAGCCTCACCAACCATTACAACTATGCTCTGTGCTTACGCTTCCCCCCCAACACTCCAAGCTCTAACCTTTCTCAATCAATCTTTTTCTTTTAGTTTTCTTTGCGTTCTAAGAGTCCACGATCTTTCTCCCACATCTATTCCCATTCATTGCCATTTCAATCATACCTTTCCCATAAATTCAGCCCAATGCTTTCCCTTCTGTCCTTTCACAGACTCACTAAACTTGGTTTATAATTCCAGATTAACTTTAGAATCATTTTGTGAAATTCAAAACAAAGATCAAAGCAAAACTTGTACTTTGATTGAGAAACTTGATTTGTACTAATTTAGGGAGAACTGACATTTTTACAAGATGTCTTTCCTATCCAAGGATGTACTTACACTTATCTAAGTTTGTTTTTCAATGTTCTTTAGTACTTTTTAATTGTACTATAATTAACATACAGTGAACTGCACATATCTTAAGTGTTAAGTTTGATGACTTTTGACAACTTTTTATAACCATGTAACCACCATACAAAACAAGATATAGGATATATCTATTACCTGGAACATTACCTCACGCTCTTTTCCAATTCATTTCTCTCTCTGCCCCTAGATTATTGCATTTTCATTTCTGTAATCATAAGTTACTTTTACAGGTTCATGACTTCATATAAATCGAATCACACAGTGTATACTCTCTTGTGTCTGGCTTCTTTGCTTAACATATCATATCTGAGATTTATCCATGTTGTTAATGTATCAGTAATCAATTCTTTTAAATTGTCAGGTAGCAGTCCAAAATATATTTCAACTTGTTTATCCACTCTCCAGTTGTTGAATATATGGGCTGTTATGGCTTTGGCCATAAACATTCTTTTTTTTTTTTTTTTTTTTGAGTTTTTTTTTTTTTTTTCAGCATAACAGTATTCATTGTTTTTGTACCACACCCAGTGCTCCATGCAATCCGTGCCCTCTCTAATACCCACCACCTGGTTCCCCCAACCTCCCACCCCCCCACCTCCTCAAACCTTTCAGATTGTTTTTCAGAGTCCATAGTCTCTCATTGTTCACCTCCCCTTCCAATTTCCCCCAAATGCCTTTTGCTAACTCCCCATGTCAAAATGGATAAAAGACCTCAACGTGAGACAGGAATCCATCAGAATCCTAGAGGAGATCATAGGCAGTAATCTCTTCGATATCAGCCACAGCTTTCAAGATATGTCTCCAAAGGCAAAGGAAACAAAAGCCAAAATAAACTTTTGGGACTTCATCAAAATCAAAAGCTTCTGCACAGCAAAGGAAACAGTCAAGAAAACAAAGAGGCAACCCACAGAATGGGAGAAGATATTTGCAAATGACAGTACAGACAAAAGACTGCTATCCAGGATCTATAAAGAACTCAAACTCAACACACACAAAACAGATAATCATATCAAAAAATGGGCAGAAGATATGAACAGACACTTCTCCAATGAAGACATACAAATGGCTATCAGACACATGAAAAATGTTCATCATCACTAGCCATCAGGGAGATTCAAATTAAAACCACATTGAGATATCACCTTACACCAGTTAGAATGGCCAAAATTAGAAAGACAGGAAACAACATGTGTTGGAGGGGATGTGGAGAAAGGGGAACCCTCTTACACTGTTGGTGGGAATGCAAGTTGGTTCAGCCTCTTTGGAGAACAGTGTGGAGATTCCTCAAGAAATTAAAAATAGAACTTCCCTATGACCCTGCAATTGCACTACTGGGTATTTACCCCAAAGATACAGATGTAGTGAAAAGAAGGGCCATCTGTACCCCAATGTTTATAGCAGCAATGGCCACGGTTGCCAAACTGTGGAAAGAACCAAGATGCCCTTCAATGGACGAATGGATAAGGAAGATGTGGTCCATATACACTATGGAGTATTATGCCTCAATCAGAAAGGATGAATACCCAACTTTTGTAGCAACATGGACGGGACTGGAAGAGATTATGCTGAGTGAAATAAGTCAAGCAGAGAGAGTCAATTATCATATGGCCATAAACATTCTTATATAATTTTTTTTGTTTTTGTTTTAGTGGACTTTCATCTCTTTTGGCAAATACTTAGGAGTAAAATGCTCGGTTGTATGGTATGCAGACTGACTACTTATCCTTAAGAAGGCCTGCTTGCAAGGTCTGGGAACTTGGATCATGGATTCAGAAAGGATTTCCACCCCCTAAGTGATAAAAGTGGCTCACTGTGCCTAAATTGTTTACGAAAACAATATTTTATTCTAAATACCTGCTGCCTTCTGGAATTTGGGTATGTGCTGGGCAGAGGGATCAGCCTCAAAATATTCACGTACTGAATCTAAGAAGCCTCCCTGGTTGTCTATATTTAATTTACGCTGTCTCAACTTCTTGCTGGGGAATTTACATGTATCTTACGTGACTCCATCGCAAGAGGACCCCAAGAGGCCTGCACCTAATCTACCCTGGATTTCTCCCCATGCACCTTTTCCTTTTGCTGACTGTGGTTTGTACCCTTTTACTGTAATAAACCATGGTCATAAGCACGATTACACATACAATCCTGGGAGTTCTCTTAGTAAACCATTGAACCTGGGGGTGGTCTTGGTGACCTCCCAATACATAAGGTAAATGTTATGTTTAACTTTGTAGGCAGTTCTCCAAAGTGACTGACCATCTGGCATTCCCACCAGCAATAAATGAGAATTCCAGATGCTCTATATACTCATAACTAGTCAGCTTTACCAGTTTTTCTATTTTAGCTTAGATTCTAGTGGGCATGGAGTGGTATATAAAAACACTATGGTTTTAATTTGCATTTACTGATGACTAATGATGTTGACATTTTTTCATGTGCTTATTGGCCATTTGTTTATCTTCTGTGGAATGTCTGTTTGAGTCTTTACACATTTTTATACCAGGTAGTTGATTTTTTAAAAATGTTGACTTCAGAGGTTCTTTAGATATTCTGGATTTAAATTCTTTTGCCACTTACAAGTACTGAGAATATTTTTTTTTTCCATTCTGTGGTATATCTATTCATTTTAATGTTGTCTTTTGAAGAGCACAAATTTTTGAGAGTCTTATTTATCTCATTTTCTTTTATGACCAGTGCTTCTTAAGTCTTGTCCAAGAAATCTTTGTCTTCTTAATAGTTTTAAAAGATTTCTTCATGTAAATTCTGCTACAGCCAACTAAGTTTATTTCTTAGATAAGTGATCTTTTTGTTAATTTTATAAATGAGTTCTTCTCTTCCATTATATAACTGGTCATTGTTCATATAAAAGAAAACTATGGTTTATTTATATATTAAGATTATAATACCAAGAAGACATACAGGAAAAGGTGGATAAGTACGATTAAGTAAAAGTAAAAAAATCTGGTTTGGCAAAAGTACCACAAAACAAATGGAAAGACCTCTGGCTAACTGGTAATGAAATATTTTTAATACATAGGACAAAAGCCTAATTTTTTGTGAAATTTAGAAACAGCTCAGACAAGTCAATAAGAAAAAGATGAGTAAGAAAACAGTACAAATGCAGTCTGGAAAAAGGAAACTTAAACGGGATAAGCTTAAGAAAATAATTTAAAAATGCAAACAAAACGATATATTTCCATTTTTTACTTATCAGATTGAAAAACATTAAGCATTAAACATCTGCTTTCAGCTCAGGTCATGATCCCAGGGTCCTGGGATTGAATCCCACCCACATTAGGCTCCTTGCTCAACAGGGAACTTCTCCCCCTGCCTCCTGCTCCCCCTGCTTGTGCATTCTCTCTCTCCCATCTCACTTTGGCAAATAAATAAATAAAATTAAAAGAAAAACATATGAGATGAAACTAATTATTATAAAGATAGCACTCTTAGAAAGTTGGTAGAAATGTAAACTTTCTAGATGACAATTTTGACAATATGATTCAAAAATTAAAATGTACATATTCTTAAACTAGACAATCCCACCAACAGGAATTTGTTATATGGATATGTCTATAAAAAAGTAGTTTAAAGAATATTTAATGAGGCAATGTTTATGAAAGCAAAAGCTAGAAACAACCTCATATCAACAGGGGAATGGTTATGTAAGTTATAGTAGTGCATTTTATGAAATACTACACAGCTCTTAAGATGAATGATATATAACTGTATGTACTGATATGAAATGATCATCAAAATATAGTAAGGAGTCAAGAGCAACAGAGCAGTGCGTTTATAAAAAGGGAGGGAAGAGACTTCTGATTTCAAAATATCGGTATAAAGACCTTTGTGCCCCCATTCACTCCTAAATAATGAGAGTAAAAAAACAAACACCTTCTTTGATGAAACTAGAAAACTGTCACCCTAAACCATAATCTATAGACAGGATTAAAAAAAAGAATGATAAATGAGATGAGGAATATTAAATTTAAGTGCTTATAGATAAGAAGGAAGCCAACTGTCACAGAATCTCAGAAAGGTCTGGGACTAGGAGATACGTGGAACTACTAGTATTTCAGGTCTTTAACTCCAACTAGAAGAGCCAATGACTTCCCAATCCTTTAGAAATCAGAAGGTGTAGTTTCTGGAAAAATTAAACCCAACTGACCTTGGATTTAAACAGACACAGAAGTAGATAAGGGTAAAGCTGTGACTAAAACAAGAAGATTACATGAAGTCTAATGAGACTCAAAAGCCCCTTTCTTCAGTATAGCCTAGAACACAAGAAACTTTAAATAGGAGGTGGTAAATTTCCTCCAGAAAAGGATTAAAAACTGATTAACCTAGAGAAAGATCATAATATTTAGGGATTTCCTACAGCACAGTTCACCAACAGACAAGAGTTCTGCCCTCAAACTCCACTGTCTACCAGCTTTAAATATAAATGATAGTCAAGGATTTTATGTATTTCAGGAAGTCTCCAATATTAGGGACAGAGACTGAAACATCATGGGAGTGCTGAGAATCAGAATGATGGAACAGAAAAAATATCAAGGAAACTAAAATATTCCAAGAGAAACTATTGTATACCATTAGCCAGATGAAGAACCAATAAGAAAAGAACAATTAGACAAGAAAAGCTGAAAAAAAGTTCAATAAAAATTTGAAGTTATAGTCAAGGCAATTTTCTAGAAGGCAGAATAAAAAGAAAAAGATGAGTAATAGGAGGGAAGGATAAAGATACAGAGAAAGAAATCCAGGAAGTTTAATACCTGATTTGTAGGAATTCCAGAAAGACCACATAAAACAGAGGAGAGAAAATATCAAAAAGTAAGACAAGCAAATCTCCAGGAATTGAAGGATGTTAAGTCTGCAGAAAGCAAGGACCTACTAATTGGCGCACAGCACAATAAATGAAAAATACAATACCTTAAAACTTCAGAACACTAGGCACAAAGAGAAGATAGTAAATACTTCCAAAGAGAAAAATAACTAAAAGACGAAGAGCCAGAATGGCACTGGACCACTAAATAGTACAACTGGAAGATAGAAGGCAGTAGACCAACACTGCAAAAATGATTTTCAATCTAGAATTCTACACTCACCTAAAATATTACATAATTGTAGGAGTAGAAAATGACACATTCAGGCACGCAAAATTTCAAAAAATTTACGTCTCAGTTATCCCTTTTTAGGAAGCCATTAGAGGATATGCTCCTGTAAATGAGGGAATAAACCATGAAGTTATGGGGCACAGGAAATCAAGGCTCCAACACAGGAAGAAGGTGTAGGAAATTTCCAGGATGATACCAAAGAGAAGTCTTATGAAAACAGCTGTGAGAGAAACCCAGGGAGCAGTAATGATTAAATCAGAAAAGCTAAAGGCTCTAGGAAGGATATCTTAGGAAAATAACCAAACTAATTATCTCACAGGTGAAAGATATTCCAAAGAAGGACTGTATGGGAAGACACATAACAATGGTAAGTAAGCAGAATTTTTAAATGAGGTAATTATTTAATAAAAATGAAACCCAGAAAAGATATAACCACATGCACTATTTGCTTCATTACTGAATAATAATTTTATGGTCATAATAATGAAAACACTAAGTGTGTATTTAACCAGTAATAACTAAATATATTAGGATGTGAGATAAGGCAAAATAAGGCATAAAAAGAGTTAAAATCCTATTACAAGAAGAAATGAATGAATGTCAAATATTGGTGGGCCAAGGGATAGTGCTATACCCTATTATTACAAGCTAGAAAATATGAGTAGCTGAAACAGTTGTAAATGGTTTTCCTGAAGAATTATATAAGGCAAGACAAGTTCAGGGGAGAGGATGGAAGGAAGGAGGAGTAGTAAACTTTTAAATAAATCTTTCAGTAGTAATTTAAAATCACTTGATTGTATTTGTATTTCAGTTTATCTGAGGTAATTTAAAATTAGGTTCAATGTGTCTTGGTAAATGTGCAACAGTTGTGAAAATTACCACCATAATCAAGTTAAAAACAGTCAATTACCTACCCCTAAAAATTTTCTCCCTTTGTGGTCAATCCTCAATCTGCATTCTTACCCCAGTTACCCCAGGTCCTAGGTAACTATTAATCTGGTTTCTGTCATTGTAGATTTTTCTAATTCTGGAATTTCATATAACTGAAATAATTCAGTATGTAATCTTTTGTGTCTAACTTCTTTCACTTGTCATG
This sequence comes from Enhydra lutris kenyoni, assembly GCF_002288905.1. Lineage (NCBI taxonomy): Eukaryota > Metazoa > Chordata > Mammalia > Carnivora > Mustelidae > Enhydra > Enhydra lutris. The sequence goes on from NW_019154086.1 coordinate 12,130,990, forward strand.
ATGTTTTCATTTTTAGCATTTATGTTTAGCTCTGGATCCATTTTGAATCAATTTAGGGGTTTGGTGAAAACTGTGTCAAGGATCTTTTTAAAAATTCCTCCAAGGACATCTAGGTATTCCAGAACCATTTTTTGAAAAGATTATTTCTCCTTTGAATTACATTTGCACCTTTGTAAAAAATCAATTATCCTATTAAGTATGATTCTATTTCTAGACTCCAAATTTCTTCCATTCATCTATATGTCTACCCTTAGGCTAATACTGAACCATTTGACTACTGTTGCTTTATAGAAAGTCTAAAAACCAGGTGTAGTAAGTCCTCAGATTTTGTGCTTAAATTTTTTCCTGCTACTTTATGCCTTTGCATTTCCATATAAATTTTAGAATCATATTGTCAACTTTTATGAAAAAGACTGACAATAGTTTGATTGGGATTGTACTAACTCTATAGATCAAATTTTTTGAGAACTGCCATCCTGAAAACAGTCTTCCAATTCAAAAACACAGTGTATCTATCAATTAATCTAGGTCTTCTTTAATTTGCCAGCAGTACTTTGCAGTTTTCAGTGTACAGGTTTTGCATATCTTTTTTGAATTCATTTCTAAGTAATTATATAATGCTACTGTGATTTTGTTTTTGTTTTTTAATTTCATTTTTGGACAGCTCATTGCTAGTATATACAAATACAATTAGTTCTTATTTATTATCTTGTCATCTACAGCCTTGCTAAATTCGCATCATCAGTTCTATTAGTTTTTTTTTTTCAGATTCCTTACATCTTTCTATATACATGTCACCTGACAATAATAGTTTTACTTCATCCTTTCTATTCTGTAAGTCTTTTCATTTCTTTCTCTTGTCTTAATGCACTAGCTAGGACCTCCAGGATAATGGTGAATAAAAGTGGTGAGAGTAAACATCCCTGCCTTGGTCTTGATCTTAAGTGGAAATGCATAGAATAATTCACCACGAAGTCTTTCTTTTCTCTTTCCTTTTCTCTTTTCTCTTCTTTTGTCTCTCTCTCTCTTTTGAGAGCAAGCGAGCGTGAGTGAACATGAGGGGTAGAGGGAGAGAGAATTTTTTTGTTTTAAGATTTATTTTATTTGAGAGAGTAAGCGAGCATGCACAAGAGTTGGGGCGGGAAAGAGGGAGAGAGGGAGGGAAAGAGAAAATCTCAGGCAGACTGCCTACTAGGCACAGAGCCCAACGCGAGGTTTGATATCACAACACCAAGAACATGACCTGAGCTGAAATCAAGAGTCAGACACTTAACTGACTGAGCCACCCACGCACCCCAGTATATCGTTTTTTTTTTCATAAAGATCTTTTATCAGGTTAAGGAAGTTGCCTTCAATTCCTAGTTTGCTGAGAGTGTTTGAGTTTGTATTGAATTTTGTCAAATACTTTTCTGCATCTACTGAGATGGTCATATGATTTTTTTCAACTTTATTTTAGTAGCATGGTATATTACATTGAATCGATTTTTGGAAGTTAAGCAACCTTGCATTGCTAGGATAAATCCCACATAACTATGATGTATTATCTTTTTTATATATTGCTAGATTTAGTATGTTAATATTTTGTTAAGGGTTTTTGTGTCTATGTTCATGAGGAATACAGTCTGCAAGTTTTTTGTTTTTCTTGCAATGTCTTTATTTGGCTGTGGCATCTGGGTAATACTGGCCTCATAAAATGACATTTTATGTCACCGTGACATTTTCTACTACTGCATTTTCTGAAAATCTGGGTAGGACTGGTATTTTAAATTCCTTCATTTTTTGCAGGATTACCAGCTATGCCTTTGGGGGCTGGATTAGAAGGTGTTAAATTACTAATAGAATTTCTTTATATAAGTCTATTTCCCCCCTTTTTTTCTTAAAAAAAAAAAAAGATTTACTTATTTTAGAGAGAGAATGCAAGTGAGTGTTGGCGGGTGGGGCCGAGGGAGAAGTGAATCCCAAGCTGACTCCATGCTGAGTGCAGAGCCCAATGCGGGGTTGGATCCCAGGACCCTCAGATCGCGACCTAAGCGGAAACCAAGAGATGGACGCTTAACCAACTGTACCCCCCAGGTACCTCAGATTTTCGTTTCTTATTGAGTCCATTTTGGTCATTTGTATTTTTCAAGGAATTTGTCCACTTCATCTAAGTTGTCAGATTGGTTATTATAAACTTGTGATATTCTTTTATTATATTTTTAAGTATCTCTAGTATCTTTAATACTATCCATTCTTTCATTCTTTTTTTTAAAAAAGATTTTATTTATTTGACAGATCACAAGTAGGCAGAGAGGCACGCAGAGAGAAAGGGGGAAGCAGGCTTCCTGCTGAGCGGAGAACCCGATGTGGGGCTCAATTCCAGGACCCTGAGATCAAGACCTGAGCTAAAGGCAGAGGCTTAACCCACTGAGCCACCCAGGGGCCCCCATTCTTTCATTCTTAATGTTGTTAATCAGCATCTTTTTTCTTGATCATTCTAGTTAAAAGTTTATCAATTTTATTGAACGTTTTAAAGAACCAGTTTTTCATTTCACTGATTTTCTATTTCCTTGATTTCTGCTCTGATCTTTATTATTTAGATTCTTTTATTTACTTTGGATTTAATTTACTTTCTCTTTTTTAGCTTCTTAAAGCAGCAGCTCAGATACTGATTTTAGGCCTCCTTAGAAATCGGTCTTTAAAGCTATGTCTTTCTTAGCACTATTTTAGCTATACCAGGAATATTTTCATATGTTGTATTATTTTCATTCAGTAAAAATATTTTCCAATTTACCCTGTGAATTCTTCTTTCACTTATGAGTTACTGAGAAACATGTTATTTATTTTCTACATATTTGGGGATTTTCCTTATTTCTTTCTGCATTGATTTTTTTTTTCTGGCATTGATTTTTAATTCCTTGTGGTTACAGAATACACTGCATAATTTTAATTTTCTCATATTTATTAATACATTTTGTTTGTGGGTCAGTACATGGCTCATCTTGATGAAAGTTTCAAGTCCACTTTGCATGTGTTGTTGTAGTTGTAGGTGTGTTTGTAGATGTCAGTTAGGTTGATTTGCCTTACTCAAGTCTTCTTTATCTTGTTTTTCTGCCTATTATTCTAACAACTGTTGAGAGAAGGGTGCTAAAATCTCCAACTCTAAATGTAGAATTATGAATTTTTCCTTTCAGTTTTGTTAGCTTTTGCTTCATGTATTTTGTGTTTCTCTTACATTTATATATACTTAGAATTTTTATACTTTCCTGCTGTGTTCATTTCTTTATAATTATGAAATGTCCTTCTGTGTCTCTAGTATCACTCTTTGTTTTACAATATATCTTCACTGATATTATTACAGTTACTCCAACATTCTTGTGCCGGTTTTCTATGGCGGAGAATCACCCAAACTCATCATGCTGTCATTACTGGAAGATGCAATTATTTTAATGATGGAAATTAAATACAGATTTAAAAAGGGAATACAATGGTAGAGTCAGAATATATTTTAAAAAGAAAATGTTGATTATAATTTTATTCTAATAAAATATGGATAAAAACATATGTAAATATACTTTCCTTTATCCTCTTCTATTTTTCCTCCTAGAATCACATGCTATTAACCCTGGCCGCACTTTGGAGGGAAGGATATGATTGGGAAGTTAGGAGATGGAAATGGATATACAAAAAGGAAACCAAAATTTGCTAATAATCTGTCTTCTCCATTATTATACTCATTTTCTTTCCCTTAACTCCATTAGTATTGTACACCAACACAAATGAGAAAAGTTATTGATTGTTCCTTGTTATTCATAACATGAAAACATGAATGGAATGTGAATCTTTCATTATTAAGCCTGACTGAAGTTTCTGGTTTGGGATATTTATTATTTAATGTATCAGGAAATAACTTTCTATTCATATTTTACTAAGGTTGTGTGTTTTGTGTGAGTGATTGAGAGAATGTATGTGTGTATGTGTGTTACTGATACCCTGAAGTTAAAATGACCCACTGTATTACTGGCATAAATGCCATTTGATTGTGGAGTGCGCATGTGTATGTTTTCACAAACTAGGAATCAATTAGTTAATACTTTATATAAGATAACTAATACCTGAAGCGAGGCAGGTCTGTAGCTTTCTTTGTGTGTGTGCGAGAGAGAGCCTTTAATATAGTGTAAGAAGTTTTATAATAGCTTTTAAAATACTGAATGTTTAAAAGAATAATGAGGGAACACTAACCTTAACAGACATTAAAGCTTCATTTAAAAAAAACCAGTATTTATAATATTGGCTGACAGAGATCCAGGGAACAGAACTGAGTATAGAAATGAACCCAAGTAGTTGCTGCAATTTTGTATGGGAGAAAAAAACCCAGAATCTCTAAGTGAGGTAATAGGATATATTATTTAATAGATGATCCTGGTAGAAGTGACCAGCCACATGGAGGGGGGGGGGAGTTTAATTTTTACTGCTTTAAGATAAAAAAAACTTTAAAATGTTCCTGCATAACATAAATGACTTAAAGGAAAGGAAAAACAGACCATATTCTCTGACAGGAAGACTCAAGTTCATAAAGATGTTCATTCTCCCTTAAATAATCTATACATTTAACATGTATAGATTATTAATTATATTGATATATATATTGATTACATAACATCAATATATATATAGATTATATATAGATTATATAACATTAATACTAGTATGGTTTGTGTGTGCAGAATTTGTCATGCTGACTCTAATGATCAAAAAAAAAAAATACAAACAGCAGTGGAAAACCCTGGAGAAATTAGGGGAGGGGGAAAAAGAAGGGAGAAAAAAGCGTCTAGTCCTACCAGATACTAAAATATATTATAAAAGCACAATAATTACAATGGTTAAGATACAGTTCATGACAGGTAACATCAACAGAACAGAAAATTTAAACAGAAAAATAGATATGGAATGTACTATATAATATAGGTGTCATTTCAAATCAATAGGGAAAAGACCATTTGGAACAACAGACTGAACACTTGAAGAGAAGTGTGGGTTCCCTATTTACACCTTACATTAAAAGAAATTCCACTTAGAATAATAATTACAATGTAAATGAAGAGAAGTGTGGGTTCCCTATTTACACCTTACATTAAAAGAAATTCCACTTAGAATAATAATTACAATGTAAAAATAAAACACAAAAGTATTATAAGAAAACATGAGATGATCTTTTTTCATATATGTGAGGAAGTCTTTCCTGAGTGAAATCAAGACACCATAAAAAAGTGAATAAATCCAACTACACAAAAAAACAAAAATTACTTCATGTAGTGGAAAACTACCATAGGCAAAGACAAAAATAAACTAGTAAAAATTATCTACTACTCATATAACTCGATGGGAGAAATCCCTATGGTATAAATAGGAATGACCCAATAAGAAATGGACAAAAGGATATTAACTGGAAGTTCACAGAAAAAGAAATGTAGGTGACCAAAAACCATATGATAATTATACATCTTTATTCAGAATAAAAGGCAAATTAAATGATGAATTTCACCTACTGGATTTTCAAAATTAAAAAAACCTGCTAAAACACAGAGCAAAAAGAAATATATTGAAAATGAGGGATAAAAAGATATATAAGATGAATCAAAGAGGTCCAACAACCAAATATTTATTATTCCAGAAGAAATAAGAAAAATGGAGAAAGAAAACTAAAGAAATAAAAAGCATCTGAGCTGGAAAGACTCTCATATTTAGATTAAAAGAGACAACTTAGCAGAGTAAGTGTAAAAAAAAAACCCCCAAAACTCCTTCATACCAGACAATAGAAGATAAAAGCCTTAAAAGCTTTCATGGTGGGGGTGGGGGGGTGGGGACTAGGTAATATAGGTAATATGTAAAGGAACAATTATCTGACTGGCAACACTTTTCTCATCAATAATAATAGTGGTGAATACTGTATACCTGAAACTAATATAACACTATATGTTAACTACACTGGAATTAAACTAAGAAATAATCAGTAATGAAAAACTATGCAGTAATTAAAGTCTATTGGGAAACAATTTGACTGGGATTTCTATATCCAGCAAATTATCATGTGTCAAGAAAAAATAAAGGTATTTCCATGGGTTTTACTTCCATGAACCAATTCTGAGGTACCTGATTTACTACTCTAGCCAACCAAAGATCGAGGTCAAGACAGAGGTCAAGATATCCTATACTAGAAATGGTGGAATTGACCTAGTGACCAAACAATATAAAAAATAAGAAAAAGCAATCCTAGAATGAAGTTTTATCAACTGTAAGAAGTAATAAACTCAAGCTAGCAGATGAAATCTGTATGGCCCAAATAAAATACAGTCAGGACAAAGAATACAACTGACTCTAAGCAGCAGAGAAAGGAATTGAGAAGTTACATAGTATTAGAGACATGTCTATGAAGAATCTACATGATTATTTTCACAATAGAAAAAAAGGGTAACTGGAAACTTTAGGGGAAAAACTCCCAAATACACAATAAAACCATGCTCAAAATATGAACAAAACAGTACCATTTTGAGCAATTCATAGAGTATGAAAAGAAGAACCATGTGACTGAAATGCTAAAAATATTCTTTGTATGGTTCATGATGTTGAACAGAGAAAGAAATCTAATGCTAGAGTTCTACTTAGTTGTGAAATAAAACATTTTTACATAATCATGTTCATGTATATAGTATTCGTTTCAACTATTAAAATCTACCTATATTCAAAACATAAGCAGTTAAGCATGGTTACAGTACAGAATGTAAATGTTACCATTACCTGAAAATGTAAAAATTACCTAATATGTGGTGAAAGGGTAGAATACTTGAAAGGAAAAATGGAGTAATGTCATTGTCTAATATTGTGGGGAAACAGGACTATTACTGAAAGCTGATGTGATAGAAAATGGAGATCTGAGTATGTTCAAAGTAGAAAGATGACAAATGCTAAAGGAAGGGAGAATGGAAGTATCGATAGTGAGATGCTGATTAAATATGGTAACAAAATTAAGAAACAAAATTTCAAAGAGAAATTAAAATGCTCAAATTTACTTCAATAATCTTCAAGTCCATGGCTATTCATAGAGGCAGTTTTTCAAATTCTCAAATGCTCCTGTTATTTACCAATGCATATATTTCAGCTTAATATTGGGGTTATTATAGAAATTTATTTTTTATAAGTATCTTTGAGATACTGACAGAGGAACTCTATTTGGAAATCTTTATAAGATATAACAGTTTTTCAAGTGTTTACTGTATTTCAAAGTATGGTACCCTAATTTCCATTTTCTTGATTTCAGTTCCAGAAATATTGGCAGAAAAAGTAAAAAGCTGACAGCTGGGTATAAGGATATTACAAGATGACTCTAATTATCTAAAATGTTTCTTTTAAAAGAACAGTTGCTACTAAATATTTCATTGCTAACATTTGGTTCAAGCCATAGCTACATGTATTCTATGGCATTCTGGATCTGAACTTTGCAGCTGGTGGTTGATTTCCATCAACACCTTAAGACTGAAGTCTACAGTAAGGCTAAACCCATTCAAACTATGAAAATGAAGCTTTAAAAAATATGGTGGAAACCTACTTGAAGACTTAGACATATATAGCTTTTTGTCTTAATTGTTGCAGAACAAAATGTTACCTACATAAATGTCAGCTGAATTTAATTAAACCAGCATTTGTGGAAACCCCATTAGGTACCATAATATGGTTTCTGCAAGGGATACAAGTAAGTGTCACAAAGTAGAGCACAGGAGGTTGGATGTGAAACTGAAAGACAAACAGTTTAATATCTAGTAATCAGTTCTTTGTTTTATTTTATAAAGAGTGAACATGATGAGAAAGTTATTGAAACACCTTCTGCCCCAAACATGATCAACTGATAAATGAGTTGGGGGGAGGGGGGTAAAAAGGGCATGTGTGTGTGTAATTTTACTGGGACAGTTTACCTTAACTGTAAGGACCAAAGCCAGAAAAGAAGCCAGGTATCTTGGACGTATGAATCTCAAGTCTATACTTATAAGCTGGGTAACTATAAGCAAATACTTAACTTTTTAAGACCTTATTTTCCTCACTGAAAAATGGGACTAATCATTTCTTCATTGGATTTTTAATGATATGACACACATTTATTAAGCAGTTATTATGGACCAGGCTTATGCTAAAGGTATAAGATAAATAAAATGACATCCCTGACTTCAAAAGGCTTATAATCTATGGAGGAAGGCAGATATGCAAATAAGCATATCTTATTAAGAAACAGGCTATGGGAAAACAGAAGAGGGAGAGATTGACTGGTTTAGGAGAATGAGTCCAGGAATACTTAACATAGATTACACAGAAGCTCCAGATTGTGTGCCAGGTCACCAAGTTATTGGGTAGGAGCAGCCATAGCAATAGGGGTTCTAAGCAGCAGAAACAGCCCAAGCTTGATGAGCACAGAAGTTCAGAAAGGACAGGTGAGCCTGAGGCAGTTCACAATGGCTAGACTGCAAGATGTTCAGAGAGGTAAAGTATAGAAACTGCATACAGAAAAGTAGGCTGGTGCCAAATTATAAGAATGATAGTAAATTAATGAGATTGTACTTTATTCCAAGATCATTGTTCTTCAAAATTCTGTCCTGGGATCACAGGTATAGGATAAAGAGTAGGAAGCCTTGTTAAAATGCATGTTCCCAGGCCCACAGATGCATTGAATCAGATTTTTTAGAGTCTGAAATAATTTACATTGTAACAAATTCTCTGATGATTCTTAAACACTCAAAGCTTGAGAAGCAACAATGTAGGTCACAAGGAATTACTAAACTTTAAGCAGATCAATTTTGTATTTTAGGATGAGTAATATTTTGGCAAGAGTGTGGAAGCAGTGTCAATCTCCCCCCTGTTCTCTTCCCCAGAACCCATTTATTATAGCACATTCATGAAATTCTGCTGGCTATTTACACATCTGATAATTTTGGCGGCAGTGTGGAAAGTAAAAGAAAAGTGGAGAGACTAGTCAGAGTACTTCAGTGATACAGGAAAGAACTAAAATAAGGCAGTGACTATGAGAAGAGGTGAAAATGACATCAAAAGACATTTCTCCAAGAAAGAAATACCCAAGATTTGGTGAGTAGTTGGATTTGATTGTTCAGGCAGGAGAGAGTAAAGGTTAACAGAATTTCCTAACTTAGCAAGTAATGATACTAACAAAAAAGGATTATATGAAATAGAATTGTGAAAACATTTTGAAAACTGGAAATCTAAGTGTAAGATATTATTAATCAGGTTCCTTTCTAGAGCACTTCCCACACTTCTCCTTTTCTTAACTTAGATGTGGATTGTATTCATATCTCTTTTAATGCAAAAGTAACTCATGCTTATTATAGAAATTCATTCACTTCAGTACTGACTGAAGTGTCTATTAAGAGCCGCAATGATGCTCTGTGCCTACTTAAAATGCAAGTGCATGGATGAACAAAGAAAACAAAAGAGTGAAAAACACGTATAAGACAACTATTATTACCCTTTTTTTTCAGATTCTCTCTTATGAATTTTTTTTCTATGAATATTTTAGTTTATTTCTCAGTTTATACTATTGTTTTTATTTATTTTTTTTTAATTTTTAAAAATTTTTTTAAAGAATTTATTTATTCATTTGACAGAGAGAGATCACAAGTAGGCAGAGAGGCAGGCAGAGAGAGAGAGAGAGAGGAGGAAGCAGGCTCCCCGCCCAGCAGAGAGCCCGATGCGGGACTCGATCCCAGGACCCTGAGATCATGACCCGAGCCGAAGGCAGAGGCTTAACCCACTGAGCCACCGAGGCGCCCTATACTATTGTTTTTATGATTTTTATCTTGCATTTTCACTTCAAAAACATTTCCTCAAATTATTGTAAATTCTTCAAAAACAATAGTGTTCTATGACCACCTATTTCTATGGGAGATAGAGCAGTTGAATTACAGAATACTTAAGCTGTTTTAAAATTTTCATTGTTATATATAATGCTGCAAGTAAAATTATGGGATCATAAGGTATGTTAATTTTAAAGGCACAAAAATTGCTGACTTGCTTTCCAAAGGGTTTAATCAGTTTAGACTGCCAACGGAAATATATGAACAAGCACGTTTCATGGTACATTCATCAGCAACAAAACCACTAGAAAAAAATTTCTTGCTAACTCAAAAAGTAAAAATGTATCACTGCTTCTTAAAGTTTCACTTCTTTATGTGTCAGGGAGAAACATTTTCCCATTTGCTTTTTTTTCCACTTTAGTATATGAACCTGAACTTGGTGCTTTTGAAAGCATTTGTAGAAAGACCTTAAAATTTAACAGTAAATGTTTGGTTTTCTGCAATGGTGAAGTTGCGGATATCTCAGCTGGCCGAGCTTGTGGGATCTCATTGGTCTCCCAGCTCTTCAAGCTTTCCTTCCCTGAAGCCCCCCCCCAATTAAATGGTTTTATCCAATAAATAAATAAACTAGAGACAAACCTCTGCCACATATTTTTAAATTTCAAATCCTGCTCTGCACATCTTTAATTTGTTCATAAGTATGGGGGAAGGGAGGTGGGAGAAAAGGACAGAATAAATGTCAATGTTCTGAGTCAAATTTAATGAACTTTCCCTTCATAAATCCTTCCAGTTCTTTAAAGTTTGGAAGGTATTTCCCCATCCACATAAATATCTTTCTTTCTTTTTTTTTAATAGCACCATAATTTTCTTTTTCTTTTTCTTTTTTTTTTTTTAAAGATTTTATTTATTTATTTGAAAGAGAGAAATCACAAGTAGGCAGAGAGGCAGGCAGAGAGAGAGGAGGAAGCAGGCTCCCTGCTGAGCAGAAAGCCCGATGTGGGGCTCGAACCCAGGACCTGGGATCATGACCTGAGCCGAAGGCAGCGGCTTAACCCACTGAGCCACCCAGGCGCCCCTAAATATCTTTCTTAAATGAGAGACTAGTATAATGATATTTACCCTATTTCATTTAACTCTTCAATTTACCTGGGGTTTATTTTGGTATATAAGAAGAAATAAAGATTCAAGTTTATTTTGAACACTATTTAACACTCTCAAAAACATGCACTAAATGTCTTCCTTTTTCTACTGATTTCCGAGGATTGCTTTATTATATTTAGAGTATCTATTTTTGGGATTTTGGTTCCCTTTGCCAACTTTACCACCAATGCTATGTCAGTATCCAACTCTTTTGTTTACTATAGTTTTATAGTATGTTCTGGTATCTGATAGGGCTATAGTGGTTAGTTCTTTGTCACTGTTCTTGGTTTTTCACTGAAGTTATCTCACTTTTTACCTCTTTAGTCTTTTGGACAAAACTAAGAATCATCTTAATTTCTCAAACACATTTTAAAAAAATCAGAATTCTAAAGGTGTAAGTTAAGTTGAGAAAAATGGATATCTGTAATAGTTGGGACTTCCTATACAGGAACATGATATTCTCATGATATTCTTCTCCCTGCACTGCCCTGGCCCCCCGACCCCTGTCTGTATCTCAGTAGTTTTCACATTTCTTTTTTTCTTTTTAAAAAAGATTTTATTTATTTATTTGTCAGAAAGAGAGCGAGAGAGCGAGAGCGCACAAGCACAAGCAGGGGGAGTGGCAGGCAGAGGGAGAATCAGGCTCACTGCGCAGCAAGGAGCCTGATACAAGACTCGATCCCGGGACTCTGGGATCATGATCTGAGCTGAAAGGCAGACGCTTAACTGAGCCACCCAGACATTCCAGTTTTCAGATTTCTTTACATGGGTTTACACATTTCTTATTAATATAATTTTATATTTTCTGTCATCATTGTTATAAGTGATTTTTTTCTACCATATTTTCCATTTTTTTAAAGATTTTATTTATTTGAGACAGAGAGAGAGAGAGAGAGAGAGTGAGCGAGCACACTAGCAGGGGTAGGGGTAGGGGCAGAGGAAGAAACAGACTCCCCTCTGAGCAGGGATCCTGATGCAGGCTGGATCCCAGGACCCTGGGATCATGACCTGAGCTGGAGACAGATGCTTAACCAATTGAGCCACCCAGGCACCCCTCTACCATACTTTCTAAATAAGTACTGCTATTATAAAGGTGAACTACTGAATTTAAAGTATTTGTCTTAAATCTAGTTACTCTACATTCTTATTAGTTTTAATAACTTCTCAGTTGACTCTTGGTTTTCCTGGAATGTAATCATACCACACCAAAAATGGGATTGTGCAGTTTTTCAGTATTTACTTCTCTTTGTTCTAATTCATATCTTACTATACTGGTCAGAACTTCCTGAAGAATGTCATATAATAAGGCAGTGATAATGGGTTTCTGAATTTTTAATAGTCATTGTTTCTTTAGTGTTTCACCATCAATTATTATTTTAGCTTTTAGTTTGATATGCTTTGTTAAGGAAATTTCTCTTCATTCCTGGCTTTTAAAGAGACAAAAGGAAATTATTAATTTCTTTTCCATGTTTGCTGATATGTTCATGTTCCTGATCAGATTCATTGACCTATGCATTATAAAATTTCATATTCAGCCATCTTTGCATTCTTAGATACCTGATAATCATAAAGTAGACTTAATGTATTGTTGAATTATTATTTTTATTATTTATTTATTTTTAAAAGATTTTACTTATTTATTTGACAGAAAGACACACAGTGAGAGAGGGAACACAAACGGGAGAGTGGGAGACAAAGAAGGAGGCTCCTCGCCAAGCAGGGACCTCTGGGTCTTGATCCAGGACCCTGGGATCATGAAATGGCAGAAGGTAGACGCTTAACAGCTGAGCTACTCAGGCACCCCCTGTTGAATTATTTTTATTTCTATCTTATTCATAGCTGCTATTTGAGTTCTACATTTTTAAAAAATTTTTTATTTTTTCAGCGTAACAGTATTCATTTTTGCACCACACCCAGTGCTCCATGCAATCCGTGCCCTCTCCAATACCCACCACCTGGATCCCCCAACCTCCCACCCCCCGCCCCTTCAAAACCCTCAGATTGTTTTTCAGAGTCCATAGTCTCTCATGGTTCACTTCCCCTTCCAAGGGGAGTTCTACATTTTTAAAGTTTGCACAAGCTCATTTCTGGAACACAGCACCTTGGAAATATCTCTTTTAGTCACTAGCCATCTAGTGACAACTTTTCAGGCTCATAAAACCTAAGTGGATTGTTTAGGGTAACAGGATTGGCAGGCAGGTTAGTATTCTGTTTCTGATCTAGAATTAAAAGCAAATGTCCCATTTCACCATGCAAACCCTTTCTTCTCCCTCAGTGTGAGAAAGATCATGTCTTCTTGGCCCAGCAGTCTTATTTTCTAGCCAGCTAGAAAGACTGGCACATGGCAGCACAGGGTATACTTTTCTCTTTCCAAGGCTCTGGGGGAAGTTCTACCTTCCTGCACAGATCAGACAGGAGATTCAAAAAGTGGGTGTTTGTACAAAGGGAATGAATACTACATAAGGAGGTTAGAGTAACATGCAGATCTGTCTCCTTATTTGTATGTCCTTTTAGTATTTCCATTTCTCTAGGTGGAAGAGTTAGCAGAAACATACTCGGAGTTTTTATAAAATAATTCTGTGTAGTATGGCTGAGTTTCTTTTAGCAAATCCATCCACATACATATGAAAAGGAAGAGACAAGAGAAAGAAACGTAAGTAACGCCAAGTCCAGTGGTCGCATCAGGATCAGATGTTATGAGATAGCTGTAATTTCTAGTATTCTATTTCTGTACTGTTCTAAAATGATTTAAGACTAATTCATCTGGGATATGAAGCAGATTTTTCAAAAGCTTCAAAATTTGAGCTGAGAAAATAAGATCACTGCATGTATATTTATATTTTAAAAATAAGTACCTAAGTATTAAAGATTTTTTTTCCCCAGTAATGCAATAAACTTTGTGCTTAGCAATGTGCTAGACTCTGGGTATATAGTGGCAAACAATATAGTTTGTGGATGTACAGAGTCAACATTTTCCTTGAAAAATCTCTTAAATCACCCATAAATTATAATGTACACATTTTTTGTATACCGCCTTGTACAGAAACATTCTGCATAAAGACAGAATATATTTACAGCAAACGAGAACACACAAAATTATATGTGCAATATATAAAATATATGTATTTAAAACGGTGTGGGTTTATGCATGTGCATGTATGTACCAGAGAGGATGCACGTGTAGAGGTGGTGGTTTGTTGTGGCAATAGCTGCAGGCCATCTTGGAAACCAACACAATTGCTCAGCAAGTCTAAAACAGCAGTTTCTCTTCCAGCATTGGAATAAATTCCTGTTTCTTTGGTTAAGCGCTTCAGGTTTGGCATTATAAGCCATGTTGTATGAACATTACATATGACTACAGAATTACACTCAACACTGAGATGTTCATACCTACACGCTGAGGTCATCTGAGGTGACAGAGATTCACACCTTTAATCTCATGTCTATTTTGAAACAAAAGCTCAGTAGCGGGATGTGACTGCAATATTTAAATGATTACTTTTGTATGATTTTATTTTTGGTGTGTATATACTTTTGGAGTGTATATAGTTGAATTCATGTAAATTAAGTGTGATGAGACTCCACTGTACTGATTAGATGTGTAACTTTAGTTTCCTACTGTGTGTAGTGGAGAGACTACGTATGTATGGAAGTGCTAATGTGAGGACTAAGGGAGATAACATTATTATGGACTTTGTAAACAAAATCTGTAATAGTCCTCTTTCCCACATTCATGATATTAAAGTTTGGGTTTGAGGTAACTCCAAGTATACACTAATGTGTACATTTAGAAAATCAAGGAAATTTTCTCACATGGGTTGTCAGCTGTAAGTCTCCATGATACCATTTTAAAATAAGTAGTTAATTCTTAACTTCAATGCATAGGTTAATCATAACCACATAGTATGGCAATAAACTCTTGGTCAGTATTAAGGCAGTCCACTGTCATGTTTTGTTTAATTTTTTTTTTTCATTGTGCACACACCCCTTAAAAGAGATGAAATTCTATAGAGTTTTACATGTATAAAAAATGTTTGGAAGTATGCTTAATGATTCTTTAAAAGTAACAATGAAATTTCGAATAACTGTGCCAGAATTACAGATCCTTTCTAAAGCAATTTCCATATAAATTAGTAATAATAATTATATATAAAGTTTTTAAAAAGTACATGGATTTTATTGTTACTATCAATCTGGTATGAGAGACATAGGCAATGGGATCATCAGCTTGAGAAGAGTAAGTTTTGGTGTGAGGCCATCAAGAGCAGTTTAAATTGCTAAAAAGTAGGAGGTGAGAAAACAAACACATATATTTATCAAAAACTTAAATATCAACTAATAGTCTGTCTCATTTATGTAAGGTACTGACAAGATGATGACTCAAAGATTTGTATCAGTGATACTCTGCAGGTAACTTAGTAATTAAAGGCAAAGAATTAAGAGACTGAACTCAGAAAAATAAAAACACATGGCTGCTTTCCTTATCTTCACATAAATGATTTGCAAGTTTTACACAATTTCCAATGAGTATAAACTGTGTATCAAAATCGTACATAAAATTAAATATTGTATTTAATAAAGACTTCATAACAAGTATAATGGGTGAGATACAAGCAGCTTTAAAACATGACATGCGAATTTTATAAAAGCCATGTAACATAGGGACTATGTGACAATGTGACACAACTATGGTCTTTAGGACATGGAGGACAGGGAAAAGAAATGCCTAGTAGCTTGAAACAAGTACTGCTTCAATGGCAGAGTGCTTTTAAGATACTGCTGGGGATTTTGAGATTCCAGGAATTGATGGGGGAAAAAAATCAATCCATAATACAATTAGACTAGATGTGAAAAATGTACATCCATTTACTTGGTATCTTCTGCCATCAAAACCTCATTCCTATCAAGCTAAATCTCCACATGCTAACTTCACTTAGGCATGAAGGTATGAAACAGAATTCAGCTTCCTAGAGCTAGAATGAAATTTTAACAGTTGTAACAAAACAAAAAGCAAGCAGTAATAAAGAAGCTTGTTAGAAGGCAACCTTATTGTTTATTCTCCAGAGACTGGATCCATATGTAAATCCTCAGAATGGACAAAATTCAATTCACTGCATAATGTTAAAGCCCCCCACCCCCGCAAAATTGGTGAATATGACATAGTTTGTACTTTCAAGGAGGCTACAAATATTTATTGAGTGCTTACTACATGCTAGGCACTGTTCTAAATGCTTTAATGTATTAGTCACTTAATCCTCATTACAATAGTATGATGTAGGTACTCTTATCATCCCTTTTTTACAAACAAGGAAATGTGTATAACCCAGACAGGTAATATAACCTGCCTTAAGCTACAAAACTACTAATCTCAATAGTCTGGCTCCAGAGTACATGTTCTCAACCATTATGACATAATATATTTTGAAGAAAGAAAAGAAAATTAAAGAAGCCAAGTACACTGACCATATTTTGTGGAGATTCTAAGACTGTCCTGACTTCAAATATTCTGTCCTACTGTCAAATTACTTACCTTCATTTTGACTGGGCAAAAAATTATTTGCAAGAGAAATGTACTAATTTATAGGCCTGATATTTATACTCAACAAAAAAGACCATAGCATGATATGGTTGCTGTGCTTCAGTAGCTGTACATTAGTAGATACATTTAGCTACTCATACATAAACATGCATACATGTATACAAATGCATATATACATATACATTTAGCAACATTAATAGTGCCTATGAACATAACATGGCTGTAAAAATGCTGCCTTTTATTCCACAGAATTAGTCAAAATTATTCAAAGTGATTTTGAAGAAATCTGGAGTCCCATAATATCACTAAGTAACTTGAAGTTTTGTCATTTTTAGTGAAGAGAAAACAACCAGTCTCCACAATATAAAATTACTAATATTCCAAACTACTTTGAGTGTTACTACCATTATAATTATCAAGTACAGAAGCTGCTTTCAAAAAGTCATGTTCAACTTTTACAACTGCTATATAGTTAGAGAAAAATAATACAGATATCTCTTTCATAAATATATTAAGATGCTGCCCACTGGAGTCTCAAATGCAAATAATAATAGCCATCAGATTTTAAGGAAATCTGCATAAGGAAAATAACTTTAAAATGATGTTATTATTAATATTTATAATTGAAAAAATGACAATACGAAACAGTTTTTCCTTTCCCTTTTTCATATATGGTTTGATTTCAGATTGGACTTTAATAGTTCTAATTTCAACCTTTTTCTCCACAATTTTTCCCACTAATGATGCTTTATATTTGAGGCTGTGCTCTATACATTTATATTCACAGAATAGTAGCTTACTTAGCAAAAAACTTCAAGATTTTTATTTTTGCACTTGCCAAGAAGCTAACCTCCTAAAGAAAACTCTCTCTCTCTCTCTCACACATACACACTCAGACACATTTCACTCACTTTTAAGCTAGAGGCAATTGTTTCAAAATGCAATAGTTCTTTCAGGCCCAGACCTGCAATGAGTCCATCAGAAAAGTACTTGGAAAAGTATGATCTCTCAAAGAAAAATAAGCCGCAGAAATGTGTTTAGCTTGTTGAAAAATGAGTACATAGTCATAATAACTCTAAATAGGGGTACCTGGGTGGCTCAGTTGGTTAAGTGTGTGCCTTCAGCTCAGGTCATGATCTTGGGGTCCTGGGATCGAGCCCCACATCTGGCTCCCTGCTCAGCGGAGAGTCTGCTTTTTCCTCTCCCTCCGCCCCCCTTCCCACTTATGCTCTAACAAATAAATAAAATATTTTTTAAAAAACCTAAATAGTAGGGACGCCTGGGTGGCTCAGTTGGTTAAGCGGCTGCCTTCGGCTCAGGTCATGATCCCGGCGTCCTGGGATGGAGTCCCACATCCGGCTCCTTGCTCGGCAGGGAGCCTGCTTCTCCCTCTGCCTCTGCCTGCCTCTCTGTCTGCCTGTGCTCGCTCACTCTCTCTCCCTCTGTCCCTGACAAATAAATAAAATCTTAAAATAAAATAAAATAAAAATTAAAAAACCTAAACAGTATCTCCTAACTTGAACAGTTTGCTGGTTAAAAAATATTCAAACCCTAGGGGCGCCTGGGTGGCTCAGTGGGTTAGGGCCTCTGCCTTCGGCTCAGGTCATGATCCCAGGGTCCTGGGATCGAGCCCCGCATCAGGGTCTCTGCTCAGCAAGGAGCCTGCTTCCTCCTCTCTCTCTGCCTGCCTCTCTGCCTAGTTGTGATTTCTTAAAAAAAAAAAAAAAAAAAAAAAAAAAATTCAAACCCTATAGGTAATTTGAATAGTTACAGAAACAACAAATTAGTAGCATAAACACCAATGTTTTCCAATCAAGAGCAATGATTTTTGTCATCTTTCCTTGTATTTGTCTGCACAAAAATGATATATTAAAAAAAAAAAAGGCTTACTCTGCTTCTGGAATTATATTCTTAAAATTAGAACACATTTTCTGAAAACCATCTAGTGGGATGGTTCACCAAAGGAAATTCTGGAACATAGTTTCCTAGAAGTCTTTAACAAGTAAGGATGGTGACCAGTGGCTATTAAGGGTACTGTGACAGGTTTGCTGGACTTCATAACCCTGGCAACTGGTGTGCAAATGGATGACCTATTCTCAATGCCTGTCAGTCATTCAACTACTCTCAGTGCCAGTAACCAAAATGGCCACGCCTGAAGTAGTTTGATTCTCCAAAGTCACTGATGGTTTCAGAAAGAAAAACAAAAACAAAACCAAAAAAACCTTTCCAGTCCATTCTTTTCTGATGGCAGTTTGTTTATGCCACAGAATTTCACACAAGGGCCTTCAAATAAGTGCAAATTTATAAACAGGCAGACAGAAAGATTTTAATTTCTGAAAATATAACAAACTGACACAGAGTGTCTTCCCTTTTTAGGGAGTGGCTTACTTTTCCCTGAAATCAAAAAAACTTTATTTTTATTTTATTTTTAAAAGATTTTATTTTATTTTATTTTTAAAGATTTTATTTATTTATTTGACAGAGATCACAAGTAGGCAGAGAGGCAGGCAGAGAGAGAGGAAGAGAAGCAGGCTCCCCGCTGAGCAGAGAGCCCGATGTGGGGCTTGATCCCAGGACCCTGGGATCATGACCTGAGCCAAAGGCAGAGGCTTTAACCCACTGAACCACCCAGGCGCCCCAAAGATTTTATTTTTCATTTATTTGAGAGACAGCGAGAGTGACAGTGACAGAGAGAGAGAGAGAGAGAGAGAGAGAGAGAGCGCGAGCAAGTGCACACAAGCTGGGGGAGAGGCAGAGGGAGACAGAGAGAGAGGCAGGCTTACCCTCTGAGCAGGGAGCCCAATGCAGGGCTCAATGCCCGGACTCTGGGAATCATGACCTGAGCCCAAGGCAGATGCTAAATAGACTGAGCCACTCAGGTGGCCTCCAAAATAGACTTTAAAATACTAGGAATCTCACAGAATTTTGGAATTGTAAAGAACATTAGAAATTGTGTAGGTAAAAGGAACAAGTGTTAAAAGATGAAGATCTAAAACCAAACAATTAGTTAATAGTTCAATATGGAATCCAGATTTTAGATTCCTAATCTTATATTATTTTCACCATAGCACACAGCCTCTCCTTAACCTATCAATCTTTGTTAAAAATATCTCCAAATAGCAACAGAAATATGCAACTAGTTAACAACTTACTGAAAAGTGTTTCTGATATACTTCAAGTCTATACTAAATAAATCATCAACTAGACTGGCACAGAGAAATTTACTTACTTTTCAGATAGTTTAAAGTACATAGTTACAAATTGGTAAAAGATAAGAAAATTATTCTGATTCTCAATTATTGATCCTACTGCAAAAATATCAATGCGTATTGGCCACTTATTTTTAGGCACTATGTTAGGTGCTGAAGGTAACAAGAACGCACATGGTTTCTTCCTGTTCAAAAATTTATGCTAAAAATTATCTTTATAATATTGCTTTAAATTTCTGTAGTACTTTGTAAGATGCATCTCTCCACTGAGTCTTACTAACTCCTGAGTTAGTATTGAGTTTAGCAAGAGATTTATGATCAGAGTATACGATTCTATCCTGTTGCAGCATTTGTTTTTTTTTTTGTTTTTTGTTTTTTTTTTTCAAATCACAACATTGACTTTTTTGGCTTCCACTACACAAATATTTAAAATCTGAAGTGTACCAGATAGGTAGGATCTGTAAGAATTCTTACTATTTTTTTAATCCCACCTTTATTTCAAATGGTAATGCTGGCTCTGATACAAAGACCCTGTAACAATTGCAACTGTATGCTAAAAGTTACTAAAACTTAATTTCTAATAAATAACAATTTGATAAATTACCAAGGTAGCTACTAAAATAATACAGAAGAAATTAGTAATTGTTGAGCTAAATATGAAATATGTTATTCTTGTAGTAGATATAAACTTAGAATAATGATTAGTATGTATACATTCTTCCTTAATTTTATGTAATTTGGGATCACTTAAATTATCTCATTAATTATAAGAGTAACTTAGCAAGCAACATAATATAATTCCTATCCCATCAATGAAGAAAAAGAGGCAAAAATTTGATATAATCTGCCTCTTCTTCCCCATACACAAACACAAAGTAACAGTTTGGGACTGGAATTAATCCCTTAGCCCTCTATATCAGAGCTCTATAATCCACACTAAAAACAGCTTTACCTCAAGAAATATTAAACTTGAAAAAGCTCTAAGCTATCACATTTCTTATAAACTTACAAATCCTTTATTGGCACATTTTAACTTTAAACTCCCCAAACTATGTATTTGGGAAGAGGGAGAAAGCACCTAAAAATTCCTTAACTAGGATCAATTAGTTCACAGAATAAAGTATTAAATGTGAATAAGATATACCTATAAAACATTATTGGTACATTTAAGATTTAATAACCCTTCCAATGATGGAAATCTCAAGCCTTCAAGTTGAATCCTCTAACTTCATTATGTGTTCCTTCGTATTTCTTTTTTACGCCCTAATATTTTAGCTTTTCCTCTCCAATTTTTAGCATGGTATTTTTCCCAAAATAACTGGCAATAAAATTCACTTTATTTTTTTAAAGATTTTATTTATTTCTTTGAGAAAGAGGGAAAGATAGAGAAAGAGTGAGCATGTGCAGGGAGGAGGGGCAAAGGGAGAGGGAGAAGCAGACTCCCTGTTGAGCAGGGAGCCCCATGTGGGACTCAATCCCAGAATCCTGGGATCATGACCTGAGCTGAAGGCAGATGCTTAACTAACTGAGCTACCCAGGCATCTTAAAATTCGCTTTAAACATAAACTTAAGGGAAAACTCAGGCACACCAATTTGATTTATATGAAAATAAAATTGGTATCAAGAAACTTCAGCAAATAGGTATTATTACACCACATGTAAGGTTACTCTTTATTACTAAATAAAGACTAAAATAACTGTATATTTAAATAGAGTAAAATATAAATATCAATATGGAAAATATCAATAATTTTGGTCTGTTGATATCTGTAATTGCTAATCTGACATCAAGAGCAATTTTATCTTCTGGAGTTGGTCCTGACCAGAGGTATATTTTCTATATCTCCTAGAAATTACTAAATAATGGTCCCTGAATTTTAGCTTTGGTGAATAGAACTTTCACCAAATTTCTGGGTCTTCTTTTATAAATCACCCTTCGTATTAATTTGTCCCCTTCTTTTGGAATTGTCAAGTCTGATTTCACTTAGCTTTGGAGATAGTTTAAGGTCACTAGACTCTCTCTTCCTTCATATTATTTATTATAGATATATTGATACCTTGTCATGGTTGAAAGTTCTAGGCACAATTACTTCCCAAGTAGGTGGACTAACACCTGAGTGTTTGACAGTGCAATGTGGTTCTAAGAAAATGAAACTAAAAGCCACACTGGTTTTGGTCCCTAGTCACACCTGTAATGCTAGCAGTTAGCAAAGTGGCAAACAGGATTACATGAACTATGTCTTTCTGTTACCTTAGATAAGTCCACTCGTGAGACCTAACACCTCCTAAGGGGAAAGGAAATGAACATTTGATACAATGTGAGACAGGACAAAAACTCTCTTGGATCTATATTTCATTTAATTCAACAATAACAACTCCACTGAATAGTAATTGCTACCATTATGCAGATTAGGAAATCTGTCCAAAGTAATCTTGCCAGTAACTGTAACAGCCAGGTACTGAACCAAGGAGCCTCAGATTCCAAATCCAGTATTTTTAGTACTCATTAGATTTTAAGGCTAGACCACTGAGTAGCATGTAGAGCAGTTGGTACAATCTCTCTGTATTGCAGAAGAGTAAACAGAGACCCCAAAAGATTGAGATTTGCCTAAGGACCTAATGCTTGTGGTGAAACAGGGATTTGAATTCAAGTCTCCTGATTTCCAGTGCAGTTCTGTGCATAATAATGATCCTTATTATTGCTTGTGTGTGTGTTTGGGGTTGAGTCATGCTTGGTATAATTTATATATAATTTATAATGTCTTGCCTGTCTCCAAATAAAATTATATGTGTGGCAAGTTCAGGGATATACATTCTTAGTGACCAAATATATTAAATGTATTTGGCAGGAATAAAAACTTAATTGATGTTTGTAATTTAATACATGTTGTAAAGATGTATTAACATATATATTATAAAGATGCCAATATATTTATTTAGTTAGTTAATAAGTGCCTATTATGTACTGGCTACTGTGCTTGGCAATAAGAATACTACTGTATATAAAATAGAAGGATTCCCTATCCTTCCTATGGAATTTATATCCTGGTGGAGGATACAGAGAAATAAATAGGCAATTATAATGCAGTGAATCAATGCTATGACAGTGGGAATACAAAATGCTATGGGAACAGGAAGCAGGGATACTTAACTCAGACTAGACTTTTCAAAGGAGGTGGTTATGAAAAACAAGTAGGAGTCAGCTAGTTAAGGAAGAGGTATGGAGTACGCAAATACTTCAGGAAGAGCATTTGCACAAGAGATCAGGGAAAGACCAAGGAAGGTGTGGAAAAGAAAAGAACCTAGAGACAAGCAAGGACCAAATCATACAGGTCCTTGAAAGAAAGGGCTTTATAATCTTGTCTATTACTATTACCTGGGTAACTTTAAAACAAACAAATCACAGATGTCTGGGCCCTATCTCAGACCAATTAAATTGGAATCTCTGGGAATGAGACCCTGGTACTGGTACTTTTTAAAAAGCTAACTAGATGATTCTAATGTGTAGCCAGGATTGAAAACTACTGTTTAAGCAATATAGGGAATTTAAAATATATATTTTTACTGGAAATAAAGAAAAAAGTGATCTTAAGTAATTAACTTCTCTAGGCCTTAGTTTGGCTATTAAAAAGCAGGATGAAGCAGGTTAGAGGTAGCTTGATATAGTAAAATGAGTCAGAAAACACTGGTTTTGTCAATGAGTCTGTCACCTGACACCTGTATGACCTTAGATTAAAATATCATTTCTCAGAGGCAGTAATACTACCTGCCTACAGGACTGCTGTAACTCAAGACAACACTTAAGAAAATAGCTTGATAACTCTGCTAATAAAATATAAACCACAATATTCCATGATTTGTGCTGCTAAAATTGCACAATTTTAAGGATCATAAATATTTTTACCAAAGATGAGATCTTTTATGATGCTTAAGGAACACATTTCACTTAAAGAATTACAGCTACCTTGGAATTCAAGATATTAAAATAATAAAATAGAGAACTGATCTTTTTAATGCTACTCTAGTTACTAAAGAGATCAATTGGGATTAAGTTAGCTCTTTTCAAATAAACAGATCAACAGAGCAAATGCCCTTTAATGGTAACAACAAATGTTACAACTCTTTGTTCAGTAAAGGGCTCTAATCAGGAAAGCTACACACAAGGTAAACTGTTTTAGGAAAAAGTTATTATGATCTATGTTCTTATACAAGTATTTTATTTATCAATTTAGTTTTTTTTTTTTTTTTTAAAGGGAATACTTATTTGGGATGGAGAGGATCTTATCCTGACAGGAAGGAAGCTCTGCCTCCAGAAGGACTGTTCCATACACAGAGCCAGGCAAAGTCACTGTTCTTTTAGTCTCCCTTTTACATATATCCAGCCCCATGAGAATATACACATTCCTGCAGTAATCTTTCAGTTCAAGTACAGTACTGTATCCAGTGACATCTTTCATGCTATATCCAATTTACTTAAAATTTAAAAACTTTATATAAAACACATTCTGCATTTACATGTAGTTCATTTTTAATTCTTCAACTAAAACTGACAGAAATGCCTTTCAAACTTTATTCTCACAGTCAATTAAATATTAAGTTAATATTCATTTACTTTCTTGGTATTTCCTCCATGGAGTTATTACTATTAAGATGTGCTATCATTTCTTTCAACCACCTAGTTTGTGAAGAAAAGCACTCTATTTTACAGAGATGAAAAATGCACAAGAAACTTTTGAAAAAAGTTACGGATGTCATTTTATTTAATCTTATCCCAAAACATGAGACAAGAAAACTTAAAAAACAAAACAAGCACCAACACACACACACACACACACACACACACACACACACACCCCTACTGGGTCTTCCTCAGATAATTTTGGTTGATGACACTGCAGAACAGTTAATCTGATAATTAAAATTTTCCATAACATGTGATGTTTATCTAGAGATCTATGCTGTCAACCTGAATTCAAAACTTCAGTTAAAAAATCTTAAAACTTGGGGGCACCTGGGTGGCTCAGTGGGTTAAAGCCTCTGCCTTCAGCTCAGGTCGTGATCCCAGGGTCCTGGGATAGAGCCCCGTATCGGGCTCTCTGCTCAGTGGGGAGCCTGCTTCCTCCTCTCTCTCTCTCTCTGCCTGCCTCTCCACCTACTTGTGATCTCTCTCTCTCTGTCAAATAAATAAAATCTTAAAAAAAAATCTTAAAACTTGAATACACAGACATACTAACAAATTCTTACACTGCAGTTGCTTCAAGGGCCTCTTAATAAAGACATAAAATATTGATTTATCCAGTTTAAATTAGCAACATGGTATCTTAAGGTTTTTTCAGGTCTCTTCTCAACATCACACAATCCAGCATAAAAGCAAATTTGTAAGCAAATGCCCCCAAGAATCTATTATCTAACGAGGAGAGCCTGCGACCAATACTGCCTGCAGTGGTTCAAATGTGGCCACTGAAATCATCCGACTTGAGTTACCAGCAGTTTATCTACCCAAGTTTTCGAGGGGTGCTCCGGGGCCTCACAAAATAGATTCAAAACATTATATCGCAAACTCATGTGCCGAATGTGCACAAAGGCGCTGGAATGAGGAAGCTTTTTCTAAAACGAAATCACAACTCTAATTCATTAAAGAATATACGAGCTGTTTTCCTCAAAGCCCCCTCTTGTTGCGCTCCCTTACCCTTCGTAGAACTATGTAAACAGTCCCTCATCTAAGAAATAGCTTTCGATTCCTAAGTCTGGGAACTAGCCACCATCACCACTATTCCTTTAGCATCCTAAAATAAACCCCTCAAGCCGCGGTCAAAACACAGGCTGAACGTCTGGTGTTTACATAGTCCAATGCTGGGCGTACCCTACCTTTCTGAACCACTTAGGAGCTATGAAACGGGCATCACATAATAGACTTAGAAAAGACACAAATCACGAGACAATGTCTAGGGTCTATGAATGAGAGATCCAATATGTTTGACTGTCTCGGTTAAAAGGAAAAAAAAAAAACAAAAACAAAACCAAAAACAAAACAAAACAAAACAAAACCAAACCCAGAGAGGAAGGGTGGGAGGGGAACTGCGGGGTGGGGGGAGCGGTTTTCCTTCCCTGCCCCAGCCGGGCGATTTAAACTCAGCGTGAGACAAACGCAGGGTCGTCCGGCTGGCAGGGCCGGAGTCCTGGGGCATGACAGCCCCTATGGAACAGCCCGCGGCTCCGTCAGGATCCCTCACGCCGCGGTGGTCGCGGCAGCCCGGCCACCCGCGGGCCCGGTGGGCGTGCAAGGGTGCGGGGCACCGAGCTACTGCCACCGGGGCGGCGGCCCTGGGTGCACTTCCTCAGATTCCAGCCACCCCATCCCCAAAAACGAGAGAGGAAGGAAACCAGGAGCGAGGCGGTGGCAGGGGGAAAGGAGAGTAAACGGCTAGCCCTCGCCTCTGCATCTGGGTGAGGCCAGCGGCAGGCGGGGAACAGGGAGCGGCGATCATAGCAGAAGTCTGCAGCGGGCCGACCCTGAGAGACGACCCGTGGGTAGCCCCCGCCCAATACCACAGGCGCGCCGGAGAGGCCCCCACACCCACCCCATTCCCAGCCCGGCCGCGCCCGCTCCCGGCCAGTCCGCGCTCTACTCACGCTCGGGTCTCCTCCAGGCTCCGCGGCTCTAACCGCATCGGGTCCCAGCCCCGCGGGCGGCGGCGGCGGCGGCGGCGGCGCCGAGGGAGAGGAGAGCGGGCGGCACGGCCCCCGCCTCCCGGCCCCTCTCCCCCGCCGCTCCGGAGCTGCCCGGCCGGGCCCGAGCCCTGCCTCGCCGGCGGCCCCAGCCCCAGCGGCCGCGGCAGCAGCAGCCCAAGACCTCAGCGGCCGCAGCGGCGGCACCGGAACTGCCGCTTTCTCCTTCTAGCTCCCTCTTCTCTCTAGCCCTCGCCACACGCCCCCGCCCCCGTCTCCTTTCTCTGTCACCCTGTTTTTTTTCCTTTTGTTTCCAGAATAAACTTTATTGGTCTCTTTTTCCGCTCACATCGTGTAAACAAACAACGAACTCTTCCCCACCCCCCGACTCCCCCCCTCCTCGGGTAGAGGAGGGTAAGAACTGAGGAGGGGCTGAGCCTACAATACCCCGGAAGCAGATGCGCAAAGGAGGGGAAGTGAAATTGCTGAGACCGGGAGGGGGAAGTGGGCAAATCGGGTAACAGTTTGGCAGTGCGCTTGCGCCTTGTTTTTCCGCCCGAAGTTCGTGTGGTGGAGGGGTGCTTTCCTGGAGCCGGTGTGTTTATGCTCCGTCTTTTGCAGCAGTGAGGATGTTGTGTCATCCTAGGATGGCATATGTGTTGTGTATCTGTTTCCACGGGCACTAGCCGGCTAGGGTAGAGATACAGGAGTATTGGGATCGAGTAAGTTCTTTCACTTATACGCCCACAGAGGAAATGTGATTTCCTCTTGGTGTCGGGGCGAGAGAAGGGGCCTTGGTGGTTCACCGCTGTTGTCAGTGGCGAACCCGAAATGGTTATGGGTACTAGAAAGAAGGCACTTTAGGAAGCGTTGGTGCGCGTCATTCTGCCAATGTAAAGTTAAGTTATAGCCCAAATCGGAAGAGTAATACACTGCCACCCCCCCTCTGCAATTCTGACTCACTCCGGGGAGACCTTTTGCAATGTTTTTTAATTCAGATTTGAGTCAGCTTGTAGGATTCAGTTCTGACTTGAGAAGAAGACCTTTTTTCGCGTGGTGCTCACGGAGACTTCAGAAAAGCTCTCTTAGCTATAGATTAGATTCAAGCTTTGGTGCCGTTTGCTACCCACACTCCCACTCCCCCCACCCCTTTCCTTAAGAATAATGGGATCTGTTGCCTTTTGAGATCGCGGTTCTTATAAAGGTCCAGTGTTCTTCGCGTTTCTCCCCCTGGTGGTCTCTTACTGTATTGAAAAGGCTCGGAACGTGATTGAAGTCTGCAGTACAAGCCCTCAAACATCCGTTCTTTCTTGAATTTTTAGGTCTTGGAAGTGACCCACCCTAGAGAGGTTATAGTCTCATTTGTCATCCAAGGGCAAAAACCTGACCAATAACCAATTTTTTGCTCTAACATCACACGTCCGTACGCAATCGTAAATGAGATTCATTCCTTTATGTTTTCATACTTTCATTTGACTATTTCTTGTTTTCGTTCTCTTTTCTTAAGCTCTGGTTTTCATCTCGCATTCCAGAGGTGTATGTTTCTAAATATTTCTCTTGAACCAGGGTTTTTTCCCGGTAGTTTCAGGACATGATGTTATTTACTCCAGAGCAGGGAATTTAAGGGAGGGGGCAGGGGGACGGGGAGAGGAAGCAAACAACGTTGAATCAGGAGTCAAAGTAAACCTTAAGGCAGCATTTCCAAAACTATGTTTCCAGACACAGAGTTTTGTGAAATATTAATAGGTAGTCTTTGCTAGGTATATTTTTCCATCTAAAATTTATGTTTAAATAAGAAAATGTAAATTACAATGTATAATTTTTGTTATGTGATGATCGACACTTAAGAAATCATGTATCATAGCAGAAAATGCCATACCTGGTACTTGAATGCGTGACTATTCACTTTGCAGGAGTAGCATTTATAGCCCAATTCTCGGTTGATGCATTTGATTTATTTGATGACCACTGATCTATCATGTGTTTTATCTTGCTTTTAAAAGCGTTTGCATTGTTTTTCAGTGTATACAGTATGTTAGACAGCTATATGACAAAACTCATTGCTCAAGTGTCCTGTGGCTGTAGAAAGAGTGTTTTAAAGGAAAAGTTGAAATAGTAGTTCTCAGACTGTCAATCAAGCGAAAAATGGAATTCTTCAGAATTTAAGAATTGTATTCTAAGTTTTTCAAAGTGGGTGGTGGAGGTGAAATGTCCAAGATGAAACAATTATTCTATTCTAACACATTGAAAATATGGTAACAGCTACTTACCTTTTGGATTTATTTCCACTGAAAATAAAGATAACTAATATTCAAATGTGCAATGTGGGCCAAAATATTCTCTAACAGCACTTAAGTCATTGCTGAGCTTTGAAGTCACTTGAAAAGAAGAATCAGTTTGGCATGCAGCAATGTACCCTGGATGTATAAAATTGCCAAGTTCAACAGTGAAAATACACCAAGGGATAACAAAGTGATCTGCTGTATAGCACTTTTTGATTCAATTATGGTCAGAAAACAAAATTTAAGTTCTTTTCAATTTGATAAGTTTGTTTTGCCCCCAAATATCTTACTGAGTGTGCCATTTGCACTTATAAAAGATCATTTTATGTGTGTCATTGGGTGGAATGTTCTATAAATATCAATTATATCAGGTTGGTTTATAATGCTGTTAGATCTTCTGTATCCTGACTCTACCAGTTCTATTAATTTCTGGGAGAGGAGCATTGATGTCTCCAGGCATAATTGTGGATTTGTCTATTTCTCCTTTCACTTCTATGTATTTTTGCTGTATATTGCATATTTTGAAGCTCTGCTGTTAGGTGCACACACAATTAGAATTATGGTTTTTTGATGAATTGACTCTTTTTAACTGTATGTACTATATCTCTTTGTCCCTCGTAATAGCCTTGTTCTGAAATCTATTTTGTCTGATATTAATACAGTCACTCCAGCTTTCTTTTGTTTAGTGTTCCCATGATATATGTTGGGTCTCTCTTTTTATTCATCTATGTTGTTATATTTGTAGACAACACATAGTTGGGGCTATTTTTTTCTTTTTAAAATTTTTTCAATCTGACTATATCTTTTTTCAATTGCTATGTTTAGGTGATTTACATTTAATGTAATTATAGATATGGTTGGATTTGGCCTGCCACTTTATTGTTTTCTGTTGGTTCCTTTATGTTTTTTTCTGTTTCTACTTTTCTGCATTCTTTTGGATTATTTGAATATTTTTAATTTTACATTTTAATTTATATATTGTCTTTTTGGTCATCTTTCTCTCTTTTGTATTTGCTCTATGGCTTACAATATACCTACATAAACTTTCACAGTCTACTGAGTGTTAGTAATATATCACTTCAGGTAAATTGTAGAAAGACACTTTGCAGTCATATAGGTCCTCTCTCCCCACTCATTAACTTTTATGTCATAATTGGTATATATATATTATGCTTATATATATGGAAGCCCCTTCAGATAATTTTTTAATATTTGCTTTCAACCGTTATACGTATTTTAGAGAATTTAAGTGGAAGAACAGTCTTTTATATTTACTTACACATTTCTATTCCTTTTCTTTCATTCCTAAAAATTCATGTTTCCTTCTGGTATTATTTCCCTTTATCCTGAAGAACTTCCTTTAGCATTTCTTTTAGAGCAGGTCTGCTGGTGACAGATTCTCTTAGCGTCCCTTCCTTTGAGGGTATTTTTATTTTCTTTTTGTTCCTAAGGGATATGTTAGCTGGTTACAGAATTCTGGGTTAATAAGTTTTTTTCACTATGATTTTAGAGATGCTTTTCTGCTCTCCTTAGGCTCCACCTATGGTCATTCAAATAGATTCCCCCCATATGTAATTTGTCATTTTTCTCTAGATTACTTCCATATTTAACGTTTTTTCTTTCAGTGATTTATGATGTGTGTAGGTATTTTTTCTGAGTTTATTCTACCTAGGTATGTTGAGTTCTTGAATTTGAAACTGTATATATTTTGCTAAGTTTGGGAAGTTTTCAGCAATTATTTCTTCAAATATTTTTGTATCCCAATTTCTTTCTCCTTTTCTGGGAATCCAATGACAAGAATGTCAGACATTTTGATATTGTCCTACCTGTCTTTAAGGCTTTGTCCATTGTTTTTAATCTTATTTATCTCTCATACCGGATAATTTCTATTGATCTGCCTTCTAGTTCACTAACTTTTGTCTCTTTTATATCCATTTCTGTTACTGAGCCCACCCAGGAAATTTTAATATTTCAGATATTATATTTTTCAATTCTTAATTTTCTAACTGGCTATGGTTTCTATATCTCTGCTAAGAACCTGTAGTATCCTATTCATAAATTTATTTGTCCTTACCTCAGGGAGCACAGTTAGTAAAACACTGCAGATATTTTTATGAGGTTCAGTGGGAGAAACAGCTTTTAAGGAAGAATAGCGAATTTCACTGCTTTAAAAAAGCAAACATAACTAAGACAACAAATTTTGCACCTTGACCACAACAGAGAACAATTTTCTTGTACTCAATAGCTGTGGTTAAAATTAATTCTTCAGTTGCTAAAGATGTTTTCAATGTCATTGTATAGTCTAAGGATTTGCACACTACTCTGCTAAAGTATTTCTACCTAGGAAACAACAAGAATATGTGTATTTGTGCTACCCTTGTAGTTAGTCATACCAGCTGTGTGAGAAGGGTAGGATTTGGTGGTTCTGATAGAAGGGCCATT
Source organism: Enhydra lutris kenyoni (assembly GCF_002288905.1). NCBI lineage: Eukaryota > Metazoa > Chordata > Mammalia > Carnivora > Mustelidae > Enhydra > Enhydra lutris. Next base: position 12,162,104 of record NW_019154086.1, read on the forward strand.
TCAATGTCAGGTAAAACAAATCTTAATTTAGCCAAGTAATTTTTAGTGTTCTCTAACTCATGAATACCTGAATATTGAAAAACCACCAGTTTTTCTTCTTCTTCCCTTTGGTGAAATATTCTCATGTGAAACAGATTTTTTATATTGTGTGACAATAAAAACAAATTGTAGAGATGGACCTGAGTTTGCAGTGAATTGAGAGTGTCCACTTCCACAAACATCATTCCTGGCAGTGAGTGGGGGTTATATGATAATAAGGCAGAAACCTCTGTTCTTATTAAAGTGTTGGGTTTTGACAAATGTAATTTTATAAGAGCTTCCTCACTCAAATGTTATTTTTATTCCTTTAAAAATAATACATAACAATAAAGAAATGTTTAGAGGGGGGAAAAAGTATTCCTAAAAGATAAAAGATGGTTATTTTTACTTTTGTGTACATCTTCCTAGTTTTCTTTCCCGATGTAGATACGTAACAATTGTTTTACAAAATAAGTAACCAAAAATTATAACCAACTTAAATAGTAATCAGCAATAAAGAGGAGCAAACTACTGATACATGCAGCAATTTGGATGACTCTCCAGATACTCATCTTTTGTAAATGATTTATTGTGCCTCTTTGCCATTTTCCTGGTTGCCTCATTTATTTGAAGTGCTGTGTTTTTCATGTAATAAATTCCTATATACAGCTGAATCTGTTTCTGGACTTTACTCTGTTCCATTAATCTCTGTCTACGCTAGCATGGCAGTATTTGAATTATGGTAGCTTTATTATTCATTTTGATATCTGATAGTTCAAGTCTGTTCTCACTATTCTCTTAAAAAATGTATTGGCTAACCTTTTTGAGAAATTTTAAATTCAGGAAAGTACCAAAAAAATGATATAACAAAACCCATTTTCCTGCTACTCAGAATTAACAATTGTTTAACAGTCTGTTATGCTTGAGTGAAATTTATTGTTTTATATCAAAGAAATGAGACATTGCAGTAAAGCTGAAGTACCATTTGACCCCTACCCAAGTTCCATTCCAATTTCTCTTCCCCAGAACCAAACACTATTTTTAATTTGGTATTTTTCTTTCTTAGTTTTACCTGTATTTTTCAACTTTTACCCACCTATACCTAGGAATAAGAAATAGTATTATTATTAATTATTTAAAGATTTTATTTATTTATTTGACAGAGATTGCAAGTAGGCAGAGAGGCAGGCAGAGAGAGAGGAAGAGAAGCAGGCTCCCCGCTGAGCAGAGAGCCCAATGCAGGGTTCGACCCCAGGACCCTGGGATCATGACTTGAGCCGAAGGCAGAGGCTTTAACCCAATGAGCCACCCAGGCACCCCAGTATTATCATTTTTAAATTAATTTTTAAAATAATGTCATGTGATCCTTTTACTTTTACAACCATTTTTACTCAACATTATCTTTTTCACATATATGTTGATCTAGTTTACCTTTTTTTTTTTTTAAAGATTTTATGTATTTATTTGACAGGCAAAGATCACAAGTAGGCAGAGGCAGGGAGAGAGAGAGAGAGGAGGAAGCAGGCTCCCTGCTGAGCAGAGAGCCCGATGTGGGGCTCGATCCCAGGACCCTGGGATCATAACCCGAGCCGAAGGCAGAGGCTTTAACCCACTGAGCCACCCAGGTGCCCCCTAGTTTACCTTTTTAAAAGCCTGGTACACTTACCTTCTCACCCCAACTCCTATATTCACTTGGCTTGCTCACTTGTTTTTTTCAAGTCTTTATTCCAAATGTCAGTATGGATTTTCCTCTCCATTCTTTTAAAAATTGTACACACACTTTCCCAGGGCTCCTTTTATCCCTTCCCAGCCTTGTTTTTCTCAATAGCTTATATTACCATCTAAAATATTATTTACTTCTTAATTTATCATGTCTCCCATGAGTATGTAAGCTACATAAAGGCAAAGATTTTTGTCTGTATTATTAACTGTTGTTTCCAGTTTTCAGAACAGTACTTGATGCATAGTAGCCATTCCGTAAATATTTGTTGAATGAAGAAATGAATTTTAGTAATATGCCATTCAATAGACAATTAAGTTATTTTCAATTTCCATATTGTTTAAAATTTCCATAATACAAGCAATGCTATGTCAGCTATTCTTCTATTTTTCATGTATGAATATAAATTTCTAGGTGGCAGTATGTGCACATTTTCAATTTTACTAGATTGTTAAATTGCTTTCCATAATGCTATACAAATTTACTCTTCTATCAGTTGTGAATTTCCCCTTATCTTTCCCAATTATTGATAATGTTAGAGTTTAAAACTTTTGCTGATTATCAAGTGAAAACTGACATCCCATCACCAATTTGTTTTCTTTTAACGTTATTGCTGTTGAGTTTCCTTCTGTTCTTTTTAAAAAAAACTTCTAATGCAGTAACACATGCACATAGTTCAAAAGAATATAATAAATAGTAAAAAGATTGCATAAAAAAACAGTTCCCCACACCTTCTATTTTACTTTTGAAGACAAACCCATTAAACTCTTTAGTTATTTCAGAAATTCATATTATAGAACCACTTTGTAATTTCTTGTTTTAGCTCCTTTAGGTAGACACAAATACATTCTTCCCTTATTCTATACTCTCAGTATAATTATAATTTTCAGTTAAGAATTAATATTTATGCTATGACTATATTAATATTAACTTAATAGCTAAATAGTACATGTTTTTCTGTCTTGATAAGCAGCTTTTAATTTTGCATCATTTATCATATGTATAACTTTCCTATGTAACTATTCTTACTCCCCCCCCAACCTTACACAACCAGTATGTCATATTCCTAATACTAGTTCTCTTCCTCATTGCTCAGATATATCAGATAATCCATCAGTTCCAGTTGTTGGTCTGAGACCTCTCCCTGGACCCTTCAACCTCTTGCTCCAGTCTGGACTAGTTACTTTCTAAGCTCCCCCTGCCTGTCATCTGGGACTGCTATTTCTGATTTTACTGTCCTTATTTCTTGAGTGCTCTGTTTTCCTCTTTTCAGAGGAAAACTTCCTCATTTCAGAGGATACTCCTCTAGCAGCTTCTTGAGAAAGGGTGAATTGGAAGTAAATTCTTTGAGATTTTGGATATCTGAAAGATTTTTATTCTGTGCCAGTGGTTTTCAACCCTGGTGGAATATTGGAATTACAAAGGAGAGCTTTAAAAACAACCACAACAACAAAACAAAAAAAACCTTCTTGGGCCTTGCCTCAGACCAACTAAATGAGTCTGATATTAGGATCTTAAAGTTTTCAAGGAGATCCTAATGTGATACCAGAGTTGAGAACCAGATTGCCTCAAACTTGAGATGAAGGTTTGATTGGATGTGATAGGCAGAATTCTAAGGTGGCCCTCAAGATTTCTTCTCCTTGATGTACATGACTTGCATAATACCCTTCTATTGAGTGTGGGTGACACTAGGAAAAGTTAAAAAAAATAGAGTTGATTGTTTTATTTTAATGTGTATAAACCTAATTTTAAATGTGTATCATGTTTTACAACACAAATTTGAGATGAAAGCTGTTTTACTAGGCTTGATAAATTTTGTCAATAAATATTATTTCTTGGAGCAATTAATCAGTGAAAGTTTTTTTTTCTATTTCCTTTTTATGAAAATAAGCATTATATGTTGGAAGTTCTTCTTGATGGAAATATATTCACACACCTTCATTTGAGAAATAATCTGTAGTGAAATAAATTTGAAAAATACTTTCTTGAAATACTCAACACCTAGCATAGTGCAATGCACTTAGCAGTAGCTCAATAAGAACTTATTGTATAAATGAATGTATTTGGTCTTCCTAACCATCTTTCTTTCCTTCAGGCTTATTCTCTAAACTCAGACAGATGGGAAATGTTTTCTAAAAACTCCCCAAGGTGAAAATTTTATAATATCCCTAGAACCTATGTTAGTGTTTAACAAACCTCAATGTCAGGAAATTTCCTTACCCTAATGCTATTTTGCTGTAGTTTAAGTCATTTCCTTTTATTCTTCCTTTAGTGCTGTTAGAGAACGGGTTACCAATCCTGTGTATAAATCTCAGAAGAATGTTACATGGAACTAAAATTTAGTTTAAGATGTGCTTTAAAGACTCTTTTCTCCTCCCGCTACCATAATTCTATAAAATTGGGAAAATTCTGTCACACATTTAAAAAAATGGATTAATTTAAGGGGCACCTGGGTGGCTCAGTGGGTTAAGCCTCTGACTTCGGCTCAGGTCATGATCCCAGGGTCCTGGGATGGAGCCCCGCATCAGGCTCTCTGCTCAGCGGGGAGCCACTTCCCCCTCTTTCTCTGCCTGCTTGCAATCTCTGCCTGTCAAATAAATAAATAAATAAATAATGGATTAATTTATAGCAGGATATTATAAAAATATGTCCAACAATTTTAGAGAAAGGAGATACTTAAATATGAAGATGTTTATCTTATTCTCCTCAGAACTCTTTAAACCAATGATTCTAAGCTTGGCTAATCTTTAAAAATGCCTGGAGATCTTAATAGATATAAAGATTTATAGTCTCCATTGCAAACATATTGAATTTGAATACCAGATGGGTGGTGCTTAAAAACTTGTAATTAAAAAAAAAAACTACTCTAGAAGCTTTTATGATCTCCTCTTTATTTCTAGTGTAATCATGTTTTGGTTTGGGTCATTTTTTATACTTTTTACTAGGCAGTAAGGAAGACTTTTTACAAAGTTGGAGATTTATATCCTTTGGGTCTGGAAAAATTTTATCTTTAATTATTTTCCCCCTTTTATTTTCTTTGTTTTCTCTTTCTGAAATTCCAGCTAGTTGGGAATTTGAGCTTTTGGATTAAAGCTGTATTTTTCTTTCCATTTTTCATGTGGTAGCCATCTCTGATTTTTGTCAGTTTTTTTCAACTTTACCTTCTAATGCTTCTATTGAATTTTTATTTTGATGGTCATACTTTGATCATATTTAATTTCCTGAAGCTATTCTTCTTGTGTGGTGATTTAAAGTATTCCATAAATTCTTTGATGCTCCCATCAGAAAGTAGAGCCAAATAATACTACCTGTGAGTATGGGCTGGACTTAGTGACTTGCTTCTGATGAATAGGAAAAAAGTACAAGTGACAGTGTGTGACTTTTGGATACTAGGTCACGAGGATACTATGGTTTTCTTATTGTTCTTTCTCTGGATTACTTGCTCTGGGAGAATCCAGTTGCTATGAACACGCATAGTGTTATGGAAAGTTCTGTATAGTGAGGAACTGAGGTCTTCTGCCAACAGCCATGTAGTGAGCCATGTTAAAGAGGATCCTCTCGCCCCTGTCAAGTCCTCAGAGAATTGCAGTCCCAGCTTTGAGCTTGACTGCACTCTCACATGGAACCCTGAGCCAGAACCATCCAGCTAAATTGTTTCCAGATTTTTGACCTACAGAAACTGTGTGAGATAGTAAATGTTTGTTGCAAGTTGCTAAGTTTTGGAGTAATTTGTCATGCGGCAATAGATAAGTAACATACCTTGTCTCTATAACATCCTATTCTTGTTTCATAAATTCTTATCTTCTATAATTTTTCAGGACATTAATAATTTTTATTTGTTTATTTTAAATTTCTTTTCCTCACTTCATTGACTCTTTTTCCTTCAGGTTTTTGTTTAAATTCCAGTTAGTTAACAAACAGTGTAATATTAGTTTCAGGTGAAGAATTTACTGGTTCAATGCTTACATACATCACCCAGTGCTCATCATGGCAAGTGCACTCCTTAATACCCATCACCCATTTAGCCCATCTCCCTACCCACCTCCCCTCTGGTAACCATTAGTTTCTTCTCTATAATTAAGAGTCTATTTCTTCGGTTTTTTTTCCCTCTTTTTCTCTTTGATCATTTGTTTTGTTTCTTAAATTCCACATATGAGTGAAATCATATAATATTTGGCTTTCTCTGACTGACTTATTTCACTTAGCATAAGACTCTCTAACTCCATCCATGTTGTTGCAAATGGCAAGGTTTCATTCTTTTTTATGACTAATATTCCATTGCATATATATTCATTTATATACAAATTTATATATTTATATATATTTACATACACACATACACCACCTCTTCTTTATGCATTCATAGGTTGATGGACATTTGGGCTCTTTCCATAATTTTGTTATTGTTGATAATGCTGCTTTAAACATTGGGGTACATGTATCCGTTAAGATCAGTATTTTTGTACCCTTTGGCTAACTACCTAGTAGTGCAATTGCTGGGTTGTAGGGTAATACTATTTTCAAATTTTTGAGGACACTCCATACTGTTTTCCAGAGTGGCTGCACCAGTTTGCATTCCCTCTGACAGTGTAAAGAGGGTTCCCCTTTCTCTGCATCCTCGCCAACACCTGTCATGTCCTGTGTTGTTAATTTTATTTATTTATTTTTTAAACGATTTTAAAGAGAGAGAGAGAGAGAAAGCACAGGGGGAGGGGCAGAGGGAAAGAGAATCTTAAGCAGATTCAACATTGAGGATGGATTCCGAGGCAGGGCTCGATCCCAGGACCCCGAGATTGTGACCTGAACTGAAATCAAGAGTCCGAGGCTCAACTGACTGAGCCACCTAGCACCCCTCCTGGGTTGTTCATTTTGGCCATTCTGACAGGTGTGAGGTGTATTTCATTGTAGTTTTGATTTGTATTCCCCTGAGATGAGTGATGTTGAGCACTTTTCGTATATCTGTTGGCCATCTTGATGTCTTCTTTGGAGAAATGTCTATTCATGTCTTCTTCTCATCTTTTAATTGGATTATTTGTTTTTTGGGTACTGAGTTTGATAAGTCTTTTATGTATTTTGGTTACTAACCCTTTATTGGATATGTCATTTGCAAAAATGTCATTTACATATGTCCTCTCCCATTCCATAGATTGCCTTTTAGTTTTGTTGATTATTTCCTTTGCTGGGCAGAAGCTTTTTATCTGGATGAAGTTCCAATATTTGCTTTTGTTTCCCTTGTTTCGGGAGACATATCTAGTAAGAAGTTGCTCCAACTGTGTCAAAGAGGTGACCTGCCTGTGTTCTCCTCTAGGATTTTAATGGTTTTCTGTTTCACATTTAGGTCCTTAATCCATTTTGAATTTGTTTTTGTGTATGGTATAATAAAGTGGTACAGTTTAATTCTTTTGCATGTTGCTGTCCAGTTTTCCCAACATCATTCGTTGAAGAGTCTTTTACCCATTGGATATTCTTTTCTGCTTTGTCGAAAATTAGTTGACCATATACTTGTGGGTCCATTTTGGGGTTTTCTATTCTGTTCCATTGATCTATGTGTCTATTTTTGTGCCAGTACTGTACTGTCTTGATACGTGCAGTTTTGTACTGTAGCTTGCAGTCTGGAACTGTGATGCCTCTAGCCTTGCTTTTCTTTTTCAAAATTGCTTTGGCTATTCAGGGTCTTTTGTGCTTCCATAGAAATTTTAAAGAAAGAAATTCCATTTCTTTGAGTCATCTTCAATTTCCTTCATCAGTATTTTACAGTTTTCAGAGTATAGATCTTTCACCTCTTTGGTTAGGTTTATTCCTACGTGTCTTATGTTTTTTTGGCAAAACTGTAAATGGGATCAATTCCTTGATTTCTCTTTCTGCTGCTTCCTTACTGGTGTATAGAAAACTGCGTTGTCTCTAATTCCTTTGCCTTTTTTTTTTTTTAATTCAGGATAGTTGACAAAAACCAAAGAAATGGAAGGGAATACAGATTCTGGGAGTGAAGTAGGTAGTGGGGTGGCGGGGAGAGAAGGCAAGCAAATGATAAATGTAAACTTGGAGGAAAGTAAAGTTCTAGGAAAAGATTGAATATCCTATAAGAGAAAGAGGTCTATGAATAGATTCTAGGAGCTTTTGGTCTGTTTGTTTTGCTCATAATTTTATCAACTATCGCTGCCTTCAAATTCCATAATCCACACCATCTTTGGCAAAGATTTTTATTATAGCATAAGTTAAAAGTACTCAATGGTGATTTTACACTATTTTACTTGAATTCTCCTGTTCCTAAACTGTATGATGGAAAAACCAAGAAGTTATATGGTTGTGTTAAGAAAATCTAAATGTTATTTGTATAATAGATTGAGTGTTGAATTAGTATGACAGTGGTTTCCAGACAAAGCTAAAGGTCAATGGAATCACTCATTGCCTAGGAGTTTGAGTAAGTTTCCTAAATTTTAAGAGTCTCTTTTGTAAAATGGGAATATTAATAGTATCTACCTTAGGGGTGTTATAAAGATTTAATTAAATAAGATCCTTAGAATAGTGTCTGGCAGTGTTCTGTGCCTGTCTGTTTCCCTCTTCTTCTCCTTTTGCTTCCCCTTACTCTCTTCTTTCTTTCCCTCCTATTCTTTCTTCTCCTCCTATTCTTTCTTCTTCTCCATTTCTCCTTCTCCTCCTTGACCTCATATTTCTCTTAAGTGTTAATATTATGAAACAATGTATTATTATGAACTTTGAATCTGTCTTGAAGGCACTTCTGGCTTTTTGGACACTTTCACAAGTCTTATACATATGTTACCACATCACATTTTAAAATGGTACCTATATTTGCAAGTTATAATCAAACCTTTAACATAGAAGCTTGATTTCCTATAACACACTTAAACCTTTCAACAACATTTTACAGAAGGCCTACTCTGTGAAAGAAACTGTGCTGGATAGCGGCTATATAAAAACACTGCTCATAGTCTAGTGGAGGAGACAGTCAAATATAACATAGGCATTCTCAGAAGCCTGTGACAACATAGAAGATGGAGCTTTGCTTTGCTTCTGATGGTCACTGAAGCCTTGGCAAAGAGAGAGCACTTGAAAGGGGTGAGAGTGGGGTGTGTGTGTGTGGGGAGTTGCACCTCATTCCAGATATAGAACCTCATACGCAAACTACAGAGGTATGAACTCTAGTGTTGTGATTGGAAACTAGCAAGTAACTGAATGTGAAATCTGAGAACCTACTATGTATCAGTTATGTAGTAAACAAGGAGTATTCGAAGACCAAAACCCTGTTCTTGCCTGTACAAGAGCATCAGATTAAGTCCTCATGTGCTGTTTGAGGATTATAAAATCAGTATGAAGTACTGCCATTGCCCTTTGTAATAGTCAAAGTATGTGTTAGTGTTTGTTGAGTGAAGGAATAAATAAAGGGTAAATCTTAATGTTCAGGATCAGGTAGAAACTATACTTGTCTTTCTCAAATATTATCATTATTTCTTTATTCATTCTAGTGCTTCAATATTTATGTGATACCCAAATGTTTTATTTGGTCCTTCTAATTATTTGCTGCCACCTAGTGTAATAAAGTTGATGTTGTCATTTTTTTCCAGTTTTATTGCAAAATAATTGACATACATCATTGTATAAGTTTAAGGCATATAGCAAGATAGTTTGATTTACATATATTGTGAAATGATTACCATTGGTTCAGCTAACATCCATCTTCCCATATAGATGCAATAAAAAGAAAAGAAAAAAAGGGAAAAGTTGTTCTCCTTTTGGTGAGAACTCTTAGGACTTGCTCTTCTAACGACTTTTCTATGTAACATGCATCGGTGTTAGCTATGGTAATCATGTTGTATGTTACATCCCTGGTACTTATTTATCATATAATCATAAGTTTGTACCTTTTGACCACCTTTCTTCATTCCCTTGCCCCACTCTGCCTCTGGGAACCCCAAGTCTGATTTTTTTCTATGAACTTTTTTTTTTAGATTCCACATGTAAGTGAGATTATACAGTATTTGTCTTTCTCTGTCTGATTTATTTCATTCAGAATCATTCCTTCAAGAAGTTCCACCAATGTTGTCCCCAATAGTAGGATTTCCTTGTTATTTTTTATGGCTGCATAGTATTTCACTGTGTGTGTGTGTGTGTGTGTGTGTGTGTGTGTGTGTGTGTATGTGTGTGTACAACTTCTTCATTAATCCATCAGTAGACACTTAGGTTATTTCCATGTCTTGGCTATTGTAAATAATATTGCTATGAACATGGATGTCAGATATCTTTTTGCGTTAGTATTTTTGTTTCCTTTGGGTATATTCTCAGAAGTGGAACTGCTGGCTTATATGGTAGTCTATTTTTAATTTTTTGAGTATCCTCTATATTGTTTTCCATTGTGGCTGCACTAATTTACAATCCAACCAAGAGTGCACAAGGGCTCCCTTTTCTCCATATTCACGCCAACACTTGTTGTTTCTTGTCTTTTTGATGGTGGTCATTCTAGCAGGTATGAGGTGATATCTCATTGTGGTTTTAATTTGCATTTCTCTAGTAACCAGTGATGTTGCACATCTTTTCATGTACCTGTTGGTCATTGTATATCTTGTTTGTAATGTTGTTGTTGTTTTTTTTTTAAAGATTTTTTTATTTATTCATTTGACAGATAGAGATCACAAGTAGGTAGAGAGACAGGCAGAGAGAGAGGAGGAAGTAGGCTCCCCGCTGAGCAGAGAGCCCGATGTGGGACTCGATCCCAGGACCCTGGGATCATGACCTGAGCCGAAGGCAGAGGCTTTAACCCACTGAGCCACCCAGGCGCCCCTGTAATGTTGTTTTTAATCAACATGATTCTCTGTTGGTTTTTGAGAAGTACTACCCTTCATTATTCATTTAAAAATTCAAGCCATAATTAAAATTTGAAAAAAAAGCAGGAAAATGTCATAAATGATGGTATTATTTAATACTGTGTAATGATTTTTTAGATTAGAGTCTTTGTATTAAAGCAAAGTCAGTGGAAGAGCTTGATATAAAATTCAAGGGATGGTGGGTACAGAAAAACTAATATATTTAAAAATAAGAACACTCTAAAGTAATATCATGGAATTTGATGCAATTTGGAGTAACCCTCTGTCCTGTGTTGCTGTCCCCTGTGTTCCCATACCTTGTCTGTTCAAAGTTTGTTAATGTTTTCCTAATGATCATTTTAAATGTTTTTGTTTGTTTGTTTTTAGAGAGAGAAAGCATGAGCAAAGAGAGGCAGAGGGAGAAGGAGAGACAATCCCAAGCAGGCTCCACATTCAGTGCAGAGCCCAGGGCAGGGCTCAAACTCATGACTCTGAGATCATGACCTGAGCCGAAATCCAGAGTTAGATGCTGAACCAACTGAGCCACCCAGGTGCCCGATCATTTTAATATTTAAAAATTAGGTAGATCGTGTAATTTTTTGATAACTGAAAAAAATCCTAAGTAAATTAAGGTCAGAAAATATAATTTAATTTATTCCCTGGCTTTAATTGCCATATACCTATTACACTGTCATTTTCTATTTCTCCCTCCATCCCCTCTCCTTTCTTTTTGCATTCTGTGCAAATGAAAATACCGTTTTGGTTTTTATCTCACTTTTAGAAAACTGTGGCTCTGAAGGAAATATTGGCTGGGTAAGTCTGCCATGACATCATTACTAGACTTTCAAGGCAAGTGTAAAATTAAGTTGTTTTTGAAGCCAGCATTTGCTGTGGTGGAAGAGACTCCGGAAGGAGGACTTCCTGCCTTCCAGGCTCAGGGCTCCTCAGAGTTTCCTGAGAGGTACTAAATTAGACAGGGAATGCTTTATTTGAATATTTCATCTTCCTTCTTTTTCCCAATTCTCTCTTCAGTTTTATCATTAATATCATGGATTTCTACACAGGAGAAACTCTTAAGCTGATTCCAGGAGATCTGGAATTCTAATCCTGGCTCCTGTAGTGAGTGGTGGTAGCACATTAGTTAAGACACATAGGCCACTCTGGGCCCCACTTTCCTCTTGTAGAAATTCAAGCAATTAGTTTAGACTTTTTAGTATATGTGCTGCCAAAGCGAGCACTAGTTTAGACTTTTTTTTGGCAGGGGGGATCCTTTCCATCTTCAAGATGCAGTGATTTTTCTTTCTCTTTCTTTTTTAAAAAGATTTTATTTACTTATTTATTTGACAGAGAGAGACCCAGCAAGAGAGGGAATGCAAGCCACCGGTGTGGGAGAGGGGGAAGCAGGCTTCCTGCTGATCCCGATGCGGGGCTCTATGGGCTCGAAGGGCTCAATCCCAGGACTCTGGGATCATGACCTGAGCTGAAGGCAGACGCTTAATGACTGAGCCACCCAGGTGCCCCAAGATGCAATGATTTTTCTTACCATTTATATATTTTCCGGATTTGAAAGGAATGCAAACCTTGATCAGAAAACAATTCCTGAAGAGGGAGAGATCAGCAGTGGAAGAGCTGTTGGAGAAAGTTAACTGGTTGCCATTCTCTCTCAGGTCCATCTGCTAAAATGGAGCAGAAGAGTATCAGAGATCATCTCACAATTTCAAAAGCTGGTTGGATGAAGTCTGTACATGTGTTTCTGTTAGTAAAAGGATACGACACGCCTTGTTGGGAAAGATGTGAGTTCACACTATGCAGTTTATCATAGGGAGCCCAACGCTCAGGTGAGATAAACTGGAATGGGAGGCACTGGACAGTCCTGGAAGCATGTTGAAGCATTCAAAACACCACAGGAGACGCAGAATATCCGGACTCCTCACTGATAAGTTGCAGGCTGTACCCATGTACTTGCATTACTTGGGGAAACTGGAGCTCTTTTTTATGAAGTAATTACTGATTTTCTGGAGTAGTTTATGAAAATTGGACTTATTATCAACTCATAAGTAGGATATTAGACTTAATGAACACATTCTTCAGATTATCTGAGAACAGAAGGAATTTTACCTTTTAAAGTGAGGCAATTTTACTTCATTTGGAGATAGCAGCATGGAACCACTTGACCTTATTAAGAAAATAAAGAATTATGTGTCAGACTGAAAGTCTATCACCGTTAAGAACATTTCTCAGGAGCTTGTATTATGGAAAAGAAGATACAAGCCCTTCACTCTTTCTTTTCTGTTTTCTTCTTCCTGGCTTCTATAATCTATTCAAAAACATTTATTTAGTACAAGTGGTTCTCCATTATTTCAAGGGCCCCTTTTAAAAAAATTAGAACAATTATAAGATGGGGGCGCCTGGGTAGCTCATTTGGTTAAGTGTCTGCCTTCAGCTCAGGTCATGATCTCAGGGTCTTGGGACAGAGCCCGGAATTGGGCTCTCTGCTCAGTGGGGAGTATGTTTCTCCCTCTCCCTCTGTGCTCTCTCTCTCTCTCTCTCTCTCTCTCAAATAAATAAAATATTTTTAAAAACCTCTAAAACAAATATGGGATGTTCCTCTCATAGTAATGATATTTTTGTGTCATAGTAATGATATTTTTGTGTCTATTTTTGTGTCTATGACACAATGTGTAAAAACATGCCATGAATTTAGACCACTTTAATGAAATTTGATTAATTGTGCCTTCCAATTCTACACATTTGAAACATAGTATATATGTTACCTGGAGATACTCTTCGGACTACAGATCATGTTAAGTGAGCAAAAGGATTAGATAATCTCTTGTACTGTCTCTAAGGTCCAAAGGTAGGAACCTGTCTACTGCTTTGAAACAATGAAACTCAACCAGGTTGTGGAGGAGAAGCTCTGAGATGCAAGTTGATTAAGCTTTTGCTTGTGTAGTTAGTGTTATGAAAACAAAGCGTGTATTGAAAGTATATATGTTCTTCCCTCTCAGATGTTCCCCTGCTTTGAGATTTGTGCACTGCTTTTCCAACTTCCTCAGCATCCCTAGTAACCCAGGTTCCTGCAGAGCGGTTTCAGACCCCGAGAACATTTAATAAGGCAAAACCAAACAAAAACACATAAATGCTAGGAGAAATGAGAAAATTGTATGATTAAGAATATAAAAAAAACAAAACCCACACCATAATACACTATCATTATTATACTTTAAAAGAAGATGCATCAAGAATAGACAGAACATAACCTTGGGGCACCTGGGTGGCTCACCGGGTTAAGCTTCTGCCTTTTGCCCACTCTTCTCCCTGCTCATGCTCTCTCTGATATCTCTGTCACTATCTCTGCTTCTCTCTCAAATAGATAGAGTCTTAAAAAAAAAAAAAAGAAAGAACATAATCTCAACATAAACAAATTTATTTTTTTCAAGATTTTATTTAAATTTCATCTAGTTAACCAGCAGTGTAATATTAATTTCAGGTGTGGAACTTAATGATTTATCACTTATATACAACACACAGTGATCATCATGATTTTCCTCCTTAATCCCCATCACCCATTTAATCCATCCCCAACCCATGTACCCTCCAGTAACCATCGGTTTATTGTCTGTAGTTAAGAGTCTGTTTCCTGGCTTGCTTTCTCTTTTTCCCTATGTTCATCTGTTTTATTTCTTAAATTCCACATATAAGTGAAATAATATAGTATTTGTCTTTCTCTGGCTAATTTATTTGCTTAGCATAGTGCTCTCTAGCTCAATCAACATCACTGTAAATGGCAAGATTTCATTCTTGCCATATACACATACATACACATCACCTCTTTTTTATCCATTCATCAGTCGATGGACATTTGGGCACTTTCCATAATTTGGCTATTGTTGATAATGCTGTTATAAACATTGGGGTTATAAACATGTTAAAAACATGTGCCCCTTTGAATCAGTATTTTTGTATTTTTTAGGTAAATACCTAGTAGTGCAATTGCTGGATCATAGTTCTATTTTTAACTTTTTGAGGAAACTCCATATTATTTTCCAGAGTGACTGCACCAGTTTACATTCCCACCACAGTGTAAGAGGATTCCCCTTTCCTCTGCATTCTTGCCAACACCTGTTGTTTCCTGTGTTGTTAATTTTAGCCCTTTTGACAGGTGTAAGGTGATAGCTCACTGTAGTTTTGAGTTGTATTTCCCTGATGATGAGTGATGTTGAGCATCTTTTCATGTATCTGTTGGCCATCTGGATGTCTTCTTTGGAAAAATGTCTACTTATCAACAAATAAATTTAAATTGAATAAACTCAATTTAATGAAAATGACTGCATTACCCTCATTTTTCTTGTTTCTAGTGAACTGGTGAAAATATCTCTTATAGACTGGTTATTTGGAATCATTATGCAGAGGATAAAAGTATAATCTTTGTTTAGGTAACTTATAATTTTGTGAATATTTTTATTTTTTCCCAGACCTTATGTTCAAATCCTTTAAGAAAGACTCGGATAATAACTTTGTCGCTTCCATGTTGAAAAGAGCTTCAAGCTTGGGTCTGGCTGCAATGTTTATTTTTGGCCTTATTCCGTTAACTTACCCTGCTTATAGTTTTTCATTTTGTCAAAAAAAATGCTTAGTCTAATTCCTAAATTTTGGAGGTGAACCTCATATTTGAATTTAGGATTTCTAACAGCCAAAAGAAAAAGGGAAGCAGAGTGATAAACTATTATTGTATAATAGATTACCTCAAAATTTATCTGCTTAAAATTTTTTTTTTGTTATCTCTGGAGTCCAGGAGTGGTATAGCTTGAGGTTTGGCTTGGGTTTTTCATGAGGCTGAAGTTAAGATGATAGATGGGGCTGCAATTGGTTGAAGGCTTGACTGGGGCTGCAGGATATTCTTCCAATATAGCGCAACACATGGCTGTTGGCTGAGACTGATGGTCTTAGTTGCTCAATGGCTGGTAGCAGAAGGCATTAATTCTTCACCATGTCTCTCCACAGGGTTCCCTAGGTGCCATTACAGCATGGAGCTGGATTTTCCCAAGTGAGTGATTCAAGAAAGAAGTCAGGAGACCTATTACCTTTAATGACTTAATCTTGGAAATAACATACTATTACTTCTATGATACTTTCTTTGGTGACACAGACCAACTCTATTACATGTGGATGCAGCTACATAAGAATGTAACAGGAGATGGGGATCATTGGGTTAACTCGGTGGTTGGTTCTACAATTATCAAATTAAAGGATTCAATGTTATTCATTTAAGAAACAAAACAGTATTGTGGGAAAAGGTGTCCCCCCTCCCTGGGCTGAGATATGAAAGAAATTTATTTCATGGAACAACATAAGGGGGATGTTAGGTGAAATTATAAAAGATGGTCTCAACAATCTAAAAGAACTCTAGTATGAGTTGCATATGAATGTTTTTTATGTGTCCTCTTGTTGGGAACTGAATGATTGTGTCCTCCCAAAATGAATATGTTGAAATTCTAACCCTCAATATGATGATATTGAGATGAGGCTTTGAGGAACTAATTAGGTTTAGAGAAGATCATAGAGATGAGTTCTTCACAATGGGAATTGTGTCCTCATAAGAAGAGACTAGAGAACTCTATCAGCCAAGTGAGGATACAACAAGAAGATGGCTATCTGCCAACTTGGAAAGGGGCTCTCACCACACACTGAGCCTGTTGGCATCTAAATAACTAGAAGAGTTAAACAAAACCAAAATTTAAAATCAGTTTCAGAATTCTTGTTGGCAGTGTAGCTGCCAAATAGAAGAAAATTTGGTGAAGATTTGGTACTGTATATGTGGTCAAAAGGTTTTGCTTCCAAAATTAGTATCCAAGCTGAAAAAATAGAACTTTTTGAACTATACCATCAAAAGATACACTCTGATATGGTTAAAACATGTAGTCAAACAAACATAACACTATCATGTTGAGGATAAGTTATTGATCTACTTTTCATTGATTTTTCTTTACTATTGTTTGCCATGAGAATACTTGTGAAATCATCTTTGTTTGCCAAGGGCAAACAAAAATATTTTCAATAAGATACATGAATTTTAAGTGAACAGAGGAACAACTGAAAAAAATGAATAAATGGGTATCACATATAAAGCTGTAAGAGTGCTTATCTCCTGAATTTATTAACTAATCCTGTATCTTTTACTGAGAACATGTCATCTGAAAAAATTTGCGTCTCTACTTAACATGTTTAACAAGATGGCAGAAATGACAGGCTGTGAACATTTTTTATCGAAAACAATAGCATTGCTCTAATGAAAAATGATTTTTGAGGGTGTGTGAAGAAAGTTGATCTTGAGGATCATGACCCATTTGAGACTTCTAATTTACATGTGATAAAAGCTATAGATTTAATGGTAAAACTCACTTTCTTCATTGAAAATGTCTTTTGAAAATTAATCCCAAAGTTGTAAAAGGTGCTGACCCTGGATTGTCTTTCTTTCTTTCTTTTTTTTTTTTTTTTAAGATTTTATTTAGTTATTTGACAGACAGAGATCACAAGTAGGCAGAGAGGCAGGCAGAGAGAGAGAGGAAGGGAAGCAGGCATCCTGCTGAGCAGAGAGCCCGATGTGGGGCTCAATCCCAGGACCCTGAGACCATGACCTGAGCCGAAGGCAGAGGCTTAACCCACTGAGCCACCCAGGAGCCCCTGGATTTTCTTTCTTATGTCCCCAGGGACACATTCTCACAGGAGGCCTGACGTTAGCCTGAATTTCTGCTTGTACCCTATTATCTTTGTAGCTGCATTCTGAGTTTCTTCTTTTGATGATTTCCCTTCATAGCTTGTGATATAGTAAAAACAAACAAACATACAAATAAACATCTTGTCAGGCTCTATCCACAGATTTATGGGATTCTAGGGTCTCCAAAATATCGTTACCTCAAGAAAGAAGAGAAAATTGACAAGACATAAAAAACATGTTTAGTAGGAGCTGGCTTCAATCCAATTTTATAAAATCGATGCCTTCAGTGTCATAACATTTTGTCTATTTACCACAGGACATGCTGTTACTCATTTTTGCCCCTGGCAGTAATTAATATAAAACATTGTTTCTATATTCAGACAGACATATTATAAAATAGGATACAAGAGTTCTAACAGCATTTTTCATCCTGCCACTCCCCACTGGGCTGATTAAGATGGTCAGATCGGCATTGTTTCTTGAAGGCTTTCCTGTCCAGTCTGTTTTATTCCCTTTAATTTTTGTAGACATTAACCTCCAGTAAACCTCTTGCCCTCCTAGTATTACCTTGTGCCTACCTACTCAAGTATCTGAAGTAATGCAGTAAGGAACCAGCTGTGAAGCCTGGGGATTGGATCATTCACCAATTGGGGGGCAATGACAGTCCCATCCTAGGTGGAATATGAGGCAAAGAGAATGTATATTCAAGTTGGCAGCCAAATTGCTATCATTTCCACCAGTGTGATTTGGGAAAATATTCTTGTGGAGGTGAGAACCTTCAATGGTGCAATAATTCAGGCTTTTGAAAAGTGCCTGGTGTTGGGTGGACATGTATACTGAAACTAGCTGACTGTTATTAAGTTGCACTGATGTCCCAACAACAGAGGGATAATGGAATGTTGAGGGCATTTAACAAACAACTGAAAACTAGGTGTGAAGGTCATAGGGCCTTTTTGGTAACTCCTAAAGGCCTTTATTTCCTGAACTGAGAGAGCAGAGATTTCTGAAAACCATACTGGGTATTTAACATTTTGAGTCACTAAGCTACAAAGACAATTGCCTATTCAGCTAAGACAGGCCTGCTATGCTAAGATTGGGGCTGTGGTTGGGAAGCTTAGGGCTCTGACACATGGGATTGGGACATTTGTGTAGATAAGCCCAAAGATTTTGAATCCCAGATTCCTCTGAACCCTCAGAGCTTGGGTCACCCTCCCTATTTAAAGCTAGCACTTCCTTCTCCTATTCTCATGGCCTCTCCTCTGCAAGGCAGCAGAGGCTCTCTCAAGATGTGCCCTTGCTTACTCTCCTGGCTTTCAGGCCAATAACGAAGATTAAATCACAGTATAGCCAATCCAATGACATACTAGACTTGATCGAAAAGGGGAAGAAAGACCATACCACAAAAGAGCTGTGAGGATTGGTCAGCATGTACTGGCAGGACCCAGGGAAAGTTCTTGATCAAAATGGCTAAAATTTAAGACTGGATGTGGAAGAGGTTATTGACTTGGGACCACTGTCTTGGAAAATGAGATTTAACATCAGGACAAGGACCCCAGAGCTTGATGTAAAGTCATTGCTAGAGTGACTTTAAAAAGGTTGAAGAAGACAAGTGCCCATGCTGAATGAAATTGAAATGCCTGAAATACCGTGGCTAATGGTGGAGGAAGAGATTAGAAGACTTGGAGAAGGAGCTTGCCAAAATGTTCATATTATATGCTGCCAGAAAACCCACCAGGGAATTAAGGTCCAAGATCCAGAGTATATACTATTTACGAAGGCCATCCTGAATGCACAAGTGAAAGGGACATCACTAATTAGGTCAGTGGTGGTTCTACTTTACAGTCTATGATTAATGTAGGAGAGGCTCTCCTAATGGTAGGAGAGGCTTGGTAGCAATGGGGATAATTGGATCTTAAAGCTATAGAGCTCAGGGAGTAATGCTTATATGCCAAAAGCCAGGGAGTTCCAGTTATTGTACTGTCCAGAGAGGCTGAATGGTAGCTGTCTTGCTCAGTTTGGGTTACTATACCAAATACCGTATATTGACTGGCTTAAACAACAGAAATTTGTTTCTCACAGTTCTGGAGGCTAGAAATCTACAATCAGTTCAGTATGGGTGGTGGTTTCTGGTGAGGCCCTCTTTTTGGTTTGTAGACAGTCTTTTTCTTGCTGTATCCTTTCATGGTAGAGAGAGGAAGCTCCGGTGTTCTCTTCTTATAAGAACACTAATCCCATTATGGGGGCTTTCTCTCATGACTTCATCTAAACCTAATTACCTCTCAAAAGCTCTACCAAATACCATCATATTGGGTTTTAAGGCTTTCAACACATAGCTTTTGTGGGGACACAAACATTCAATTGATAGCAGCAGTCTTGAGCTACAGAGAATTGAGGAGATGGTTAATAGAGGGGTATCTCTAGGGACAAATGTAGTGTTTTGTGAGATTGAAACATCATCTTGCTTGATGCTGAAGCTTGCTTGATGCATATGATTTAGATATCTCCATAGGACACTGTGTTCTCAATTGGAAATACACATGGGCCCTGGATCCAAGGGATTGAGATAGGACTAAGCCTCACTTATCATTATTCATAATGATCCATTGGAGGACATAGTGTTTCCTATCCCTGAAATACCCCTGCAACTGTGGGATAGAGGTCCTGGTCCCTAAAGGGGATGCACTATCCAGGGGACACAGCTATAAACTCATTGAATTACAAGATATGACTATTTCCTGGGCACTTTAGATGTTGCTTACTTAGGAATCTGCAGATGAGAAGAGGAGTCACCATCTTGACATGCGTAATTATCTCAAACCAGTAGGACACTGTTATATAATGGGGAACAATATGGGAAGAACAATGTGGAACTCAAGTGATCAATTTGGGTGCTTCTTGGTTGTCCCTTGCCCAATTGGAGCTGTGGCTGGAGAAGTACAGCAACCATAGCCTGAAAAGTGAATGGTTACCTGGGGCTCAGACCCCTCTGGAATGAAGGTGTAGTTCACACCTAAAGGTAAGCCATCAAGACCTGCAGGGATGACAGTTGAGAGTGAGGGAGAATAGCAGAGATTAGAGGATGAGGACAAGTTGCAGTCTGGAGATCGCCTAAAAGAATGGGGCTGTCATTTCTTCCTTCTACTGATTTTCTCCATTAGCAAGAGAGGAGAAGTTACTTCCTATATGAGTGAAATAGTGGATATATTTGGTGCAAGAGAGGGACAGTGGCAGCCTTGGAGTTGGGCTACTCAGATCTCCCTTTAAGAAAGAACTTGCCATTGAACTGTGAGGTGTGCCATTAGCTGACAGCCTCTACTATAGCAACTTTGGAATCTACTCCAGCATTTGAGACAATGCCACACTCTTTAGCCTATGACTAAGTGTATGGGGGTACTGGTTGGATTTTTGTCCTGCCTACTTCTGTTGAGCAATCTCTGCCTTCAACTTTCTCATTGGGTTGGATGATGAGACTTATTAGATCTGCATTGTTATATGAGAATGTAACATCTTTTGTTGTTGTTCCATAGTTCTAGGACATTCTGTTCAGATTTTTGTTTTTCTCCCCGCAGTCTTTTTTCTCTTTGCTTTTTAGTTTTGGAGGTTTCAGTTGAGATATCCTCAAGCTCAGACATCCTTTTCTTTGGTATGTCCAGTTTCCTAATAAACACATAATGGCATTCTTCATTTCTGTTACAGTGTTTTGATCCGTTAGATCCCTTAGCACATTACTCAAAGTTGTTTTAAATTCCCAGTCTGATAATTCCAACATCCTGTCATATCTGAGTCTGGTTCTGATGCTTGCTCTTTCTCTCCAAATTGTGTTTTTTTGTCTTTTAGTATGCCTTGTAATTTTTTTGTCTTAATATCCAATCATGATATCCTGGGCGGAGTGAACTGCTATAAGTAGGCCTTTAATGATGTGGTGGAAGGTGCAGGTTGCAGGGGAAGTATTTTATAGCCCTCTGACTAGGTCTTAGTCTTTTAGTGAGCCTGTGCCTTTGGACTGTGAACTTCGCACATGCTTCTTAGTCACCCCCACTTTCTTACAAGGAACAAATTGGCTAGAGTGGGCTGGAGTTAGATTCTTCTCTTCTCCCAGGTCAGTGAGGCTTTGTTAAGACCCTCACAGCTTAGTCTCTGGTTAAATAGTATCTCCTGAGTGCAGATCTTATCAAGAACAGAATAATCTTGCATATTTCTTTTCTTTTTTTTTTTTTAAGATTTTATTTATTTATTTGACAGACAGAGATCACAAGTAGGCAGAAAGGCAGGCAGAGAGAGAGGGGGAAGCAGGCTCCCTGCTGAGCAGAGAGCCTGATGTGGGGCTGGATCCCAGGACCTCGGGATCATGAACAGAGCCGAAGGCAGAGTCTTTAACCCACTGAGCCACCCAGGTGCCCTAGCTCTTGCATATTTCAAAAATAGTTCCTTCTACCTCCCAGCTCATAGAAGTGCAAGAAGATTTTTCTCTGATACTCACTTTGAGAACCCCGTAGAACTCCAGGAACTAAAACTAACAAAAGTGTGACCCTCCCCCCACCCATTAACTATGTACTGAAGTTTTTAACTCTCAGAATGGTCTGTAGTGAACTTCCAGTAATTTGTCAATTACAGTTCGGTTTTTCCTCCAGCCACTAGCTCCCAAGGAGGTTTCTGATTATGGGTTTTTTCTCCACTAAGCTGTGATTCTCTATGTTCTCTTGTTGGCCTCTCTAATTATAGGGACAACGATTTACCCTTGTCCTCATTTATCTTCAACTCTAAGGAGAGTTGTTGATTTTTCAGTTTATCAGTTTTTAACTTGTTGTTAGGGTGAAGTGATGACTTCCCAGCTTCTTACGTGCCAGACAGAATGTGTTAATTTTTAAAATCATTAACAGATCTTGCATTTTTAATCAAATGCTTTTCCTGCGTCTAATTGAAAGGATCACAGATTTCCTCCTTTAGTCTGCTAACATGCTTAATTACATAATTGGTTTTCTAAAGTTAAGGTAATATATATTTGGAATCAATCCAATGTGGCAGAACTTTTTTTTTTCATTTTTAATTTTTAAAGTGATCTCTACAACCAACGTGGGGCTCAAACTCATGATATTAAGGTCAAGAGTCACACGCTCTGCCAACTGAGCCAGCCAGGCACCCCCAAGCCATTTTTCACACAGTTCATAAAGTGATCATAAAAGTAAGAATCATATCGTGTTACTCTATGTTCAAAAGAATTCAACCTTCTTATTGCACTTAGCATAAAACTCAAATTCTTTTGCTGGCTTCCATGATCTGGTCTTGCCTCTTTTTCCAACGTCATCTTCTATCACTCCCCTTTTAACTCATATTGAACTTTTTTCTTTTTCTCCACCACACAGTACTAATTCCTGCCTCAGGAACATCTAATGTTTTTCTTTTAAATCTTCGGGTGAAAGACTTCTGCTTATTCAGGCTTCTGTTAAAGTATTACCTTCTTAGAAATACCTTTCCTCTAGATTGCAGCTGAGGTCTAAGAGTGCAGGTGGCTTTTTTGGTGTGTCTTTAGAATTGAAAGAACTCTTACTGTGATAGTTGGCTCAGTAGAGATGGTCAAAGTCACTTAATATTAAATCCCAACTAAGAAGTGATCTCATCTTTCTTTTACTCCTCTTGTCTTATATTTTTTTTAGCTCTTCTCTATTTTAGAGTGACATCATCACCAACACCCTTATACCCGCTAAGCACAGAATTGTCATTTGCTGAATTTAGATAGTAGTTTGCAATCTAGAAGCCTCAGTGCATCCCACTGGCAGAATCAACTTGACCGCTCCTAATCATAGGCTCTGTCTTCAAGTGTCCTGCTGATCAAGAGTTAAATCTCTGCATCCAGACTACTGGGCATTTACCCCAAAGATACAGAAGGAGTGAAAAGAAGGGCCATCTGTACCCCAATGTTCATAGCAGCAATAGCCACAATTGCCAAACTGTGGAAAGAACCAAGATGCCCTTCAATGGATGAATGGATAAAGAAGATATGGTCCACATATACAATGGAGTATTATGCCTCCATCAGATAGGATGAATACTCAACTTTTGTACTAATATGGACGGGACTGGAGATTATGCTGAGTGAAATAATTCAAGCAGAGAGGGTCAATTATCATGTGGTTTCACTTACTTGTGGAGCATAAGGAATAACATGGAGGACATTAGGAGAAGGAAAGGAAAACTGAATTGGGGGAAGTTGGAGGGGGAGACGAACATGAGAGACTGTGGACTCTGAAACAAACTGAAGGTTTTGGAGGGGAGGGGTGGGGGATTAGGTATACCTGGTGGTGGATATTAAGGAGAGCACGTATTTCATGTAGCACTGGGTGTGGTGCATAAACAATGAATCTTGGAACACTGAAAAAATAAAATAAAATAATTAAAAAAAAAAAGAAATACCTTCCCTACTGACCCTTCTCTCAGGTCTCTTCTGTTATGCATTCTCTGTCACTTTTTTTTTTTTTAAGATTTTCACTTATTTGACAGAGAGAGAGACATGGTGAAAGAGGGAATACAAGCAGGGGGAGTAGGAGAGGGAGAAGCAGGCTCCTCATTGAGTGGGTAGCCTGATACAGGGTTCAATCCCAGGACCCCAGGATCATGACCTGAGCCGAAGGCAGATGCTTAACGACTGAGCCATCCAGGCGCCCCACTAGTCACTTTTTTTAAAGACAAATTTTCTTCATAGCACTATGGCCCTTTGATATTATTTTATCCATGTCTTTATTTTACATTTATTATTTATCTTCTTAATTAGGAAATAAGTACCAGGAACTCTGGGATCTTGTTTGCCTTCTCTGCTGTATCCCCAGCACCTGGAAAACTGAAACGTAGCAGACTTTGATGGATATTTGTTGAATGAATACAAGAATGAGGTGACAGAATCCTGTAAAGTAATAACAACTTTCTTGGAAGCTAGTCAGGAGGGTCTTTTCTACTCATACTTTCTCAGCTAAACCTTCAACCATGGATATATTTTTATTACTTGTGGTGATTTAAAGCAAAGGGAGGGTGGGGTTGTCTGCTCAAAAATAAAAACAAATTTTACAGTATAGGCCAGGGACAGGTAATAACAAACCACAAATAGTTCTGTCAACTTTGAGTGTTGTCGGGGGGTGCCTGGGTGGCTCAGTGGGTTAAAGCCTCTGCCTTCGGCTCAGGTCATGGTCCCAGTGTCCTGGGATCGAGCCCCACATCGGACTCTCTGCTCAGCAGGGAACCTGCTTCCTCCTCTCTCTCTCTGCCTGCCTCTCTGCCTACTTGTGATCTCTATCTGTCAAATAAATAAATAAAATCTTTAAAAAAAATTTTACAAAAAGTGACTTGTGGGCCACACTGACCAATGTTAAAGAATGCTAGCCCTGGAATGGAGCACTGGGACCTCAACAGGTGTGCCTGCCATTCTTCAATTGCTTGGAAAATACTAACGGGAGATGGTGCCATTTGAGAGATTTTTTCCCCCAAAAAAGTTAACAGTTAAACTGGAAGGAATTATACATTTTTATCACATATATGTATAGGCTCATAAAATTTCATATTTGGATATGAGCTCAGATCTCTAATCCAAAGCACTTATTATGCAAATAAGGAAGACGATGAATCAAGTGATTCACCCACAGTCACTTAGAAAACCAGTGTCACAACTAGGACAAGCACTGAGGTTTCTTCCAATTCTTTCCTTTGGCACTAAGGTTTTTCACTGTAGTCATCACCAATTGACTCAATGAAGTAGCTGGTACTTCACTAGCAGTACCCTTTTCTCTGAGCCCCTGACCTTCAGACCAGTGATGCTGGATTAAAGGGTGGACAAGAAAATTCTGTTTCAAGGGTTTTACAATTTGGACCAGAAAGATAGAGCCTAGATTCAGTTTTCTCTGATGGTGGAAACCTTAAGCTGTAATGTTTGGGAACTACTGGCATCCAAGTCTCCTACCAGTGAGAAACAAGACTGCAGTGTAACAGTATGAATCGAATTTGCACTAGGAGACAAACAGGTCCTTGAGAGAGATTCCCAGCAGCATCTGAGTCCTTGGTTCCAGAAGTCCAGCTGCCTTTCTCATAGTTGGGCTACAAGGAAATCTCCAGTATCCTTCCATTCCTTCTGCCCAAATCACTTTTTGTTGTTTTCTGTCATTGCCACCAAGAAGTACACATATTGAACAGCTATAAATTTTACAGCAGTATTCTAAGTTCCCAAGAAGAGGCAAATCAAGGAGAAGCCTCTGTTATGTGTCACATGCTGGACATACATTATCTTTTTATCCTGAAAATACTGTGAAGCAGGTCTTATTTTCCTCCATATTTCGTACTAACGAACTGAGGTTCAGAAAGAATCTATGCTAGGCTAGAAGGCTGCTAAGTAACTGCTTTGGAATTTGAATTTAGATGATCAAATTCCAAAGCCTGTGCTCCTTCCAATGAGTCAGATTGTCTTAAATTCTGTGCAATATGCTTTGCTACTCATAGTGTCATATAGAGACTACCAGTGTTGGCATCACCTGGGAACTTGTTGGAAATGTAGAATCTCAGTCCTTAGAAACTTATCTGCATTTGAACAAGATCTTCATGTGACTTGTGTGCATATTTAGAGTTTGAGGAGCTCTGATTGAGTGGAAACCTCTTTGGGGTCCAAGAGATCTAGGTTGAACAACCTTGAACTAGAACCCATGGTTTCAGAATCATTTTCCTCATCTATAAAATGGATAAATGAATACCTACCTCACTGGAGTTGTTTAAGGATCATAAAGCCACCAGTACAGGGCCTGACATGGTAGGCTCTTATTTCCCATAGGCTCTTCCTTTCTAATATTAAATAAATTTATCATTCTTGCCATTTTGGATATCATTGATAAGCATATACACAAAATGGTACGGATAGGAATATGTAGATGCACAATGATTTTTCCCAAACAGAATAGTGGCTGCAAGGGTGAAGGGTCAGGAAAAAGTATGGTTTGGTTTTTTCATAACTGGTGCGCAAAATTGAGATCACATTAGTGATGTCAGTGACAAAGAAACAGATGGAGACTAACTGGTCTGAATAAGAAAGGCATTTTAATTAACTAATTAATTAAAAGATTTTGTTTATTTATTTGACAGAGAGAGAGAGAGCAAGCATACACACAAGAGGGCACAACCAGGGGGAGCAGCAGGCAGAGGGAGAGGTAGAAGCAGACTCCCCGCTAAGCAGGGAGCCTGATTCGGGATTTGATTCCAGGATCCTGGGATCATGACTTGAGCTGAAGGCAGATGCTTAAGCAGGTGTCCCTAGAGAGGTATTTTTATTTTTATTTTCATTTTTTAATTTTTTCTTTTTTTCATAGTGGCAATGTTAATATTCAAAAGCTAGACACACCAAAGTAATCAACAGTAAAACAGAAAATACACTGCATTTCATTTGAACAATGGAATGCTCAAGAATAATAAAGGTGATCTACAGCATTGGGGGAATCTTTTATTTTTTATTTATTTTTATTTTTAAAAAATTTTTATTAACATATAATGTATTATTTGCCCCAGGGGTACAGGTCTGTGAATCATCAGGCTTACACATTTCATAGCACTCACCATAGTACATACCCTCCCCAATGTCCATAACCCAGCCTCCCTATCCCTACCCCCTCACCCCCCAGCAACCCTCAGTTTGTTTTGTGAGATTAAGAGTCTCTTATGGTGGGGCGCCTGGGTGGCTCAGTGGGTTAAAGCCTCTGCCTTCGGCTCGGGTCATGATCCCAGAGTCCTGGGATCGAGCCCCACATCGGGCTCTCTGCTCAGCAGGGAGCCTGCTTCCTCCTCTCTCTCTCTCTCTGCCTACTTGTGATCTCTGTCAAATAAATAAATAAAATCTTTAAAAAAAAAAAAAAAGAGTCTCTTATGGTTTGTCTCCCTCCCGATCCCATCTTGTTTCATTTTTTCCCTCCCTCCCCCCCCCAACTCCCTGTCCTGCCTCTGAAATTTCTCATATCAGAGAGATAATATGATAATTGTCTTTCTCTGATTGACTTATTTTGCTCAGCATAATACTCTCTAGTTCCATCCACGTCATTGCAAATGGCGAGATTTCATTTCTTTTGATGGCTGCATAGTATTCCATTGTATTATATATATACCACATCTTCTTTGTCCGTCTCCTTTGTTGATGGACATCTAGGTTCTTTCCGTAGTTTGGCTATCGTGGACATTGCTGCTGTAAACATTTGGGTGCATGTGCCCCTTCGGATCACTACATTTGTATCTTTAGGGTAAATACTCAGTAATGTGATTGCTGGGTCATAGGGTAGCTCTATTTTCAACATTTTGAGGAAACTTCATGTTGTTTTCCATAGTGGCTGCACCAGCTTGCATTCCCACCAACAGTGTAGGAAGTATTTTTAAAACAAAAGTTAACTCAAGTATGTTTTAGAATTGACACGGTAAGTTTTGTAGATTGTGAAAGGAGAAGGATATTAGGTCAGGGAAGAAATATGGAGTTTTTAGAAAAGTAGTCATTATTTCTGCTGCTTGTAGACCTTAAGAACTAAATTTGATAATTTTTTTTTAAGATTTTATTTATTTATTTATTTGACAGAGATCACAAGTAGACAGAGAGGCCAGCAGAGAGAGAGAGGGGGAAGCAGGCTCCCCGCTGAGCAGAGAGTCCGATGTGGGGCTTGATCCCAGGACCCTGGGATCATGACCTGAGCTGAAGGCAGAGGCTTTAACCCACTGAGCCACCCAGGTGCCCCTAAATTTGATAATCTTAAAATTCACAGGATACAGAAAAGAAATATGATTGCCATGATTTTTCTGTCTTGTATATTGATAAATCTGCCCACAAGGCAGGATGTTCAACTCCAGTGATAGCACAAGCAGATAATAAAGTTACTTAAATACTTGAGTATAATGCAAGGCTTTGGTAATTTTCCCACATGCCAGCAATAATTACTTAAAAGAAAATAGACTTTGGGTGGCTCAGTTGGTTAAGCAACTGCCTTAGGCCCAGGTCATGATCCCAGGGTCCTGGGATTGAGCCCCATGTCAGGCTCCTTACTCAGCAGGGAGCCTGCTTCTCCCTGTCCCTCTGCCTGCTACTCTGCCTGCTTATGCTCTCTTTCTCTCTGTCAAAAAATAAATAAAATTAAAAAAAGAGAAAATAGATTTCATTCAGTAAAACAAAATGTATATTTTACTTATTTCAATAATTATAATAATACATAAAATAATGTACCTATGATTAAAAAAAAATCACAAGACCTTAGTGAAGGGCATACAAGCCTTGAATCATTGTAGAATGGCTAGGAAGAGAATGATGTAAAATTTTAACTTCTCCTTAAATTAATTATTAACTTATTAATTAATAGTTTGATGCAATTTGGATTAAAATCCCAATGGTTTTTTTTTTTTTTTAATTTGACAATGTGATTCTATCACTAGTCAGGAAGTATAAACAGCAAAGAATAGGCAAGAAAACAACACCAAAAAAGAGGGTGTGTGTGTGTGTGTGTGTGTGTGTGTGTGTGTATAACATATATAACATATATTATATAAATATATTTACATATTACATTTTACATATAGCATTTACATATATATATTTTTACAAAATTCTTAAAAGCGAGCAGGCCTATATTGGTTATCTTTGCTTAACAAATTAACCAATTTAACAATTTAAAACAGCATTCATTATATCACATGGTGTGATTATTAATTTTATGTGTCAACTTGGCTGGATCATGAGATGTCTACCTATCTGGTTGAAACATTATTGGTTAAGCATCTGCCTTGGACCCAGGATCCTGGGATGGAGTCCCATGTTGTGCTTTCTGCTCAGCAGGGAGTCTGCTTCTCCCTTTCCCTCTGCCTAATGCTTAACCTCTTTGTGTTCTCTCTGTGTGTCAAATAAATAAATAAAATCTTAAAAAACAAAACAAAACATTATTTCAGGGTATCTCGAGGGTGTTTCTGGAAGATATTATCATTTGAGTCAGTAGACTGAGTAAACTGAATTGCCCCAACCCCCGAAATGTGGCTGGGCATTATCCAATCTTTTGAGGACTGAATATAACAAAAAGATGGGGGAAGAAGAATTTGCTTTCTCTCTTTCTGACTGCTTGAGCTGAGTATCAGTCTTCTCTTGCCCTTGGTGCTCCTGGTTCTATAGAGATTTCTTGCTCCTGGAGGGACATGTTAATCTGCAGGTTAAAGACTTTAAAAATATCACCCCCCCCGACCTTTCCCATCCCTGTTTTGCTGTGTGATTTAATCTTGAAGAAATCAGGTAATTTGTCTTATGTCTGGATTTTGTTGAGTGCATCCCATAATGCTTAAATTGCATTATGAGATGAGAGATGTTTCTCTGTCCTCTGTTATGCCCTGCTAGTTTGGGACTCAATCTAGAGGTTTAATCAGGAGCTGAAGGATGGGTGGGTTAAGATACCTTTTCAACTTCAGGCTTTACTGCTCATTCTTTTCTTTTCTTAATATTATGTTCACCAGGATCCTGGTTTACTTTCTGAGATCTCCTGGCTCCTTCCTCTCTTCAATTCTGGATCGTCTCTTTCCTCTTTTTCTAATCTGCACTATTTGCATTTTCTCAGCACTTTCTCTTCAGTTTGGGAATGGAGTTAGGGTTAGTTAGCTCTGAGAGCTGATGGGCCTCAAAGTGCTCCATTCCCTTCAGAACTCAAAGGTACCCATTCCATGCATCTGCTCCTGGACTGGGCAGGACTCCTTTCAGTTTCAGTTGCTGTCCTCAGATTGGCTCACTGAGCTTTCCAGTGAGTCCCTGTTGGCTAATTTGGTATCCTCAGTCTTTCCCATGTCTCTGCTGTTTCTCTCTGCTGTCTCTTGCTGAAACCACACAGCTCTGTAGCTCTTGGTGGTTTGTCCTATCATCACTTGTATTTGGGGCTGTGCAGATACTTTCTGGTAGTTGTTGTCTAGAGTTTTGGGTTTGCTATTTGTCTAGTTTTTTAATCAGGGGAATTTAGGGAGGTTAAAAATTCATGTTGGGGCTACCACCATTTTCCTACTATTTCTTCACACTTAATCTTTAAGTAAAAAATATTAAGATGTGGGGGGTAGGGTGTTGGGTGAGCCTGGTGGTGGGTATTAAGGAGGGCACATATTGCATGGAGCACTGGGTGTGGTGCATAAACAATGAATCTTGGAACACTGAAAAAAAATAAAATAAAAAAATGTTAAAATGCTATTAAAATGCCTGAGAGATTATTTTGCTTGATTTTTGTTGTACTTCTTTGATTAGAAAGAAAGGATTGTGTTGAAAAGCAGTAGTTAGTGTGAGACACAAATAATTTTGGAGACTTTCTCTATGATTTAAAGAATAAAGGTGATCTGGAAGATATAATGTGTCATGGCCTGGGCATGAGAGTAAAGGATGCAGTTTCAAATAATGATGGAAATTTACATTCCAAAGAGGATCTTATCTGACAAATTGCATTGGTACATGGAAAAGAATGAGTATTTCCCCATTTTTTCTGATTTTGGGAATAGCATGAAGACTCCTGGCTTAGATTTCCCAGAGGCTCAAGCCATGACACCAAAAGTATGTTGGAACCATCTCCTTGGTAAATAAACTCATGCGAAATATAGATTTTCTCAGTATGGGATCTAACATAATGAAAAATGATTATCCTTATTTCAATATGGATGTTTCCTTCTGATAAATTCAGAGAGTTTCTCACATAATAGTTACACCAAGGAGACAACATTTCTATGAAGTGTAACTGTAAGGCACTATAATCCCTGTTATAGAGGGGAAGAAACAGAGATATCTCACTCATTCATTCATCCATTTATCTAATCAACCATGGTGATACAAATATACTAGTTATGTTAAATCAGGTCATAAAACTCAAGAGTGCAAAATATTTTTTAAAAATAATTGAAATTAGCCACAATGTCAAAATCTAATTCTTCCTAAGGCAAGAAAGCTTAATTTGGCCAATTCCACATGCACTTCTGTTATCCAAAAATCTCTCCTGACCCCAAATCATTTCTGGTTAAAATATAATCTCTTTATAATGATCCGACTCACCCTTGTTCTCCTCAGGGTAGCCACTAAATTCTTTGGGGTGGGCTGTGGAGGCAGGTGGCAAGGCTAGATACCTAGTTCTCAGATGCAAACACCCTTGGCTTTACCTCAGAAACTGATGTCCACCTTTCTATTGATTTTGGATCACTGATCTATGCACTTAGCTCTGTCCTTCTTTGTTTTGACCTCTAAGCCATTCCATCCTTTATAGTCCTCTCTTAGCCCCTTTGAATGGTCTTTAATGCCATAGATACTACAGAACAGGTGTTGGGGCATTTCTCTGGCTCTCCATACCCAAATACTTCATGCTAACATGCTGCTCTCTGTTGGCTTATCAAAGAGAAACACCAGGACCTTGGTTGTTTTTCAGATTTCTGCCCTAGCAATAGAACTCAGATCTCCTTTGTCTTCCAATCTGAGAAATATATCTGGGGGTTCTGTTATTTCTAACTCCATAGTTTCTTCTAAGCTAATCTTGACTATGAGTGGGAGGTATAAATCCCTTCTTGATGATACCAAAACCTCTAGGATGAGGAAAATGGTTCCCCTGTGCTTGTGGCAGTTTGCATTATTGTTTATAATTAACCACCACCCACCACTGGTCTGTAAGATTAGAACCCATGCTCACTGATATGTGATTTACTTATGGAAGCTGTAGACTTCTTCTCCATTGACTTGGAGTTTGACTATATGAACAATTTTGGCCAATAGGATTTGAGTAGACATGTCATGACATGCTGAAGCAGCAGCTTTAAGAGACCTCATGGGTTTCTGCCGTCTCTCAGGTTTTTCCCACATGTCATGAGAATTGCCAAGTCCCATACAGGGACTCCTTCTTCAGCCTGGGGCCTGGAACAAGAAGACCTAAGGAGCTGATCCACAGCATGTTATTATACAAGCAAGAAATAAACTTTTGTGGCAATTAGCCATTGGGATTTGGGAGTTGTTTGCTTTTACAGAGAAGCTGATTTATACATTATGGTCTAATTTCTTTTTTTTTCTTTCAGCTCCTAAAGAGCTATTCCAAACCCAAACCTTTGATTTATAAGACTACTGCCACACCATGAGCTTCAAATATCTGTTAAACAAACATCTGAGACTTGCTTCTTCCTTCTCCCTGTGGCAGGGAAGGAAATGCCCTAGCTGTTTGGGAAGAGTATAACACCAAGGGTAGAGGACATGGAAATATATGTCTGTGTACAGAGCTGGAGGGTGAGGTACCTCAGTTAGTATGTCAGATTTCTATCCTGACATACAGAACTGAATTAAAGAATGCAATATACAATTTGAAAATTCCCAAGATATGTATCCTTTCTGTGCTTAAGACATTTGTAGGGCAGAATAGTGATTTCTTTAAGTAACTATAATACAGAGCAATAAATATTAAGTGTGTCATCAAAGTGTGCAGAGAAGTGCTATGCAGTGCATTGAAGACTAGGGCTTAAAGGGTAGGTAGGATTTAGAAATACAGGCATGGGGAGAAAAAGCACTTGGCATTCGAGATGCAGATAAGAGGTAAGTTACAAAGGCAGGAAAGTGAATGCCATGGATGGGACCTATCCATGAGTAAGCAACTAAATATGAGTGACTCTGTTTTGTTCATTATTAGGAGATTAATAGGATGGACAGGTTGGAAAGGCTAGCAGAGATCCAGCTGCAGTCCTAGCTAAAGAGTATAGACTGTGATGTGGCTAAAGACCATGCAAGAAAAGGGCTGGAAAGTGAATTTCAGCAGCATTGATTATTATAAAAGCAATGTGTCCCTTTAAGGTTTTGACACACAAAGTTTATATACATAAACAGTTGAGAGAATCAATTCAGAAAAATTCTGTTTTCTACCTAGGTGTGATTGATTACTCTCCCCAAATGGCCTGTGAACACTAGCTGTGTGTGTATGATTGCTAAACAATCATTGTATTATGAAGTCATTTCTGGAAAACAGTCACTCTGGTTTGTTGGTGGTGGTCCTGGATGGCCTGTTTTTCATCAAAGAAACAAACTTAATTTCCTGCAGTAGTTGCCTACTGTTCGGGCACATTTCTGTACGTAGATCTCCTTGACATTTTAATTAATGATTAAAAAACAAGCACATGGCCATGTGAATATACTTAATGGCACTGAACTGTACACCTCAAATGGTGAAATAGTAAATTTATGTATATTTTGCCACCACCCCCGCAGCAAATCTTCCTATGGAATAGTTGACAAATTAATAGAGGTTTAGAGCTGGAAATTCCTCAGTTCATATCTCAGTGTCAACCCTACAAGTGTCGAGGTTGACTAGGAGAAGTGTGACATTCTAGCACCAGCCGATTTCTTTCTGGTCTTTTCTGTCTTGCAGATAACGATCTAGGGGTCAGGAGAAAAGTCTTCTCTATCTCTTGCCCACTGTAGTGCAGGAGTGTGTGTGTGTGTGTGTGTGTGTGTGTGTGTGTGTGTGCACGCGCACGCGCACACACACGCACTCTTGTGTGATTGGAGACCACTTAACCGCTAGTCACTCTCTTCTTCATCCTGGGGAGAGGTGCCGTTTAAAGGTTCTGTCACACACTTTAAAGGATCCTGGACAATTTGGCAGGACCTTAGGTGGCAACCAGCGAACTGAGGGCGCGGCTGGAGTGAAAAAGGTTTGGATCTCAATGACAGGAGATGAAAAGTTGCAAAAGCTCTGTCTAAGCGTCTACTCTGGATCAACTTTCCAGGGTGTAGGTGATAAACAGCTAGCTCTTAGAACCTGTTCGCTGGGTGGTGCACCCACCTTCTGCCTCGTGCTTCTTTCCCATCCCCGCCCCAGCGTCCCTGTGCTCGCGGTGCCCGCACCTGTCCGGCGCGCACTCGGCCTGTGAACTCGGCCTATAAGGGGTGCTGGAGCAGCCGTACAGCCCCCGCCGCCGCCACTGTTGCTGCTGCCGCTGCCTCTGCCGCCGTTGCCGTCGCTGCCGCCGCCGGGCCGGCCCTGCCTGGCACATGCGCAGTGGTGACGCCGAGCCGGCGCCTTCAGTCTCCTCCTTCGCCGCCTCCCGGTTCCGCAGTCACTTCCTGCAGCTGTTTCCCTGTGGGTCCGGCTGGACTGACTTTTGACAGTCAGCCTTCAGCTGCGGCGGGGGCTTGGCCGGGGCCAGCCGGGAAAGTTGCGCGGAGGGAGACAGAGTTGAGTCAGGCCGAGCCGAGAGCGCGGGGCAGACGGCGGCGGGCGCCCGGGGTGGACGCGGCGCCCAGACTCCTGGCGCGGCCGGAGGGTTCCGGTAAGTGAGGGCGATCGCGAGTCTCGGGGCATGTAGGACAAGCCGGGGATCGAAGGCGACTAGCGGTTCCTATCGGGTGCGGGCTTTCCACCTGCCCTCCACGTGACAGGCTTGCGCTGCTTTTATTTATACGTTTGTTTTTGAGCTTTTCACGTGTACCATTCGGATCGTCTAGCGGTGCTGCTGCCTTGGCCCTCGCGTCCCCCCCGCCCGGTGGGAGACGGGGGGATTCCATCTTTCGTGATGGCATCCTTACGGGATTGAGGTGCGTGTGTGCCTGTGTGTGTGTGCGCTCGCGCTTGTGTGGATGCAGGCACACATTAGGAAGGTAAGGTATATGTGGGCGATGCTGAAGTGTCTGTAGCTTAGACTCAAATGTGTGAACGATTCCCCTGGATAGGAACCGTCGTAGCTGAGACTGGAAAACATTCTCCAGTTCACCAAGGCCTTTCTTCCTCAGATCCCTGCGTTCTTTTCAGTCTTCCTTACAGGACATACCTTGCTTCAGCTGATTATTTTTCCAATTTCTCTCTCTCTCATTCCTTCCCCATGCGTTCTGATGACCTCTGAATAATGCTCACCGTTTTCGCCTCGTTTCCAGAATTCCCAGTGACTGTACAGACTTCCCTAGTTTGCTGAGGTGTCAATAACCTGTTCCTTTACACTGTTGTCTTTCCTCTGTAGATTTCTCCAGATGAGAAAGTGGTTGTCTTTAATACAGTATGTGAAGAGTAGGCCCCAGTCCAATCGTGAAAACTATGCTCTGACCATCCGTTTTCTTTAAACAGGGTACACTATGAAGCTTTGACTTTCTTTATTATCTCCTCAAAACCCCTTCCAAACCAGGACCTTAACCATCATAAAGCCTTCATTTATGTCACTTCAAGCATCAAATTGAATGCTTTTTAAGATCTGAGGAATATTTTATTTACATCAGCCATCGAGTTAGTTTCTTTTCATCTACTGCAGTAGTTGAACAGATCTGAGTCGCCTTTGCTTTGAGTATCTCTCTATTCCACCATCCATGCTTTCTCTAAAGGCTTGGTTTTATTTCTTTTAGATTTATGCCAGTTTTTGTTTGCTAGCATAGTGAACAGATGTAGTTGTCATGCACAGAGCCTTTTTGGGAGTTATATTATCATTTTGATTGTTGAATATTACAGGAAATAATTTTGGAATATCTAGCTATTTTTAAAAAATTGTAAAGGTGAAATGTGATAATGGGTATGTCTGTACTTGGCAAGAGTTTTTTTTTAGGAATGCAGGGGATTTTATCAATTCTGGAGGGGGTCTCTTGTACCTCTGGGCTTTGAGACTGTCCTTTGTTTTGATGGAAACCTGTAGGCAACATTGGGGGAGATGCGTGCTGGAATTTCCTCAAGTGGGAGTGAGCTTTCATAAAACAAGTCCAGACATGTCTAGGCAATCGGTAGTATTTGATTTTGTTTATATTGTTGATTTCCTTTATCCCGATATTTCAACACCCTCCTCCATTTTCCGTTCTGAACTGGCAGCTTGTCTGTGGCAGTTTGATATCAGTATGTCTCTGTACAGGTGGTTTGTGTAGTCTTCTAATATTGTGAATTATTATAATTAGGTAGTTAACTTTTTGAATCCATGGTTTTTGTTTCCTTAGTTTTTCTTTTTAAAATGTCCATGCCTGTCTTTGCATGATTTAATTGAGAGGAATAATATGATTACAGAGAATCTTTTTAAAGGTCCTAAATCTGCATTGCTTTCCTTTATGTTCCCAGAGATATGGATAGCATACTTCTGATTAAGAATAAAAAATATTGTTCTTTTAAGTATTATGAATGAGAAGTACTGTTGAATATTATGACTAATTTTTGTACTTTGTCTTTAACTACATTATTTTCCCATTGCACTGATACCTCTGCTGCTCCCAGACCCTGAATTTAGTATAAAAGTTGTTACTTGATTGCAATTTCCATGTGTATACTTATTAAATGTGGTAAAAGAGATTTTTAACTTTTTAAAATTTTGGTTAATTTTGGTAAATGTATTATTGTCAAAAAATATACACATTTCTCTTACAGATAGAAAATTTCAGCCATTTAAAATAGCCATATTTTATTCACCAAGGAAAGAGGTTTTAATAGTACTGAGAGAGTGGAAGGAATTGTGTATTTTGGAATTGGGATTTTAATTTGAGTTAATTAGAATCATGGAAACTCAGAACATGTACTGTGGTTCATTTTGAGATACTCAGGGCTAGAAAGCACCATCTGGGTGGGAGGCAGGAGAAATCATGTATAAAATCAAAGAGGTATTGGAACATATTGGATCTTTTCTGAGCAAAACAGAATAATCAGTTACTTAATAAAAAGGGAAAAGGAAATTGCTGAAAGACTGAGGAACTAGAATTAAATGGGGGCTTCTGACAGTGTGAACCATTACCTCAGAGGACATTTACTTGATACATTGTTTTATGCAGGTAATTTATGGCTAGAGGGAGAGAAGATATTCTGATTTTATAGGGGATTCATGAATATAGTTTAAGACCATCTGAGGTGGGGTCCTAAGCTCAACAGCCTACAGGGAGCAGTTAAGTAACACAAATATAGTACACTAAGCTGGAAGGAGATGGCCTGGACCTGGAGAAGACAGACCTGGCTACTGGGGACATTGCCTCTCCATTCTAATTAATTGTCCATGTAGGACCATGTGTCAGATGTTGCCAGATCATCCTTTTATCAGGAGAAGCCATGAATCTCTTGATTTTAAAATGTTGATGACTAATTCAATTTAAAAAGTGAAAGCAAAACACTACATTATATGTTCCAAACAGAGCACATCTGAGGCTGCCTGCGGCCTCTGCTATGAAGAATCATTCATTGGCTTCCCTCTTTAAATATTACTGGTTGATGGGAAGGAACTCTTTTATTTATTTATTTTTTTACACAGTAACTGAGTTCCTTAATATTTTAGCTAGCTCTAGAAGTGTTTTAAGGGTTCTGAGACACGGAAGTCTTTATTTTGCTGTTTTTGATTCCTCTAGATGGAAAGACCAATTTGGATGAAAAGGAGACATTTGCTGAGGTCCTTTGCCACTGGTGTTTTTGTGCTTAGTAATCATCAAGAGTAGTTGAGTGTCAGTGTGCCTGAGGGAAGGGGTCTGGACTAGGTGACCTTTGATGTCCATTTCAGCCATGTGACTTTTAGATTTAATTAGCCATGGATGCAATGCTATTAATGTCCGTGGGCCAGAGGGACCGCAGTTGGAGCTGGGCCAAGCAAAATAAAGTGAAATCTATAAGGCTGTTCTCCGTGGAAGAGTGTAGTGTCAGTGTGGATTAACAGATAGGGGAAGTCTGTTAGATGAAGCAAAAAGAAATCCCAAAGGTGGTTTGGAGAAGTGGAGGAAGGGGTCAGATGGTGTGGTCATTTACATGTTGTATTGCTGAGGTCGCATTGTTAAGTGGGCTTTTTTTTTTTTTTTTTTGCTGTTGATAAAGATTTGAAGATTTGAGTTCTCATCGCCCATCGGATTATGCCCAAGACTTTCCTACCCAATGATCCTCTTGCAACACGCCAGCCTTCCTCTGCCTAAGCGGCCCTCATCCTCTCCTCCTATGTCAGTGGCTGCCCGGTCTGCAGGAACTTTGCAGCTTCCGCCACAGAAGCCTTTTGGGCAGGAGGCTTCCTTGCCTCTGGCTGGGGAAGTAGAGTTACCGAAGGGAGGGGAGCAAGACTCTGCCCTGGAGGAGCTATGTAAGCCCCTGTACTGCAAACTCTGCAATGTCACCTTGAACTCTGCGCAGCAAGCCCAGGCTCATTATCAGGTAAGGGGAGAATGGAAGGCCAGGCATTTGGTGAGAGAACCTTTTAGGGCTTTGCCCATTTCAAAGTCTTTTCTCCAGATATGACCAGTTGTGCCTGGAATAATCACGATGGCTTAGTGAACGACTAGACATTAATTTGTTTGATTACAAGCATAATGTTCCCTACATTAAAAGAACACATCACTTTTCACAGAATGAGACGTCAACCTAACTGTGTGGCTTTTGATATCTTGCTAGTCATTGCATGCTAATGTATATCATCTATGCTTGTGTACAAACCTGTGATCCTAAGGTGAATAGTTTTTGAGACATGATGTACCAAACTCAATTCAGACTGTTTAGGAGAATTAGCCTAATGAATATTGTCTTCCAGCTAATACAGTTTACATCGGTTCGAGGTAATCTATGAATGTTATGCTTTTTCTCTTTGACCTCTGACTCTTCTTACATAACCTGTCACTGCTAAAGAAAACACAGGTATTTTTCTGTGGCTGGAATAAAATGACATTGGAATATTGAACCTTACCCTTCATAGGAAACATACTCTGAACTGATGATCGTTTCTGAGATTTAAAGCTCTCACCTCCATGTAGAGTATCTAGTTGAAAGGACAATTTTAAAGGGGTTATTACCTAAGAACAAAGAGAAAGCTAACCTTTGTCTAGAAAGAGAGAGTGCAGTATTTCTTTTTATTCTAGATTGCTATCCGTATACAATTATATAATTTCCTTTTTTTGGAGAAAGGAGACCCGAGAAGCAATTGAGGCCAAATGCCACTGAATGAAAGGATGTCTTCTGGGTCAGCACTGATTTGACTCTTTATTCTCTGCATGAATAGCCACAATCATAAGACATATGGTAGAGAGATGACTTAGACAGGTATTTCTTCTATCGCGAGGCTCTGTCTGTAATGTAAAGTTGTTATTTACTCTAGGTGAAAATCTTTTTCTGTTTTGTTTGGATCCTAAAGACTGATGATTGTGTCACTTTGTGATTATACCTCAGAAATATTTTGAGGGTGTATTGTTTTCTCTAGGATTGAGGGGAAGACAGAATGTGTCGCTTCCCTGGAGTTGCCTTTGTTTGGGTTTGTTTTGCCCTCAGGTGTAGCGCATTGAGTTAATTATATCTCAGATTCTGGCATTTGTCCTCAGTGGTGCATAAAGGCATCTTCTGGTTTTATTTTTACATTTCCCCCCTCCTTCAACCTCACTCTCATTTCCTCTGTGTATCACTCTCCAAACCATAGTGGTTTGATATGGGTCTTCCTTTGCCTATTTTGCCATTTGAGGGGAGTTCTATTAGGATGCTGCTTCTCAAACCCAAGACACAGTGCTAGCTTTCCTCTTCATATGTTCCTGTGACATATTCAGTGTTACAGCCTTAAGACCCCCTTTGAAAAAATCAAGCTTGAGATCTAAAGTTTTGGGTTTTAGCTGTATAAAGCCCCTTGTAAGTCATTAACTTGAGAGAAAACCCACCTTTGTGCCCTTTAAAGAAGAGTTGTTTACTTTTATGAGGTAAAACTCTTGGGCAATATGTAATTTTAATATATGTGTATGGGTTATATCTGTATCTCCTGCCTTTTTTTCCTCCTAATATCACTTTGTGTCTCCATAGACAGTGATGGATGCTTCTGGTTATGCATAGAGAGGATTCAGTTTGAGCAGGGTCATTGGATTATAAAGCTTAAACTAGATAAGAAACAGGATCTGCATTTTTTTTCTTTTGATTCTGTGTTTTCATGCGTGTGTGTGTGTGTGTGTGTGTCTCAGTAATCAGATTTTTAAGTGGAAAAGTTGGAGGAGAAGGGCAGCCTGTCATAGTGGATAATGTAAGCAGCCAAAAGCTTGGGTAAAGATAAAGAAGAAGATAGTTGGTATTAAGAAAGTAGAACCTGATGGAAAATTAAAAGTTTCATTTTTTTTCCTAAGAGTTTGTTTCTAAGAGCTTAGAAGCAAAGATTTGAATGAAGTCAATGTTATTCTTAAAGAGGGAGGGTTTTTTTTTTTTTAAGATTTTATTTATTTATTTGACAGAGAGAAATCAGAAGTAGGCAGAGAGAGAGAGGGGGAAGCAGGCTTCCGCTGAGTGGAGAGCCTGAAGTGGGGCTCAAACCCAGGACCCTGAGATCATGACCTGAGCCAAAGACAGAGGCTTAAACCACTGAGCCACCCAGGCACCCCTGTTTTTGTTTTTTTCTTTACAGAGAAACAGGCCAAAGGAGTTAGTATATGAAAATATGGAGCAATTTCATTAGGATAGTATTAAAAAAAGTTAACTTTAGAAGTAAAATCTAGATTTCAGCAAAAATGATATGGTCAAGATGACAGAGTATGGATCAAAGAGTAGATCAGAATAATAAACAATTAGAGCATGAACATTAATTAGAGGTGGGGGAAACCACTATAGAGGGGAAACATAGAAATATCTACCTGAAGGATGCATCAAAGTCTCCGTACATGGTACAGAAATAGGCGGTGATTTTTAAAAAGGCTACTAAAGACAGGGGTAGGACCAGCGAGTAAGGCTTACCAAAAACCAGGATTAGGCAGATTGACAATGATTCTAAGTAGACTAATACAACAAAGTGGTAGATGAGATGATGGAAAGTTTTATTTCTGAAAACCTGCTTTATCATTTTTAATATAGAGTGATACTAAGACTGAAAATTCACTATTTCAGTTATGTGTGAGATAAAAGGGGTCAGTGGTAGACTGTTTATAAGCTGGATACACATTTGTGTAAAGTAATAAATCACTGTGATTACATTTCTCCAAACAGTTGAGTCAGTTGGTGCCATTGTTGAAATCGCAAAGTTTCAAATTGCCCATGTGTTGTTAACCAACCTTCACTCTGGTGTGAGTGGTGTTACACTAGAGTGTAACTGTATCATATTCCAGAAATCCAGGACATACAATGGAAGCTGCTTGATAAACACTTCCTTTAAGCTCACTCTGACATCCCACTTTTCCTGAGTTGGGGCTGCCTTAGCAATGAAGCATGTGTATCTGTGATCAACACAGATTTAGTTTTATTCCCAGGACTTGTCACCCAGTCAGTCTGCTTCAGAATACCCTGCATTGTTGTTTTATTTTTAATGATATTGCATATTTTTACAGTCTCAAATTTATGGATTTAGTTATATCTTAAAATAAAAGCTTTGAAAGAAAAAAACATGCCTTCATTTTATTAAAATCTGTCTGCAGGCTTCAGGTTACTTAGGGCAAGCCTGGCATGGAGTAACACAACACTGTGTTAACAGCATACATGCCCAGAGGAAGAACTACTTTGGGTGGAAGGTTGTTAACAGAAATAAAACAAACAAAAAGATGGATAAATTTTGCTAGGGCGTCCACAGTGTAAAATAATGTCAACCCATGTATCTGCTAATTTGCATGTCCGTTTGAAAAATAACTACTCAGATACTCAAAGTACATTTCTAAAGTTTGTCATAAATATAGGTTTCTGTTTGTAATATTTAGCAGCCGAATAGTAATGTGCCATATTAATTAGATTAATTTGAAAGTGAGACAGAATGCAGGTTAAAAAAAAGTAGTTTTAGAGTTATGAGAATGCAGTTGATGTTATCCCAAAATTTAGAATACTGATTTTAGCACTTATATTTTAACATTGGTCACATTGGTAACATTGGTTTGGATGGCATGATTAGCAACTCTAATCTCAGCTAATTTTATGTTTTCAAAATTCTCCCACCTGGTTATTTTCCAAATGAACTTGCAATGGACTGAGCATAGTCAAATGGCACTTCATTAGGGGACAGAAGTTTTCCTTGATACTGCTGAAGGTTGTGTCTCACCAGCTCTCTGCCTTCCCATCCCAGTACCGCTACCTCATTTCTTCTTCCAAAGAGTACATATCTCTTCTGACAGGCTGATTCCTCACCCTAGCTCTGGTTTTCATCACCTGTCATCACTTCTTTACCTCAATCAAATTAAAAACCTGCTCATGTTTTTCTTTGTAAATAAAAATAGCAACAACAGCCTTTTCTTTGCTTTTAATCCCTCTGGTTGGCAACTTTTCTCCTCTCCTTAGAGTTCTGACAGGTATAATTGTCCTCTCCTGGTCTTCATGTCCCATCTGTTCCCCAGCCCACCCCTGCATTCTGGTTTCATTCCAATATTCTACTGGAAGGGTCCTCTCCATGGTCACTTGTGACCTTACCGGGCAAATCTAGCTTTTTCTCACTTGACCTTTTGTAACATTTGCCACTGGTAGCAGTTCCTCAAAACATTTAATGAAATTTTAACTCAAAACAACACCTGGGGAACAAAGGCCATATAATGAAAAGCAGTAATCACCTGTGCTCCATTCCACCTCCATCCCCATCTTTTCTTCTCCATTCTCTCTTCCACTTCTCATCTTGCCTTGGCTATAGTTTTACTTTGACACTGTTAAGGTTGATTGGATTTTTGTTTATTCAATAATAAATTAAGTTTACCATGCTCTATTTGTAGGTTGATTCTAATTGTTGGAAATTGACATTCAGCATTTGCATTGCTATAACTAGGGAAATATTATTCTTTGAAGAGGTGTTTTCTTCTCTGTGTTTCCAAAGTCACGATCCCATGATACTCAAGAGGAATGTTCAAATGGATGACCCTTTCTTGAGTGCCACCAGTTACTCAAAATCATGTCCTTTGTAGTTTGTGTCATATGTGGGTTGTAACTTAAAAATAACCTTTTGTTTTTCTTGAGTTTCTGAAACTTTAAAAAGAGGGAGAAGAATCTTATGCTTTTGTAAAAAACAACTACTAACTTCTTAATCATTCTTTTAATTGCTTACAATCCTTTTCATTAATCTTCATTAAACCCACGGGATTTCCTGTTCTAATTTGGATTAGTTGTTTCATAACTGGATCTTGACTTTATTGTGTAGCTTATTGTATATCCTAGAGTTTTTATTTGCTTTTCTTCTTTTTCCTTCTTTCTCTCCCATAATGTATCTTTATCATAACCCCATTTCCCTCTCCAAACTCTCATACTTTCCACTGTGGAATTCCTGCTTTATCCTAGATCCCCCCCATCTTCCTGTTCCATATGCAACTGATTGCTCCCTGGGATTGCTACACAGCTGTCAAATTTGGATTTTTCTTCATTGCCCTCTGGCTTGGGCTACAATTTTCTAAATATGCATGCTTTCTATTTTTCAATCTTGTTTTGTTGGAGTACATCTTGACATTATTTGAAGGAAGAAAGAATAAATATAAATGTATATTATAATAGATCTCTGTCTTTAAAATAATGTGAGAGAGTAATAAGACATAAATTTTTTTGTGAGCTCTTGTGTGTCTAAAAATGTGTGTATTATGGCTTCATAGGTAACCATTCATTTTCTGGTTGAAAGTTACTTTTCCTAAGAATTTTAAAGGCTGTACTTAATTGTGTGTACATGTGTGTGTTTGGTTTTTTTGTTTTGTTTTGTTTTTATTTATTTATTTATTTTTAATCTAGTATTTCTGAGGAGAAATCTTACTCTGATTCTTATTCTTTTGTGGGTGACCTACTTTGGTTTTGGGCTTTTTTCCTCCTGGAAGCTCTTAGGCTCTCCTTTTGATCCTTGATATCTGAAAT
Source organism: Enhydra lutris kenyoni (assembly GCF_002288905.1). NCBI lineage: Eukaryota > Metazoa > Chordata > Mammalia > Carnivora > Mustelidae > Enhydra > Enhydra lutris. The sequence goes on from NW_019154086.1 coordinate 12,206,066, forward strand.
TTTACAATGATGGTTGTGTTTAGTTGTGCATCTTTTTTTCATTTGTCTTGGTCAGCACTAGAAGTTCTTTTCCATTTACATATTCCAGTTTCTCTTGAGCTCTGGGGAATTTTCTTTGATACTGTTTCCTTGATAATTTCTTCTTTATCTCTTTTCCTGGTCATTCTATTAGCACTAGCCTGGACTAGCTGGATTGATTCTTTATATTGCTTATCTCTCCTTTCTTTTATCTTTACTTTATTCCTTCTTTTATACCATAAGAGGTATTCTTGAATTCTAAACCTATATTGAATTTTTTAAAATTTTGACATTTATGTCCTTAATTTTTAAGGGCCTTTTGATTTCTTTCTTTCTTTTTTTTTTTTTAAGATTTTATGTATTTATTTGAGAGAGAGCATGAAGGGGGAGAAGGGCAGAGGGAGAAGCAGACTCCCCGTGGAGCTGGGAGCCTGATAAGGGACTCAATCCCGGGACTCCGGGGTCATGACCTGAGCTGAAGGCAGTTGCTTAACCAACCGAGCACCCCGGGCACCCAAGGGCCTTTTGATTTCTTATTGTTCCCTTTACTAGCATCTGTTTTATAGGCTATTAGTTAAGAATATGAAATCATGGACTTTGGGGTCAGACTAGTCTTCAAATTGTAGTCTTATAACTTACTAGATGTGTATCACTGGAAGACATATTTCCTAACTTCTCTGTGTCTCATGAAGAAGAATTTGTCGATGATACTAATGATACTGCACCTTAGTGTGTGTAAGACATTTAGAACAGTTCCTGGTGTCTGAGATGGTGTTTAATACTGTTGAGTTTTCTGAGGGAGCAGTGGAGCATGGTAGAATGGGCTCTGGAATGAGATTGTCCCCAGCTCCGCCATTTACTCGTGGCTTTGGTCAAGTTTTATTTTATTTTATTAACTTTTCTGTTTGAATAACATTTAACTTACAAACCAGTTCCAAAAGCAGTCCAAAAAATTCCTGCATGTACCTCATCCAGATTCCCCAAATGTTAATACTTACATAACTGTCCTACAATTATACGAATCAGAAAATTAACTCTGATAACAATAATATCTAATCTACAGACTACGTTTCACCAATTATCTAATGGTGTCCTTTTTTTTCTGGTTCCAGGGTCTGATCCAGGATGAAATTTTGCGTGTGGTTGTTTTATTTCTTTTAATTTAGACAGGTTTAGTTTTTCTTTGCTTTTAATATAGTCTTGCAGTTTTTGAAGAGTTGTTTTGTAGAATATCCCAATTTGAGTTTGATTGATGTTTTCTCATGATTGCATTCAGATTATGTGGCTTTGGGGGCAAGACTATCACAGGTGATGTTGTGTCTTTACCAGTGCATCGTATTAGGAAAGATGTGAATATTTTGTATCACTGGTACTATTACTTTGGTCACTGTTTAAGATGGTATCTGCCAGGCTTCTTCTTTGTAAAGTTACTGTTTTTCTTCTTGTGTTTAATAAGTATCATGTGGGGAGATATTTTGAGACTCTGAATATTTTATTTCTTACGGTGTTTTCATTCATTAATTTTAGCATTCGTTGATGATTCTTCCCTATAGTGATTATTACTATGGTGTTTGCCAAATGGTGGTTTTCTGTTTTAATTATTTTTTTTTACATGTATTGGTTGGAATTTTATTTTAAAGAAGAAATTCCTGCTTTCTTAATTAATTCATTCATTCAATCACCATAGATTATGGATTCTTATTTATTCTGGGATGTAATCTCTTACTATCATTATGTATCCTGATGTTTATTTTTTCCAGATTTGACCAGTGTGCGCCCCTTCAGGTTGGTGGTTGTGTCCTTTTGACATGACCCTGTAATATTTGTTGTACTTCCTTAATTCCTGAGTACAAAAGATTCCAGGATTTTCTTGTATTTTCCCCATGCTGGCCATTTCTTCAAGGAGCCAGGTTTCTTTTATTGGAAAATGGTATTTAGAAACCAAAACCTGAGTGCAGGGTATGCTTTTCACTACTGGGATATTATTGTTTCTAGATCTTCTCAGTGACAGAGCTAGTAATATTTACCTATGTATATACATTTATATTTATCTACATGCACGTAATGTTGAAAACTGAGTTCAGACTGATACTTCCAATTTCTGTACAACACAACAGTGTACATTCTAACGTTCCATCTTTTCTTAATTTTTCACTCCTTTCTTCAATGGGGAAAAACCTAGGCTTCCATTAACCACAAAACAAACACACACACACTTTCTTCCTCTCTCAGTATATATAGTTTGGCGTTTGATAAGCTATATGCCCATGAAAAACAAACCTACTAACCAGGGGATAGCATTTGTGAATTGTTCTTTTTGTCTTTAGGATGATATATTGTCAAAATACTGTTTTACAAAGTTACTTAGGTTACAGAGTTGCTGCCTGCTAAGGTTCTTGTTTTGTAAAGTTTTTCTTTACTATTTTTCTTCTTGTGTTTAATAAGTATCATGGAGAAGTTACTTAAAGACCATGTGAATAGTTTTTTTTTTCCTCCCCTCCCCATTCAGTATGGTTATGTTATTCATTTTTCTATATAGTTAGATTTGTTTGCTTCTGTTTATATTTCATTTTTGATCCTTCCCTATCCTTGTTGACTTTGATTCTTTTTCTAAGTTTATGAAATGTTAATCTAATTATAAAAGTCAGAACAATACAAAAATGTATATGTAGAAAAGTGTCACACTCTACCATTGCTTATAGTCCTCATACATTTTTATTTTTTACTTTTATTTTTTGAAAGAGAGAGAGAGAGTAAGTGAGTGGGAGTGGGGAGGAGTAGAGGGAGAGAGAATCTTAAGCAGGCTCTATGTTCAGTGCAGAGTCTGATGAGGGGTTCAATCTCATGTCGCAATCTCAGTGTCAGATAGTTAACGACTGAGACACCCAGGGATCCCTTCACACATTTTTAAATGATTTTACTACCCTGTTCAGTTATTTAATGTGTTATTATCTGGGGTTGTCAGTTTTTAATGATATCCCAGCTAAATTGTGTATTGCAGAATCAATGAACTTATTCTACCTTCTTCTTCCTTTTTCTGTCTGTCTGTCTGTCTCTCTCTCTCTTTTAAAGATTTTATTTATTTATTTGACAGAGAGAGATCACAAGTAGGCAGAGAAGCAGGCAAAGGGGGAGGGGGAGGCAGGCCACCCAGTAAGCAGAGAACCTGATGTGGAGCTTGATCCCAGGACCCTGAGATCATGACCTGAGCCCAAGGCAAGAGGCTTAACCCACTGAGCCACCCAGGCATCCCTTTTTCTGTCTCTTTTTTGTTGCATTATTTCCATTGTGTCATAACATGTAATATTTGAACATTAATCTTTCACCCTCATCTCCACCTTTACTTCAGTCTTCGATCTACAATTATATCCATGAAAATACTCACCATCAGCCTTTTCGCTGAAGTTTTCCCAGTCATTTCTTGGTTGAACTAAGCTCCAAAAGATTCCTCAAGCAGGACTTAGGAGTATTGAATTCCTAGGGTTATGTATTTTTAAAATGCTTTTCTATAGTCTTGACTCTTGATACAGGGATAGTTGCCTGTACATCAAGCCTTAGTTCATACTTTTGTTAAGTTTAAGAAAAAATACTTCTCAACTACTGCCTTGTTTTACATATTATGGATGACATTCTAATTCTTACACATTTGTAAGTTATTTGATCCTTTTGCCTGGAGAGCTTGAAATGTCATACCTTTTAAAAGATATACTTTAGATCTGATTGTTTTAGATTATTTTTCCCAGATACTTGGTGTGCCTTTTCAGTATGTGGATTCAGGTCTTTACTTACCTTTGGACAGTTTTCTTGGATTACAGTTTCAAATATTAGTTCTGTTTTCTTGTTTTGTTTTTGTCTCTAGGGACTCTGGTTTGACATAAAGTATTTCTTCTTTATCTGTTTCCCATTCCATTGCTTCCTCTCTGATCCTTTAAAATTTTCCTACATATTGTTTTATTTTTTGTGAGAATGAGCGATTGCTCACTGGGATTTGATGTTTTTCCCTTTTTTACTTATGGTTATTTTGAAGTCTGGGCATTCTGTGACTTCTGGTTCTGTGGAGGGCATGGCTTCTCTGTATTTTATTTGTTTTTCTTACTATTCTGTATTGTTTAATGAGGGCAGATGGGTACACACAAATCCAGGCATCTGTTGCTGAGCTAGCTGAAAACTCTTGGGCAAGTTTTTAACTATCTGAGTTTAGTTTCCTCATATGTAAATTGGGGATAATAACACCTACATGAAAGAGATATCATGAATATTTATTTAGAACACTGCCTGTCATTTAAGTGCTCAAAAATTGTTTGTTGCCATTATTATTGTATGTTATAGATGTAATATTGGCTTGAAAACTGTGAATACTGCCTTGGAAATAAAATATTTGATACTCTCTAAAGTTGACTCTTCCCGCAATAATGTGTACCTGACCTTCTGCTTTTTCAGGGACATGCTTTAGTGTTTGCACCATCTGTTCTTCGGTCATGCAGATGAACCTAAGTAAAACCCATCTTTAAGACTAATCTTCCATTGACTATTTCCCCCTTCTAACTCTCAACCCTATCTCTGCTTCCTGTCATAGAACTCTTCTAAATAGTTGCCTATACTGGTTCTTTCTACTTTTTCACATCTCCCATTGTCTCCCCAAGGCACTCTGAGTGACATTTTAACCCCTAATAATCTACTGAAATGGTTCTAACAAAGTTACTCTTGACCTCTAATTTTTAAATCCCAGCATTACTTCTCTGTCCTGATGTTACTAACTCTTCAGTAGCATTTGACCTGGTGAACAACTCCTTTTTTTGGTTAGTTTTAAATTATTATAAAATACTTCAGACATAAAAAAGTACAAAATAATATAATGAACATGTATATTGCCATCTAGCTGAAAGAGTGAAAACTATCCATTCAGCTGAAGCCCCCAAGCATCTCTTCCCAATTGTGTCCTCTCCCAATACTCCCAGATGTAGCTACTATACTGAATTGATATTTATTGTTCCATTACTTCTTTTGTACTTTTGCTACATATGTGTTTTCTTATGTACTATGTAGTGGTTTTCATGTTTTTAACTCCCATATTAAAAAAGTTATTCTCACATATCTTCTTTTGCAACTTGTTCTTCTCATTCAGCATTTTGTTAGGAGAATCATTCATGTTGCCATGCATGGCCCTGGAATGTTTATTTTCACTACTGTATAGTGTTCCCTTATATGAATAGACTGTAATTTATGCATTATCCTATAGATGGATACTTCAGTTATTTTTTTTTTTTAAGATTTATTTGTTTATTTTTAGAGACAGTGTTTGAGCAGGGAGAGAGCCAGAGGGAGAGGGAGAAAGAGAGAGAGAGAGGGAAGCAGATTCCCTACAGAGCATGGAGCCCGATGCAAGGCTTGATCCCATGACCCTGAGATCATGATCTGAGCTGAAGTCAAGAGTTGGAGTCCTATATATACAATGAATATTATGCAGCCATCAGAAAGGATGAACACCCAACTTTTGTATCAACATGGATGGGGCTGGAGATTATGCTGAGTGAAATAAGTCAAGCAGAGAAAGTCAGTTATCCTACGGTTTCACTTGTGGAGCATAAGGAATAATGTAGAGGACATTAGGAGAAGGAAAGGAAAAGTGAATTGGGGTAAACCAGAGGGGGAGACGAAGCACGAGATACTGTGGACTATGAGAAACAAACAGGATTTTGGAGACGAGGGGGTGGGGGAGATGGGTGAGCCTGGTGGTGGGTATTAAGGAGGGCACATACTGCATGGAGCACTGAGTGTGGTGCATAAACAATGAATCTTGGAACACTGAAAAAAATTAAAAAAGAAAGTGTAAACAAAGACTTTTCTTTATCTTTAATGTAAGCTGCCTATGAAACAAAGATTCTGTGTTTTTATCAGATTTTTGATTACTTAAGGAACTGAGTCTTTGCTATTAAGAGAGCCAAGTGTTTTACCACCGTGTGACTTTTCGTATATGTTAAATTTCATGGGAAGCATTGTGAAATAAGAAGTGATACTAAATTTTCTTTAGAGTATATTTGTATGAAATTCCTAAACCTAAATACCAGTGCCCTGGTATTATGGTGTCAGTCATCATTTGAAAATGTCTCAAGGAAATAACCAAATTCTCTTGTCAATTGCTGAAATAAAGTCTCATCAGATCCTTAAGCCCCCCCCCCCCCCCAAAAAAAAACAAAAAACAGCTCACCTGCTGTGGAAATTGCTTTTCCTTATAGTTTTACCAATGAAGTGTATATATTAAATACTTCCAGGGTGCCTGGGTGGCTCAGTTGGTTGAGCCACTGCCTTTGGCTCAGGTCATGATCCTGGACTTCCAGGATCGAGTCCCACATCGGGCTCCCAGCTTCTTGGGGAGTCTGCTTCTCCCTCTGACCTTCTCCTCTCTCATGCTCTCTCTCACTCATTCTCTCTCCAATAAATAAATAAAATCTTTAAAAAAAATTTCTAAATACTTCCAGGTCATTTTGCCAGTGTTTTTATAACCTTATGTAAAATAAATAACCAGTAAGTTAAAAAAAAAAAAAGTTGGACTCCTAACTGACTGAGATGCCCTGACACTTCAATTATTTTTCCTTTTCATTATAACTAACTAATAGTCCTTCTTTGAACATTCTTACAGATATCTCCTTGTATGTAAGTTTCTGGTGATACCTAGAAGTATAGTTTCTGGGTCATAATATGTCTAACTAGATTCTCCTTTTTTTTTTTTAACATTTTATTTATTTATTTGATGCAGAGAGATCACAAGTAGGCAGAGAGGCAGGCAGATAGAGAGAGGAGGAAGCAGGCTCCCTGCCGAGCAGAGAGCCCAAGACGGGACTCGATCCCAGGACCCTGAGACCATGACCCAAGCCAACCCACTGAGCCACCCAGGCGCCCCTAGATTGTTCTTTTGAAGCACCTTATTCTAGGCTTCCATAATACTCCCCACTTATCTGGTTTTCACTTTGACAGGCCAAACATTCTCAGTCTCATTTTCTGGATCTTCATTCTCTATATTATATTATCCTAGGGCTTTGTCCTTAGTTGTCTTCTCTCTACCCAGCTCCAGCTTTGATTTACTCTGATTTATCCCCCATGCTAATCCCAGGTTGATTTTTATCAAATGCAATCCAATCATATAACTACTTTGCTTAAAGTCCTTCAGAGGCTCCTGTCTGCCTATAAAGTCCAAGATCTGTTTCACCATTAAGCTCCCTAAGTATCTCAACTCCTACTCTTCTCCAAAGGATCCAGAAGATCATCTCTCCTTGTGGCTTTTTAACCTTACATGCTGGGCTTTTGATCATAGTATTTTTTCTCTTCACAGTTTTCTTTCCCCTTACTCCTTACCTGCTTGGTAAACTTTTGCTCATTTTAAAAGATGATTTGATTTTCTCCTTTTCAGGGAGCCTTCTCCGACACATTTAGGCAGAAGTAAGAAATTCCTTCTTTCTGTTCTCCTGGCAGTTTATTCATTATCTCTTTTATAATAATTGATTCATTTATTCAACAAATCTTACTGTGTGCTAGAAACTGTTCTAGACATCAGGAATAGAAGAGTAAACAAGACAGGTCCTTATTTTTAGGAGTCTATATTCCAGAGAGTACAGAAGAGAAACAAGTAAACAGACAATATCATTTTAGATTGTTCTAAGTGGCAGTAGGATAAACCTGACTGTGTGATGGAGAGCATGTTGTGCAGAGGGTAGGAGGATGGCGGGACACTTCAGATTCAGAGACATGCCATTTGAGTTAAGATCTGAAAGGAAAAAAGGAGCCAGCCAAGCAGAGATCTGCGAGAAGAACCTTCTAGGCAAAAGGAACAGCAAGTACAAAGGACCTGGAGCTAGAATGAGTTTTATTTCTCATAGTTCTGGAGGCCTAAAGTCTGAGATCAGAGCAATAGCATGGTTCCAGTGAGGTCCTCTTCCACACTGTAGACGGTCAACTTCTCCTTGGATCCTTGCATGGCAGAATGAGAGAGAGGGAGCTTTGGGGCTTCTTTTTACAAGGGCACTGATTACCCTTATGACCTAATCACCTCCCAAAGGCCCCACCTCCACATACCATCACATTGGGGTTAGATGTCCACATATGAATTTTGGTGGGACATAGTCATTCAGTCCACAACAGAGGTGAAGACAGATAATTTGGGAGCTACTTACTTGTCAAGATTATATTTTAAAGCTATGAGACAGGGGAAAATAATGTAGATGGAGAAGAGGGCCAAGGCTGGAGCTTTGGATGTTGCAGCATTGAGAGAATAAGTGGTGGGTAAGGAGGGCATCCTAGGAGACAACAGAAAGGAGTATTCATGGTGTTGTGCTGGCCAGATTTAGAACATGGTGAAGGCACGAATGTACCCCTGGATTTGACTCCCTGGAGGTCACCATGACCACAGCAAGAGCACCTGTAGGACATTCCAGTGGTCAGAAGGTAGAACTCATCTCCTTACTTTAATTAACTGCTTACATATATCTGTCTTCTCCTCTTGAGCGTGTGCTAGTCCTTTTTATTTCTAGGGCTTAGCATATAGTAGATGGTGAAAGACTGTTTGCCTAGTAGATGGTGAAAAGACTGTTTGCCTACAGGTTTGAAGTTTACAGTGCAGTCTGAAGAATAACACATTGTTTCACCCTCATTTGGAATGCTTTCAGACCACTGGCCCTTCCCTCAAATTTCCGTCAGTTCAAGGAATATAATAATGTGAATAACTACTTAAACAAAACATGCTGGAGAGGTGAATGCATCTTAACAGTGGTTCACAGTGCTTCCTGAAGTAGTCAAAGGTCTTGCTTTGGATTCAGAGGGCCTCCTGAAGCCCCTGCTCCATTACCTAGCCCAGCTGAAGGAAGGTGCCAGCTCAAGTCCTCCACACTCTGTGGATCGCAGCTCCTCACCTGTCATATGTGGATAATATTAACAAATTCCTCTTACAGGAATTTTTGTCAGCAGCAAATGAGCTAATGCACACAAGAGCCCTTTGCAAGTAAAAAGATACTCTGTAAGTGCTATTTTTGTAAAAAGAATTGGATTATCCATTTCCTTACTGACTTATAAAATAGATTAGATCACAGTGTAATAAAATTTGTATTTAGGCAGTGGCATATGAATGACAAGTTGGGGGAGGAAGTAGATCACTGGAAAATGTGATACTTTTCCAGAAATATATAGGAAATTAATTTCTTTTGGGTTTGTTCTCTTATCTTTCCCAGATAAATCTTTCACTTCTGTTAGAACTGAAGTGTAGACTCTTTTACTTTAAGATCTAGTGGGCTCTTTGCCCCGGTGTTGCATATATCTGCAAGAATAAAATGTAGTTAATATTGCTTGGGTTTTTTATTTTTTCCCATTTTTTCTATTACTATTATTTTTTTAATGGATACATGAACTCTAGTTGACACATTTTTTCTTGGTGACTACTCATTTCACTTTGGTTCTAGGGTAAAAATCATGGTAAGAAACTCCGAAATTACTATGCAGCCAACAGCTGTCCTCCTCCTGCCAGAATGAGCAACGTGGTGGAACCTGTGGCTACTCCAGCTGTTCCCGTCCCTCCGCAGGTGAGACACACATATCAGGGTGGGAGTTGTCCTCTGCACACATGCTCATGGATGAAGTTTGTCATCCAGAGGCCCGTCAAGGTACAGTTGGGCGAATACTCCTACAAGGTTCTACTTGGCACTTTTAACTCCTCAAACTGTAGTGCAGTGTTTAAAGCATGCCAACATCCATGACCTTGAGATTTCTCATTGAGTTGGTTGTGATGCATGAAATGAAGAAAGAAATATTGTTACATATGGCTTTTTCTTGGCATGTCTTAGAATTCTGGGTTAAATGACCCTGAATGTCTAAGCTCTGCCCTGAATGAAAAGAGAGGTTTTCAGTATTTATTTCTTTATTGTAGTTAATCCCACTTACTTTATAATTTGCCTTCCAGCAAGGTCAGTTTTTTGAGATTGCCCCTTTCTTCACACTATGGAGAGAACCTGTATAAACTTTTTCTGGACTTTAATATAATGACACACACTTGAGATTCACATTCCTTTCACTGGTAGATAAAGCAGATGTTTTAGGCAAGATAATGCTGTACTTTAATAGCCTCTGAAATATGGATTGTATTCCTTAATCTGTTTTTGTCCATAGAACAATACATGGTCATAAATAATAATAGCTCTAATCAAGTATTTACTATGCCAGGCACTCTGCTAAGCACTTTTCTTACATTACTTCGTTCAGGGCTGGGACTAAGGTGAGATGAGGGATGCCCTTGACTGAGGCACAAATTTGAGAGGGAGCCAAAACAGTAATGAAGATAAATATTTTAATGTACTACTTTAAAATTCCAAATGAATCCGAAAAAATCAGTGGTAAACGAAATGTCAAAAACTTAAAGCTGGGTAAGTATTACTGATTTTCCTTTTGCCTCAGGCTGCAGTATAGCTTGGCATGGCACTGTGACTGTCCTGTCTTTATTTAAAATTTTGATATTTTGTTTATGATAATTTCTTATATTAGGTTTGATTTATATAAGTGTTCCATTAACATATTATTTTATCTTGATTATTGAGTTTTTTGATGCACCCTTAAATTTTATGCCCATGGAAAATGCTTGCCTTGCCTTAATCTAGTCCTGGGCCCTAAACTTCATTTCATGCTTCCAAGAATTTAAGAGGTATTGACTTGACTACTCCGAGTATAATTCATGGGCTAGCAGCATTTGTCTCACCTGGAAGTTTATTAGAAGCTCAGAGAAGCAAGTAACTTGTCCATGGTGTTATGTGTTTTGTGAAGTGGTGGAACAAGAATTTCTTTTGACCTTGGACTTCTGCTCCTAACTGCCATGGTGTAATTTTACCTTCCCTAATGTCAGTTTTCCAGTCTTTAAAACATGGATGGCAATACCAGCTTTTCCTCCATCCTCACGAATTTGTGGGGTAAATGAGAGAGGATAAAAGCAGAATCAAAGAAGAGAAAAATACCCAGACAGATCTTCAGGCTGAGAAGTTTTCAGGGCCCTGATTCTTGTTCTGGACAGGACAGCTGCTCCCAGCTTGGGACAGTTTTCAGCTTGCTCCCCCTCCTTGAGGGAACCTTCAGAGCCTTCTTTCCTAGCATAGCCCTTTGTGATTTTTGGAGACTGCTCTTCTGTCCCCCAGAAAATCTTCCCATCCTGGTGAAACCGTGCAGTTTCCTTCAGCTGGTCCTGACAGGATATGCTTCCAGACTCTTTATTAGGTATTTTATTCTCCTCTAGCCCAAATCTAGTTTGTCTTTTTTTGTTTACCCAACAGTATTTATTGAGTACATACTATCTTCCAGGCACTGTGTTAGGTTTCTCTGAACTCATTTCTCAGCCTGAATACGGTTGCCTGTATCTGCTGGTTATTTTTCCCTACTTATATTATATCCATAGCTAATTTGTAGACTTTGTGGGGGACAGAGGCTCATTTGTAAATATACATCTGCTTATCCCTTCTGCATTAGGTAGCAAGCCCTATAAACAGTAGGCATTCATTAAATGCTCGTTGATGGATTCTGGAAGGACTTGATCTTTCTGGTAATGTGATTTTAGGGTTTTCCTATACTGCCCTGAATCTTCTATGCTTCTTTTAAAAAATTTCTCCATGGAGATAGCAACAAGCCATTAATAGGTTTGGTACAAAGGTGATTGTAATACAAAACCATGATTATCTCCCAGCCTTTTTCCTTTGTTGTTGTTGTTTTTCTGGAATGAATTACATCCTCTCGTTATAAAGCTGAGTGCTTGTGGTCATATCATAACCTTTGGTTATCTTTCAACTCTTAGGAACTTTGAGGGGAAGGAGGGCAGAAGCTCCACATTTTTTTTAACTTTGTCTCTTGTGTCTTTGATGTCAGATGGGCTCCTTTAAGCCTGGAGGCAGAGTGATCCTGGCCACGGAGAATGATTACTGTAAGCTTTGTGATGCCTCCTTTAGTTCTCCGGCTGTGGCTCAGGCTCACTATCAAGGGAAGAATCACGCCAAGAGGCTGCGGCTGGCGGAAGCTCAGAGTAACTCATTCTCGTAGGTATTGCCATTTTCTCTCAGGCCAAAGGGTTGTGTAAGACTGTCTTTAGAGAAAAAGAGCTGAAAGGGATCCTTGTTTAGAAGTCTCACACTTTTCAAATTTCTTTTCTCCAGGGAGTCCTCAGAGGCCGGTCAGCGGCGGACCCGGAAAGAAGGGAATGAGTATAAGATGATGCCTAATAGGAGGAATATGTATACAGTACAGAATAATTCAGGTACCGTGGCCACATTCTGGAAGTGGTCTTCTTTATTTTTATTTCCTTTAATGATAATAGCCCTGAGAATTTGCGGTTAGCTAATTGTTCATTTGTCTAGTGGCTTTTCAATCTGGTGTTTATTTCAGGTCTTTATTTATTTTCTGTGTAGTTTATTATTTATTTTTATTTTAAATTATAGTTTATGTTTTAAGGCCTTTTTTTTTCAAGACTTTATTTTTATTTATTTATTTGACAGACAGAGATCACAAGTAGGCAGAGAGGCAGGCAGAGAGAGAGAGAAAGAGAGAGGAAGGGAAGCAGGCTCCCTGCTGAGCAGAGAGCCCGATGCGGGGCTCGATGCGGGGCTCGATGCGGGGCTCGATGTGGGGCTCGATGTGGGGCTCGATGTGGGGCCTGATGTGGGGCTCGATGTCGGGCTCGATGTTGGGCTCGATGCGGGGCTCAATCCCAGGACCCTGGGATCATGACCTGAGCCGAAGGCAGAGGCTTTAACCCACTGAGCCACCCAGGCATCCCTGTTTTAAGATCTTTGATCATAGTCCCTTTACACTGCTTCTGGTGTTTGCCAGCCGAGAAATGTAAAATGCGTTATAAAAATGGGCTACTTGGTTTAAAGTTGTGTCCTGTTAAATCTCCATTTGTTGGGGAAAATAAAAAAGATTGAGCAGTGGCTTTAAACTTGGGGGAGTTTTTACAAAATACACATTCCTGAACCATGACTTAGAGATATTTAGTCAGTAAATTCAGAGTGGGACCCAGACATATGTGTGTTTTAGAAATGCTTCCTCAGTGATTCTCATATACACCTTCAGTTCATCCTCTCATATACATCTTCAGTTCAGAACTGCTGCATTATAGGAATGTTTTCTGCATTTTCTGATTATCTCCAGGAAGGAGAGTTGGACTGAATAGTCCTTTATCCTCCCCCGTCACAGCTTCCAATGCACACATATACTAGGAGAGGTAACTCATGGGAACAGTAGATCAAATGAAAAACAAAAACATTCATTGGAAAGGCAAGATAAACATAGAAAAAGGGACATAGAGAAAGCATAATGTACTATGATTAATAAAAGTTGAAACATACATCAGTGATTATAGTAAGTATAAATTGACTGAAGTCCCAGTTACAAGACAAAGATTACAAGATTGGATTAAAAAAATTCAGCTGAGAGGGGCTGGGTGGCTCAGTCAGTTAAGCGGCTGCCTTCCACTCAGGTCATGATCCCAGGGTCCTGGGATTGAGTCCCGAATTGGGCTCCCTGCTCAGCGGGGAGTCTTCTTCTCCCTCTCCCTCTGCCTGCTGCTCTGCATACTTGTATGCTCTCTCTCTGTCAAATATATAAATAAATAAATCTAAAAAAAAAAAAATTCAGCTGAGAGTCACCTGGGTGGCTTAGTTGATTAAGCGTCTGCCTTAGGCTCAGATCATGATCCCAGGGTTCATGGGATGGAGTCCCACATTAGGCTCATTGCTCAGCAGGGAGTCTGCTACTCCCTCTGTCTCTGCTCCCCACTGCTTATGCTCTCTCTTTCTCTGTCAAATAAATAAATAAAATCTTTAAGAAAAAAAAGTTCAGCTGAGGTGTAATGAGCACTGGGTGTCACATAAGACTAATGATTCACTGAACTCTACCTCTGAAACTAATAATACTCTATATGTTAATTGAATTTAAACTAAAAGAATTTAAGAAAGAAAATAAGAAAAAAAATAAAGAGAAAATAAATAAAATAAAAAATTTAGCTGAACTGAAGGAAGCTGAGATAACTGCATTAATATTAGGTAAAATAAACCTTAGGACAGAGGGCAGTTTGGACTGTTTTCTGGGCAGAGTACAATTAAATGAGGGATCAATAACAAAAAATATATTTAAAAAACCCTACAAAATTTCCATTTGTTTGGAAATTTTTAAACACTTCTAAATAACTCTGGATCAAAGAAGAAATCATATTGGAAATTAAAAATTCCTTTTTATGTATGGGGCGCCTGGGTGGCTCAGTGGGTTAAGCCGCTGCCTTCGGTTCAGGTCATGATCTCAGGGTCCTGGGATCGAGTCCCGCATCGGGCTCTCTGCTCAGCAGAGAGCCTGCTTCCCTCTCTCTCTCTCTGCCTGCCTCTCCATTTACTTGTGATCTCTCTCTGTCAAATAAATAAATAAAATCTTTAAAAAAAAATTTTATGTATTTGAGAGTGATCGAGAGAGAGCACTGTGCATGAGCAGTGGGAGAGGGGCAGAGAAAGATGAAGAGGCAGACTCCCTGCTGAGCAGGAAGCCAGAGGCTCTTTGGGACTTGATCTGTAGTCCCTGGGATCTTGACTTGAGCCTGAGCCAAAGGCAGATTCTTATTCTTAACCAACTGAGCCACCCAGGTACCTGGAAATTTAAAATTCTTAAAATCAAACAGTAATAAAAATATATTAAATTTTGTAGGATACAGTGAAAGTAATATTTTGAGAAAAGTCTTAAATATTTATTATAGTAGAAAAGAAAGCAGAAAACTAATAAGCAATGGTCCAACTTAAGAATTCAGTTATATAACTGGGTATTTATTTACCCAAAGAAAACAAAAACACTGTTTTGAAAAGATATATGCACTCGTGTGTTCATTTCAATGTTATTTACAATAGCCAAGATATGGAAGTGACCCAAGTATCCCTTGATAGATGAATGGATAAAGATGTGGTGTGTGCACATGTGTATACACACACACAGACACAGACACACACACACACACACACACACACACACTATGGAATATTATTCAGTCATAAAAATGAATGAGATCTTGCTATTTGCAACAACATGGATGGACCTAGAGGGTATTGTGCTAAGTAAATACAGAGAACTCTAGGCAAGGGGCCGGTGGCTTTGGCAAAACAGTGAAGGGGAATGGGAGATACAGGCTTCCAGTTACGGAGTGAATAAGTCAGGGGATCAAAGATACAGCATAGGGAATATAGTTGGTGGAACTATAATAGTGTTGCATGGTGACAGCTGGACTGCACCTGTGGTGAGCATAGCATAATGTATAGAGTTGTGCAGTCCCCGGAAACTAATGTAACAGTGTGTGTCAACTATGCTTCAATAAAAACAAACAAACAATACCCCCCAAACCTAAAATACATTAGTTATAATTTGATTTGCCTATAAATATGTCACATTGAATATTTTGAATGCTGAAGGAGAATTTATTCAGGTAATTATAGATTAGCTTTTTTTTTTTTTAATGCAATAGGCCAGTAAATTCAGTTTAACATAGTTAAAAAAAAGAAGTCAGTTATGTAAAAAGAAAAAAAAATTACCAATAATTCCGCCAACATTTTTGTATATGTTAGTGTGTCATTCCCATCTCTATATATATTCTTTGAAATAGAAATGTGATTATACTCACAAAACAAACTGAGGGTTGCTGGGGGGGGGGGGGTGGGGGGAGGGGGGGGGGTTATGGACATTGGGGAGGGTATATGCTATGGTGAGTGCTGTGAAGTGTGTAAACCTGGCGATTCACAGACCTGTACCCCTGGGGATAAAAATATATGTTTATAAAAATTAAAAAATAAAAAAAAAAGAAATGTGATTATATTTTGTGATATTCTTGTTTCACTTAATAGCATATTATAATCACATTTTCATGTAACCAAAGCAAATCAAAGAGTTTTTATTACTTACAGTGACTGCATGGTTTTCTGTTGCATTCATTACCATAATTTTTCAAATAATCTATTTGTTCTCCTTTTCCCACATCCTCCCATAAAAACTTGTATGCACACTGATGAAATAATGTCCTTGTTGATAAATCTCCATACAAAAATTCTCAGTGTTTTCTTAGGATAATTCTTAGAAGTAGAATTTTTGGATTAAAAAGTTAGTATAATGATAAAACTTTTCATATAAAGTTAAACAATTTTTACAATTTTACTTACTTTTTAGAGACATTGTCATTTGGAGCTGGGGTTTGGCTCTACAGTAACCTTTCTGACAGTAGTTGGAGGAATCATTTCGCTTCTTAGATTGAACGTGTATAAAATTGTAATTTAAAAAAATCTATTAATTTTGCATTCATTTAAAGCTGAGAGTGAATTTTATAATTTGAGCTTAGGATGACATATTATAGTGATAATCAGACTGTCATCATTTATGTAGTGAATATTTTGAAGTGAATCCATTTTTATCTCTTGCTTTAGCAGGTCCTTACTTCAATCCCCGCTCTCGGCAGAGAATTCCACGTGATCTGGCCATGTGTGTTACCCCGAGTGGCCAGTTTTACTGCTCCATGTGTAATGTTGGGGCTGGTGAGGAGATGGAGTTCCGGCAGCATTTAGAGAGCAAGCAACATAAAAGCAAGGTGTCTGAACAGCGGTACAGAAATGAGATGGAGAATCTGGGATATGTATAGTGGTTGTTGTATTCAGATAGAGCAGCTTTTCCTGCCTGTTGTTTGCCTTCTGTCAACATGCCCTGCTTTTGTGGTCCTTTTGATCTGAGTATATTCCTCTGCTTAATGTTAATACGTGTAACCTGCAGTGGTGTACCATGAGCTATCAAGACTGGGGAAGGAAAAGAATGTGCTTCTTAGGTCATGATGCATTTTCAGGTCAGTTGTGTTGATCTACTTAGAGCATGTGACCTACCTACCCCACGAGAAGTAACTTTTTATCTTGACCAAGTTCTGGTCAACTAGTAGCCTGATCACTTAGAGCTTTAACTATTCAAAAATTTAAAATTTTCACCTTCTTTTGCAGTTTTAGTTTTACGTACTGTTAAGTAAAGAATTTTATTGAGTTCTTACTTCAGATAATGGTAAAAACAGGTAAGCAGAGATTCTGGTTTCCCAAGGTTTCTTTGGAACCACCTCAACACAATGCCTTGCCAGTAGGATATATGAATATAAACCGGATTAGGGTCTTTCCCAGGACATGTTTTCCCCTTGTCTTCCCATTATTGATTGAATATAGATTTTCTTGGATTTATACACTTCCAGTGTGCTTGTAGACTTCCCAACTGTGAAATTTCATTTCCACTTGTGGATTTTACACATTTAAATGCCATCTTCTTCCTTCCTTCCCCCTTCCCCCACCCCACCTCAGTTGAATTAGCTTGTTTAATGAGCTCATTTTCATGCCCCAGCTATTTTGTGGGCTTTCCAAGCCCCCTGTTCCAATATTCAATGCATTTAAGATAGATATGCTATTTTTTAAAAAAATATTTTTCAGATGGTTTTGAGAAATGTAAAGATGTGTTTGATTTTTCAATTTAGAGTTATTCACTGATAATAACCTACTTATATGACAATCTTGATTGTTAAGTTTGGATCTCTTGATATTTGTTTTGGGAGACTTTTTTGATAAACTGATCCTTATGGTTTACTTATGTTCTTTCCTGTCTTACCCGTTGGTTGGCTACTCTGAAAAATACTACTACCTTATTATTTTATAGATAGAGAGGATTAAAAAAAAAGTTAACCAAATTTTAGTTTCATAATATCCAGTAGTAAAATACATGAACTTCGGTTCTTTGTAATTCAGCTTCTTTAAAGGTTGTGGAAATACATTATGGATTACTTTGGTATCTGATCATTTTAATAGTATTATTATTTGGTTTTGGTTTTTAAAATAAGAAGCTCTAGTGTATGGCTAGATAAACTAATGGAGTACTCTATGAACTTTAATTAGTTGTATTTTATCTACTTACTGTATTTACATGGATAAGACTGGTGCTCATCCATACTTTTTTTTGGAAGGCCACATTCACCAGGAAGTTTATAATGAGCAGTATCTTTGCACTATGGTCAATTCACATTTGATTGCTTTAATTAGTAATTAAAAATAAAACTCCTATTTTTCCTTGATAATTCTATAGGCAAAGAGATGGGGAGAAGGAAATTACAATCATCATTCCTTGCCTTTAATCCTTATGAACAATTTTTGAGCAATGTAGATCTGTATTTAAAATTCAGTTTTGGGATAACCACTGGTACAATTATCAACTTGTTCTTCTGTTGAAGTAGAGGTTTTTTGAAAATAGAATTGTTTAGTACATTTTTTTCCCTCCCAGAAACAGGAGAATGAAATAACATTATTGAGATTCTATCTAGACCTGTGACTCTGAGCATAATAATCCTTTTATACAATTGATTAGTTTAGACCAATTTAGAACTTATTTTATTGGTCAGTAGGTTACTCATATTGCTGCTAAGTATCATTTTTGGGTAGAATTTAATATTACAGTGCTGGCCACTTAGTTCTTTAATTATTTAAAAACTTTATTTTCCTCTCTTTCTCTGTATGTCTGTGTACATATAGACATACATACATATATGTATGTGTGTATATAAGTACATATATACACACATACATATATATTTATGTGATACCGTAGAGAAGATTTCATTGGATCCTTATTTCAGGTAATAGTAGAAGATCGTGGATAAGAATTTACAATTTGTAAAAGTGGCATTTATCCACTTTCAGTTTTTCCTTTGCAAATAAAATTGAAGGATTTTCCCCACTCTCCCCACTTAATAATTTCATTACATATATACAAAAAGCAGTGGACTTAAAGGCCTTGATGTCTTTTCCTGGCCTTGCATATTCAGGTTTCCAGTCTCCCAGTGCCCTTAATGGATGTTATGAATGCATAAACGTGTTTTCTTTAAAGAAAAAAGTTAGATTTATAGTGTTATTTCTTACTTGCTCTATTTCTTTGCACTAAAGAAGAGCTATGTGTTTGTTTTATATGACACTTTAGATACCATATTGCCTACAATAACTCGGTTTGCTCCTTAATTTCCAAACTGTAGGAAGTTGATAACTTCCATGATCATTTATAGAGGTTACCTACACATCCAAAAAAAGAGAAAATCACAGATCTCTATGACAGTGGATTGTTTTGGGGTTGTTACCTTGCAACATTCTCCTGTGCTCCATAGGTGATGCAAAGGTGACAGAGGTTGTCAAAAAGGAAATACCTAAATAAATATATCTCTGCATGGTACAATTTCTCATCTTCATGCATTCCTGTTAGACAGTGTTTTTTCCCTGTCAAAGAAGGCCGTTGTTACTACCACAGTCAGTGATACGTGATCTCTGTTGGTTTCCTTTTGTGAAGTCCAGTCCTGCTTTGTAATCTGCTCTAGAATCTGCACCCTGTGCTGCCCAAGAGTCATGTTAGTATCTTTGTATATGCTGTATACAAGGACGGACAGAGGCCTAAACAGCGGAAGACCTTTAGTTGAGTCAGTAGATTTCAGTAATCATCTGCAAGAAGAACTTATAGCATCAAAGTCTCTTTGTGAGTATCTTTCAGTAAGTTGTCATTTGAAGTCAATGTTAGAAGATAACAATTAGAAACTCTTCTTAAGATATTGAGGGCAAGAAGTTGTAAAGGAAAAATTCCATGTTCCAATTAAAAGATTGGACTGCCTATGCCTTTGAAGTGTTTTTTTCAAAAAGTTAAGCTACAAAACAAAGTGTGCCATGTAAATCCTTTTGGCTCCACACTGAACAGAAAATACTTTGTTGGTCTTGTCTTTGTATATCATGTACTACAACCTGTAAATATGTGCATGTTTTTTATTACATTTGTCTGCTTGTCTCTTATTGCACTGAATTCTGCAAGATGAATATTTTATACCATTCATTTAGAAAAAGTTCTTTCTCCAACTCTTCTTCATTATTTCCCCTCCTAATGAGTTGGTAAACTTAGAAAACCATTTAAGATTTTTTGAAACTCTGAGATTGAATGAAGAATCATGGTCGCCTGAGACCATCCTTATGTTCCTCTGACTTAACACAGCTGAAGGGAAGCATGAGATCTTCCTTCCACCTTATTTTACAGAATTGATATGCTTGTTTATAGCTGCTTGTCTACACTTTCAATGAGGGGAATGGGAAAATACATGTTTCGTGTTTATAAACAAACACGAAACATATATTTGCTTTAATCTTCCTCTGTAGATAGATTCTAAGGATTAGCAGTGGGATTTATGATTCCTTCACTCCTGAATTGGGTGGGACCCTGAGCAATGACAGTTTGAGGACTGTCCAGTGACCTGTGTAATACAAGTCTTGCTTGTCAGGGGAGACATGTAATTTTGGTCATGGTATCCTCTACAGAGAGGCCTAGGGATGGTGTATTTGGAACTTGTTTTGTTTCCTTAATATTGGAATGTAGACTGAAAGTGCTCTCTAAAGCACTTGGTGAGGCATATATAAGACAATAGAATTTCTTTAGAAATAGAAATATTTTGTCAATAGAGACAAAAGTTTAATGTAGGCTTTTGAACAATGCTTAAAAAATACTCCACCTTAACCACTATTTTTTTTTTTTTTTTTAACCAGCCAAATTACTATTCAGGAGTTTCATACATAATAGTGTTTTGTTGTTGCTTTTGTTTTTTGGGGGTTTTTCTTTGTAGACCTCTATCATCATAGTTACTAGCAGTCTTTCTGAGTGGACAAATAGCTGTGTAAATAGTTTCTCATATGACGTTTCTACTGATAGGTGTTTGACTTTTTCTTCCCAGTGTGAATGGGAGGGTCATTTGTAAACTCCCTTTCTGGGTAGCTACCAAAAAGTAAATACTGGCTTATGGTCCCATGTGACCCTGTCTCCATTAAGCCCAGAATATGAGTGCCTTTAGCAAGTTTTAGCATTTCACAGAGAGAAGAGATGATAGAATTATTGCCATTAATCACAATTCATAAAACAGAAGCTTAGAATAGCGAAGGTCTGTGTGAATTCTGCATTCTGCATTTTATTTATTTATTTATTTTTGGCTTAATGAGATTTCAATTTGATACTGAGTAAAACTGTTAACATTGTTGATAAGGAACCACACACCCTGAAAAGAAATCCAGTTGTCCCAGGCTGACAGTAGTCATAGATTATTCTTCACCTTGATCTATGTTGCATTTATATTTAATGAGTAGTAGTGTGGTGGATTGGAAGGGCTTGATTTACACTGATGTTTGGAAAAACTTTATTCCAGTGCTCTTTTCAAAACTTGTCTATTCTGTAGAGAGAAGAGAATTACTTACTTGCAAATGAGGTGTGTGAAGAAGAGACTATCTTGTTCACAATACTTACCAATTGTGTTAGTTTATCTCTATGTTAAAGAAACGATCTTCAGAAATTGGGTTTGAGGCCTTAAGCAAAAATTCTCCCTTCAGTTAATTACAATTCTAAATTGCCTGAGTTTAAAACACACTGCTAAATTAACTTTATTGTAGAAATAGTAAAATTTTCCTCAATATTTTATTATGAAAAATTTTAAACATACATTGAAGTTAAAAAATTTTTACAGTATATCCACCAGTAAATTATGCCATTAACACTTTACTAGGCTTGAATTACCACCTGTCTGTCTGTCCCTCTATCTGTCCATCCATGGAGTTTTTAAAAAATATATATTTCAACATAAATTTCAGACCATATTCTCCCTTAAACACTTCAGCATAGGTGTCGTTAACTAGAGTTTATTATCTGTTTGAATATTGCTATCTTTAATACCATAAAGCAGTGTATGAAGTTGACAACTGGAACCAAATAACATACATTGTTTTCTCTTGTGGACTTTAGCCTTCTGGTTTCTGTTTTTATATGTGCTTAGCGTGGAGGAAAACCACTCCTTTCCAACCTCAAGTTCTCTGGTGTTGGTCATTTTAAATGCTTAGTTGTCACACCTTTTAAAGTTCCATAAGAATTTTTTCTTTATCCCTCTTCTATAGTGTATTTTTGCTGAACTATGCAGCCTCTTTAAAATAACTGTAAATTACGGATTGGGGTTTATTAAATCACCTTATACCTCATTTCATTCTATTGCTGCTTTTCTCCATGAAACCACATCTCTGTCATTACTTTCACCTGCTCTACCAGAACATAGAGAAGTGGAGAGAGTCAAACCCATAGATGATTAGCTGTTTTAGACAACTCGAGAAGAACGGATTTCACAGTTGCGAAAGTCAAAACCATTAACTTATCTAAAGCCTTTGAATTCCCTGAGTGTTGTCATTGCCCATGCTTCCTCTAGCCATAATTAACAGGATCGAAAATGATTGTACTGTACAATGAGTTGTTGAAATTGTGAGCCTTAGTAATCATCTTTAGCTTTACTCTAGTACTGTTCAGAAAAAAAATTTTTTTTGACATATACCTTTATTTTTATGCCAGTTTTTTGTGGGCAAAATCTGAAGAATTTAAGTGACTTGCTCCAGGTAATGAAGATTCAATGGATAAGTCGGAATTGAAACTTCACTGTTCCTGAGTCATATTCTTGTGCTTGTATGATAAGCATCATGGCTTCCAAGATAACTGAACATTCCTTTGGGGACCTTAAAATGAAAGTATGATTTTTTTACTAACTAAACTTTCATTTTAGGCATTTCACAGTTCTTTGAATTTGAAGATTTTTTTTCATGGTCATGCTCCTCATTAAGCCAATGTAATTGCTAAAAACCTCACTTCACTGTTAATGCCAACTAATAATGCAGGTTTTATCAGATTTCTTTTTGCATTTAAATAACCTTCATGATTACTCTTTTTCTAGTTAAGTGCTTAAGTGACCCCCTCACTAGTGAAAATAAATGTTCTATATCATTGATTCAATGTATATTCTCTACATGATATATTTTTTTAAGGAAAAGTAACCCCATATGTCAGGATGAGTGATATTCTAGGGCAAAGCACATATAAAGTTTATTTCTACTCTGCAAATCTGGCATTTACGGGAACAAAACTCTTTTAGAGTGGCTGGTCATTGTTTTGCCTTCTTTTGGTACTTGAGCACCTTTCTGTGGTTTTGTAAATCAGTGTGTCATTTTGTAAGAATTCATGTTGATTCTGTGTTAATTGGTGTTCACCTTGTGGTATCCTCGGCTGACTGTAATAATTTAATTTAGGTATGGTGTGTCTGCTTTGAGATGCCTTACTAGAGCATGTCAGATTCTGCTCTGAAGCATTCCATGTATCTGCTAGGACAATGAGTTGCCTCTCTTGGATGTATGCTCTAGATCCAGAAGCAAAACTGATTTTGCTTTGACTGTTAAGGTTGCATTTTTAGTGTAGTTATTGTTTTAAATTAGAGAATAAAATCACTTTAAAAAAAAGGGAGACTCTAGAACCCTTCATTTAATGGCATGGCAAATTTTTAAAACCGCTTTTGCTATTTCACTAGAAAAATATCTAGTAAAGGATATAGCTAAAAACCGCCAGCCAGAACTGTATGAAATTGGGGTTGTTTCCTAAAATCTTTTCTAAATGTCATACAGGGGTTTAACATCTGTGTGTATTGTTGGGGCTAAGTGTCAGTCACCCACTTTGGAAATCTGTTTGCATTCTGGGGCGATAAAATGGCAAAAGTGTCATGGGATTAAAACCAATCAACTGTGAATTGTGAGATTGAAATTGCTTTTTTTGGTTTTATTTTCTTCAGCATATTGAAAATAGAAACCCAAAAGTTATTTAAAATTTACACTGCTTATGTTGATGGCTCATTTTGGCTGTGTATCCTCACTTATGTACTGATTTCTGATAAAAGCTTGACATTATTGTAACAGGTATTTTGTGTTCAATTTAATAAAACAGTTTCTGAGTCTTGTCTGCACATTGTTTGGTTCTGAGTTGGAGATCCTGGGGGAAAAAGATACACTGTCTGCAATGATGTGTTATTTTCAGTGCCCACGGTCAGTGGCTGTAGGTTCACTATTCATCAGTCTGCACATGATCTGCCATGGACTTCTTGAATTTGTGCAGAGTATTGTCAACTCCTGGGCTTGCAGTAGACTTGACCAAACTGCTCACACTACTTCTTCCCTACATCACTGGAGTTAGCCTGAGACTGGAGCAGTTTCTCTATTTTATGGATACATTTAAAATTTATCTTCCTTTCAAATTCTGAGAAGTTTTGGGTTTAGCAGGACCATAATCACTGCTTCTGAAAATAAACACATATGAAAAGCCATCTATCTACCCATTCATCTTTTTGGTGTTTCACATATAAAAATACTCTTATAATTAGCTTATATGTACAATATATTACTGGGTTATGGTCATTTAAGAACTCTGGTTTACTCAGTGCAATGTGCTTTTGAATTTAAATGCTCATTTTAAAAAGTAGATTATAGGCCTGGAAGGTGCTGTTTTGGTTTGTTTAATCAGGGTGCGAGACACATACACTTATTGTCGTGGAAAAAATTCTTGTCCGCACAAAAAAAAAGTTTCTGAATGAAGTGAGTAGATCACATTGAATCTGTCTGTGTGTTGTAAAAATACTCAAGGCAGTACGTTTTATTAAATCATTTTTAAGATATTTTTAGCTTGAAAGAAAGCTATGATAATGAGCATCAAAAAATAGAATAATAAACCACTAAGCTTTTCAGCTTTTCTTTCTTCAGGCATTTCTGAAGCTTATTTGTTGGAAATTTATTCAAGATCAATTGCTGGGTGTTACCCTTTAAAACTACCTGTATGTGAAGGACTAGCAATGAAATTTCCCAGTCTGTTATAAATTAATATAAGATTGTTAAAAGATGAGAAGTAGATACTTTTGTGATGAGTTTTAAGATATTTACCATCTGAGTTGAGACTTAACCCACCAAGTTTTATATCTTCTTATGGGACATTCATGTACTGTTGAAATTTGGGAATTTACAAAAAGATGAAGACAGGCAGCAATTGTACGCTTTAAAAGAATTATTTAGTAGGGATGCGATTATGAATCTTACCCCCACCCCCCTACGACCTAAAAATGCACTCCATGGTGTAGATGCATATGTGTACCTATGTGTCAGAGAAAGAGAGATGAAGATAGATGGACACAGAAATGTGTAAGGAGGAAGTGTGTGGAAGTATGTTGTATGTGTGTTGTAATGAAGTATGTCCGAAGGAACAGATGTATGTTTGCCACTGGACAAAACCGGCTTCATTGTAGGAATCTGTAACATCCGCTTGGCACTTTGGATGTCTTTAAGTATGTAATCAGAGCTTCAAATATGCTTTGGCTGAGGGCCATCCCTCCAGACAGGAACAAGATGTCTTTCATACTAGCTTTAATTTTTAATCTTTGCTAATGCCAGAGGCTCTTCTCTCCCTGTTTTTCAGAAATCGCTTACTGGGTTATGGACTTTGACCAAAGGTATCTAGTGCCACCATGTGGACTCTTTAAATCTTACAGTTAGCAATTCGAATGTGGTTGGTACCATACCTCGGAAGCAGGATCCTTGGCTAAAAACCACCTAGTGGAGGAGAGGAGATTTTAATCCAAAAAGCAAGGGCAGAAATCTTGTCTTTAGGATAACAAGGAGTGTATTCTTTTACACCTTTGGCTACTAAAGTAGGCCGAATGGGAAAAGCGATGGATTGGGAATCAGAATACATACATATACATACACTTATATGTGTGTATGTGTATGATTTTTTGTGATTTTAAAAAATGTCTATTTTGCTTTAAAAGAATCCATTATGCATGCACTTTCGGGTATGTGAACAGCAAACATGGAAACTAAATAGGAATAATTGTCAATGAAACGAAACAAAAACGAAAATTGGAAGCAAAAGGACAAGAAAAATCTCTTATCAAAGGAAATTCTTAAAAATAAAAATTATGTAAAAATGGCAAATATTACCATATATGTGGAAATGATGCTGACAATATAAAAACTAAACTACAAAATGCAAAATATAAAAAGTTTTCCCAAACATAATTCATCTTGGGGAAAGCATGTTTTCTGCTTCAATAAGTTGGCAATACAGAAGTAGACATATTTTTAAGTCTTCCGTTAAATATTTTGAACATTTACAGAAAGTGTGCACTAGGATAACAGGCCAGTTCTGTCCACCGTGTGCTCCTGGGCATGCCACTTATCTGCTCAGTTATTCCGAATTGTGGTGTTAAGTGTGCATTCCAGTTATTTCTTTTCATCTTTCTCAGCAGTATGGATGACTTAGAGAATTATTCTTCTTTAAAAACTGGTTGAGTTTTTTTGAATAGTTAGGCCCTGAGCTCACCTCTGACCTCATGCTCCCATGTTTTCCTCCCCAGAAGTGATGGCACTTACCAGTTTCTTAGGTATTTTCCAGAGATACTTGATGCAGTATGAAGGATGGCATTGCATGCACTAATACTTCTGGTGACCAGTGTGCCTGGGCAAATATTCCATACCAGCACATGTGGACCTTATTTTTGACTGTATGGTATTCCCCCATATGATTTCCAAAATATCTTTTACTGGTCCTTCTTTTATTGGTCTTCCTTGATTTTTTTTTTAAACTGAAAGCTTTAAAAAATTGTGGTGAAATGTACACAATATAAAATTTATCATTTTAACCATTTTTAAGTCTGCAGTTCAGTGGCATGAAGTACATTCACACTGCTGGTCATTGTCACCACCAACCATTTCCAAGCCTTTTTTCACCTTCTCACACTGAAACCCCATAACCCACTGAACAATAGCACCCATTTCTCCCTCTCTCCAGCCCCATGGTAACCACCATTCTACTGTCTGTATGAGTTTACTACTCCAGGTACCTTATACAAGTGGGAGTGTACAGTATTTTTCATCTTGTGACTGGTTTATTTTATTTAGCATAATACCTCCAAGGTTCATATGGTAGCATATGTGACAATTTTCTTCCTTTTAAGGCTGAGTAATACTCAAATGTATGTACATAACCACATTTTGTTTATTCATTCATCTCTCAATGTACATTTGGGCTGCCTCACCTTTTGGCTATTGTGAATAATGCTGCTTTGAATACAGCATTTATGTATTTATGTATATAAAAACTTTTTAAAAGTTAGAAATTATTTCAAAGATGCAAAGTATAGAAGATAACGAAACAGACATACAGGTGCTCACCGCCAAGCTCCCCAGCACCATAAGATACTAGCATTTTGCTGTATGCTGTTATTTTTAGAAGAAATAAAACATGATTTCAGCTGAAACCCACTGTGTACCTCTCCCCACTTCTAATCTTTTTTTAAGTGCAGATTAACAGTATTTTTTGAAAAAATATTTTATTTATTTATTTGATGGAGAGAGAGATGACAAGTAGGCAGAGAGGCAGGCAGAGAGAGGAGGAAGCAGGCTCCCTGCTGAGCAAAGAGCCTGATTCGGGGCTCGATCCCAGGACTCTGAGATCATGACCTGAGCCGAAGGCAGAAGCTTTAACCCACTGAGCCACACAGGCACCCCCCACTTCTAATTTTTCTCCCTCCCCAGATAAACCACAGTCTTGAATCTGGTTTTATTATTTTCATGTGTAATATTAATACCATATGTATCCATAAACAATACATAGTGTTGTTTATGCTTTCATAACTAATGTAAATGACAGCATAATGTGCAAATGCCTTTGTACTTTTCTCTCAACATTTTGAGATTTATCTATGAGGATACATGTAGTCATAATTTATCCATTTTAAATGCAATAGAGTGTTCATTTGTCTGCATGTACCACAATTCATCCTCCTGTTGATGGACATTTTATGTGGCTTTCAGTATTTCCTTATTACAAGCACTACTGCCGTCAGTGTTTTTTACATACCTCCTTAGGCATCTGTGTGAAAGCCTCTAGAAACCAGATCTTAGCTATATCACCTTGGAGCTCTTTGGAAAGACACCATCCCAGGCCCCATGCCAGACCTACTGAACTACACCTTATCTTAAGTAAGGTCTTCCTTTATGAAAGGTCCTTTATGAAAGCCTAAATCCTTTAGGCATATTGAAGTTTGAGCAGTTGGTCTCAAACGTAGTAGCACATTGGAATCATCTGGGGAGTTAAAAAAAAAAAAAGCAGCAAAACAACCTTATGCCTGGGTCATATCCTCAGAAGTTCTGACTTAATTGCTCTAGGGTGTGCCCAGGTCTCCAGGGATTTTTAAAAACTCCTTAGATGATTCTAATATGTAGCCACGATTTAGAATGACAACTCGGACCAGTACAACTGTGACTGCATTTTATGTGTCACTTGGCTTTTGCTGGGATGCCACTCCAGAAAGGAGAGTTTTACCCACAATGGACAATGTCAGGCACGTAGAGACCATAATGGAACGTCTAATCCAGGAAATAACCAAAACACTTGAGCAAATGCTTCATCCTATTTTAAGTACTTTTAAAATATTTTAACTTGTTTTTAATCGAAAGAGTTTAATTTACTTAACAAATACTTGGAAGGTACTAACTAAGTATCAGATAATCTCCTGGAAAGCACTTTAATATTACTAATCTTATTATGTGTTGAAAAATTTCCTTGCTACTTAAGAAAACCTTGAAATTTTGCATGGGATAGGGCAGTTTATCAGAAAGTCCAAAGAACCTGTTAGTAAGGAGGAAGAACGCAGCGCAGGATGGTGAACCCCTCTGCTTTGTGCCCTGAGTGGCCCTGCGGCCCCATGGGACTCGACTTCCAGCCTGGGGTACCCGCAGAGGGAAGCCGCCCTCCACTCACCAGAAAGGGCGTGGTTTGGGAGAGCACAGAGCCACTGCCTCCTGAAGGAAGAGAACTTAGCCCTTTGTCATGTAGTGGCGAGAGCTTTTCTCCCCAACAGTATGTCATCGTGGTCCAAACTGGGAAAATTCCTGGGAAGGCTTGGGGCTATTTATTTATTTATTTATTTATTATTTAATTATTTATTTATTCCTTCACTCTGCATTTTTGTGAATAAGTTTTACAATCGAGCTCTCAAGTCACTACTGGATTTCAAAGTATATTTATATGACCTGAAGGAACTTTCTCAAAGACAGGAAATTCTCTTTTGCAAAGAGAGATTCAATCACATTAGGAGACATACGTACATTTTTGCTGTCTATTATTCAATACTTTTGTAAAGGGGAAATACTCCTTAAACTCCCCATTTTTCCAATCCCACTTTTTCCTTCCTAGAGGTAATTGGTATTATTAGCATAATGCTTATCCTTCCAAACCTTTTTCTGTGTATTTCTAAATATGTTATTTTACACTTTATGAAGAAGAATTTCTATGTCCTCTACTTGTAATATTTATTTTAGTGCATCTTATTCAACTTTATACAGTAATAATGCTGGCCAAGATGGACAGAAATCCAAATTTTTATGTTAAGTCACCAAATGATGTTATGGCAAGATTTTATTTGGAAATATGCCCCTTCTTCACATGTTTGGCTTTTGTTCTTTGGCCCATCAGCCCATAAATGCCAAAGTGGCAACCACCTGCAATAGGGCAGTTAGAAGGGAGCATACAGATCTGTCCTGAAATATGGCACAAGCCCCAGTTTTCCTGGTAGTGACTTCGCAAAGTCCTTGAGCCCAGAGATGAAATCCTGTTTTGCCTGGCAGCTACCAAGCGGTAAAATGGTGATCACATGCAAAGAGATATGAAACTTCTCCTTCCCTTCCTTTGTCCGCTAAGAGGGACTTGGCAGGAGGGTATGTTGATGGAATTCTCAGCAGCATCAGGCAATAGCTGTTCTGGCAGTGCCCATTTGCAGAACATAATGACTATTTCCTACTGCCCCTGCTGGAAACACAAACCCATTGGCTGGGTGCTATCCTGTCA
The DNA here is from genome assembly GCF_002288905.1 of Enhydra lutris kenyoni. Taxonomy (NCBI): domain Eukaryota; kingdom Metazoa; phylum Chordata; class Mammalia; order Carnivora; family Mustelidae; genus Enhydra; species Enhydra lutris. The sequence goes on from NW_019154086.1 coordinate 12,235,889, forward strand.
GCAAGCAGAGAAAATTCCTATGGAACTAAATTCATCAATCCTCCTGCAGAGCAGGAAGAAGGGAGCAGAGGAAGAACAGTCTCATGTTCAGGACATAAAAATTCCCCAGGCTGCTGGTGAAGGGAGCCTCTGGCCCTAGAGCACAGGGAGTTTGGAAGCAAAAATAGAGGCATATCTCTCGTCCCCAGGAAAGGCTGTGGCCCTACAGTTTTGTTCACCCAAAATAGGACATACCTTTTTTTTTTTAATTGATTAACATATAATGTATTATTTGCCCCAGAGGTACAGGACTGTGAGTCATCAGTCGTACACACTTCACAGCACTCACCATAGCACACACCCTCCCCAATGTCCATAATGCAGCTACCCTATCCCTCCCTCCCACACCCCCAGCAACACTCAGTTTGTTTCCTGAGATTAAGAGTCTCTTATGGTTTGTCTCCCTCCCAATCCCATCTTGTTTCATTTCCCTCCCCTCATCCCCCACGAGCCCCCGCCCTGCCTCTCAAATTCCTCATATCAGAGAGATCATATGATAATCGTCTTTCTCTGATTAACTTACTTCACTTAACATAATACCTTCTAGTTCTATCCACATCTTTGCAAATGGCAAGATTTCCCTTTTTTGATGACAGGATAGTAATCCATTTTATATATATACCACATCCTTTTTATCCATTCATCTGTTGATGGATATCTAGGTTCTTTCCATAGTTTGGCTATTGTGGATATTGCTGCTATAAACATTCGGGTGCATGTGCCCCTTCGGATCACTGCATGTGTATCTTTAGGGTAAATACCCAGTAGTGTCATTGCTGGGTCCTACATAGTGTAGCTCTATTTTCAACTTTTTGAGGAACCTCCACACTGTTTTCCAGAGTGGCTGCACCAGCGTGCATTCCAAGCAACAGTGTAGGAGGGTTCCCCTTTCTCTGCACCCACACCAACATCTGTCATTTCTTGACTTGTTAATTTTAGCCATTCTGACTGGTGTGAGGTGGTATTTCACTGTGGTTTTGATTTGTATTTCCCTGATGCCGAGTGATATTGAAGACTTTTTCATGTGTCTGTTGGCCATTTGGATGTCTTCTTTGCAGAAATGTCTGTTCAGGTCTTCTGCCATATCTTGATTGGATTATGTTCTTTGGGTGTTGAGTTTGATAAGTTCTTCATAGATTTTGGATACTAGCCCTTTATCTGATATGTCATTTGCAAATATCTTCTCCCATTCTGTCAGTTGTCTTTTGGTTTTGTTAACTGTTTCCTTTGCTGTGCAAAAGCTTTTGATCTTGATGAAGGCCCAGTAGTTCATTTTTGCCTTTGCTTCCCTTGCCTTTGGTGATGTTTCTAGGAAGAAGTTGCTGCTGCTGAAGTCGAGGAGGTTGTTGCCTGTGTTCTCCTCAAGGATTTGATGGATTCCTGTCTCACATTGAGGTCTTTCATCCATTTTGAATCTATTTTTGTGTGTGGTGTAAGGAAATGGTCCAGTTTCAGTTTTCTGCATGTGGCTGTCCAATTTTCCCAACGCCGTTTGTTGAAGAGGCTGTCTTTTTTCCATTGGACATTCTTTCCTGTTTTGTTGAAGATTAGTTGACCATAGAGTTAAGGGTCCATTTCTGGGTTTTCTTTTCTGTTCCATTGATCTATGTGTCTGTATTTGTGCCAGTACGATTATAGTCTTGATGAGTACAGCTTTGTAATAGATGTTGAAGTCTGGAATTGTAATGCCACCAACTTTGGTTTTCTTTTTCAACATTCCTCTGAATATTCAGTGTCTTTTCTGGTTCCATAAAAATTTTAGGATTATTTGTTCCATTTCTTTGAAAAACATTGATGGTATTTTGATAGGGATTGCTTTAAATGTGTAGATTGCTTTAGGTAGCATAGATGTTTTCACAATATTTGTTCTTCCAATCCATGAGCATGGTATGTTTCTCCATTTCTTTTTGTCTTCCTCCATTACATCTGCTCTGATCTTTATTATTTCTATTCTCCTGCTGGATTTAGACTTTCTTTTTTTTTTTAAATTTAATTTTATATATTTTTAAAATTTATTTATTTATTTTTTTAAATAAACATATAATGCATTTTTATCCCCAGGGGTACAGGTCTGTGAATCGCCAGGTTTACACATTTCACAGCACTCATCATAGCACATACCCTCCCCAATGTCCATATCCCCACTACCCTCTCCCGTCCCCCCTCCCCCCAGCAACCCTCAGTCTGTTTTTTGAGATTGAGTCTTTTATAGTTTGTCTCCCTCCTAATCCCATCTTCTTTCATTTTTTCTTTTCCTGCCCCCCAATCCCCCCACATTGCATCTCCACTTCCTCATATCAGGGAGATCATATGATAGTTGTCTTTCTCCGATTGACTTATTTCACTAAGCATAATACCCTCTAGTTCCATCCACGTCATCGCAAATGGGAAGATTTCATTTCTTTTGATGGCTGCATGGTATTCCATTGTGTATATATACCACATCTTTTTTTTTTTTAATTTATTTTTTTAATAAACATATAGCGTATTTTTATCCCCAGGGATACAGGTCTGTGAATCGCCAGGTTCACACATTTCACAGCACTCATCATAGCACATACCCTCCCCAATGTCCATATCCCCACCACCCTCTCCCGTTCCCCCCTCTCCCCAGCAACCCTCAGTCTGTTTTTTGAGATTGAATCTTTTATGGTTTGTCTCCCTCCCAATCCCATCTTCTTTCATTTTTTCTTTTCCTACCCCCCAACCCTCCCACATTGCATCTCCACTTCCTCATATCAGGGAGATCATATGATAGTTGTCTTTCTCTGATTGACTTATATCGGTAAGCATAATACCCTCTAGTTTCATCCATGTTGTCACAAATGGCAAAATTTCATTTCTTTTGATGGCTGCATAGTATTCCATTGTGTATATATACCACATCTTCTTTATCCATTCATCTGTTGATGGACATCTAGGTTCTTTCTATAGTTTGGCTATTATGGACATTGCTGCTATAAACATTCGGGTGCACGTGCACCACGTTTTTATCATTAGGATATATACCCACTAGTGCAATCGCTGGGTCATAGGGTAGCTCTATTTTCAGTTTTTTGAGGAACCTCCAGGCTGTTTTCTAGAGTGGTTGCACCAGCTTGCATTCCCACCAGCAGTGTAGGAGGGTTCCCCTTTCTCCGCATCCTCGCCAGCATCCGTCATTTCTTGACTTGTTAATATTAGCCATTCTGACTGGTGTGAGGTGGTATCTCAGTGTAGTTTTGATTTGTATTTCCCTGATGCTGAGTGATGTGGAGCATTCTTTCATGTGTCTGTTGGCCATCTGGATGTCTTCTTTGCAGAAATGTCTGTTCATGTCCTCTGCCCATTTCTTGTTTGGATTATTTGTTCTTTGGGTGTTGAGTTTGATAAGCTCTTTATAGATTTTCAATACTAGCCCTTTATCTGATATGTCGTTTGCAAATATCTCTCCAATTCTTTCAGTTGTCTTTTGGTTTTGTTAACTGTTTCCTTTGCTGTGCAAAAGCTTTTCATCTTTTTTTTTTTTTCAAAAGCTTTTCATCTTGATGAAATCCCAATAGTTTATTTTTGCCCTTGCTTCTGTTGTCTTTGGCGATGTTCCTAGGAAGAAGTTGCTGTGGTTAAGGTCGAAGAGGTTGCTGCCTGTATTCTCCTCAAGGATTTTGATGGATTCCTTTCTCACATTGAGGTCCTTCATCCATTTTGAGTCTATTTTTGTGTGTGGTGTAAGGAAATAGTCCAATTTCATTTTTCTGTATGTGGCAGTCCAATTTTCCCAGCACCATTTGTTGAAGAGACTGTCTTTTTTCCATTGGACATTCCTTCCTGTTTTGTTGAAGATTAGTTGACCATAGAGTTGAGGGTCTATTTTTGGGCTCTCTATTATGTTCCATTGATCTATGTGTCTGTTTTTGTGCCAGTACCATACTGTCTTGATGATGACAGCTTTGTAATAGAGCTTGAAGTCCGGAATTGTGATGCCACTAACTTTGGCTTTCTTTTTCAATATTCCTTTGGCTATTCGAGGTCTTTTCTGGTTCCATATAAATTTTAGGATTGTTTGTTCTATTTCTTTGAAAAAACTGTATGGGATTTTGATAGGGATTGCATTAAATGTGTAGATTGCTTTAGGTAGAATAGACATTTTCACAATATTTGTTCTTCCAATCCATGAGCATGGAACATTTTCCCATTTCTTTGTGTCTTCCTCAATTTCTTTCATGAGTACTTCATAGTTTTCCGAGTATAGATTTTTTGCCTCTTTGGTTAGGTATTCCTAGGTATCTTATGGTTTTGGGTGCAATTGTAAATGGGACTGACTCCTTAATTTCTCTTTCTTCTGTCTTGTTGTTAGTGTAAAGAAATGCAACTGATCACCCTCTCCCGTTCCCCCCTCTCCCCAGCAACCCTCAGTCTGTTTTTTGAGATTGAATCTTTTATGGTTTGTCTCCCTCCCAATCCCATCTTCTTTCATTTTTTCTTTTCCTACCCCCCAACCCTCCCACATTGCATCTCCACTTCCTCATATCAGGGAGATCATATGATAGTTGTCTTTCTCTGATTGACTTATATCGGTAAGCATAATACCCTCTAGTTTCATCCATGTTGTCACAAATGGCAAAATTTCATTTCTTTTGATGGCTGCATAGTATTCCATTGTGTATATATACCACATCTTCTTTATCCATTCATCTGTTGATGGACATCTAGGTTCTTTCTATAGTTTGGCTATTATGGACATTGCTGCTATAAACATTCGGGTGCACGTGCACCACGTTTTTATCATTAGGATATATACCCACTAGTGCAATCGCTGGGTCATAGGGTAGCTCTATTTTCAGTTTTTTGAGGAACCTCCAGGCTGTTTTCTAGAGTGGTTGCACCAGCTTGCATTCCCACCAGCAGTGTAGGAGGGTTCCCCTTTCTCCGCATCCTCGCCAGCATCCGTCATTTCTTGACTTGTTAATATTAGCCATTCTGACTGGTGTGAGGTGGTATCTCAGTGTAGTTTTGATTTGTATTTCCCTGATGCTGAGTGATGTGGAGCATTCTTTCATGTGTCTGTTGGCCATCTGGATGTCTTCTTTGCAGAAATGTCTGTTCATGTCCTCTGCCCATTTCTTGTTTGGATTATTTGTTCTTTGGGTGTTGAGTTTGATAAGCTCTTTATAGATTTTCAATACTAGCCCTTTATCTGATATGTCGTTTGCAAATATCTCTCCAATTCTTTCAGTTGTCTTTTGGTTTTGTTAACTGTTTCCTTTGCTGTGCAAAAGCTTTTCATCTTTTTTTTTTTTTCAAAAGCTTTTCATCTTGATGAAATCCCAATAGTTTATTTTTGCCCTTGCTTCTGTTGTCTTTGGCGATGTTCCTAGGAAGAAGTTGCTGTGGTTAAGGTCGAAGAGGTTGCTGCCTGTATTCTCCTCAAGGATTTTGATGGATTCCTTTCTCACATTGAGGTCCTTCATCCATTTTGAGTCTATTTTTGTGTGTGGTGTAAGGAAATAGTCCAATTTCATTTTTCTGTATGTGGCAGTCCAATTTTCCCAGCACCATTTGTTGAAGAGACTGTCTTTTTTCCATTGGACATTCCTTCCTGTTTTGTTGAAGATTAGTTGACCATAGAGTTGAGGGTCTATTTTTGGGCTCTCTATTATGTTCCATTGATCTATGTGTCTGTTTTTGTGCCAGTACCATACTGTCTTGATGATGACAGCTTTGTAATAGAGCTTGAAGTCCGGAATTGTGATGCCACTAACTTTGGCTTTCTTTTTCAATATTCCTTTGGCTATTCGAGGTCTTTTCTGGTTCCATATAAATTTTAGGATTGTTTGTTCTATTTCTTTGAAAAAACTGTATGGGATTTTGATAGGGATTGCATTAAATGTGTAGATTGCTTTAGGTAGAATAGACATTTTCACAATATTTGTTCTTCCAATCCATGAGCATGGAACATTTTCCCATTTCTTTGTGTCTTCCTCAATTTCTTTCATGAGTACTTCATAGTTTTCCGAGTATAGATTTTTTGCCTCTTTGGTTAGGTATTCCTAGGTATCTTATGGTTTTGGGTGCAATTGTAAATGGGACTGACTCCTTAATTTCTCTTTCTTCTGTCTTGTTGTTAGTGTAAAGAAATGCAACTGATTTCTGTGCATTGACTTTATATCCTGACACTTTACTGAATTCCTGTACAAGTTCTAGCAGTTTTGGAGTGGAGCCTTTTGGGTTTTCCACATATAGTATCATATCATCTGCAAAGAGTGATAGTTTGACTTCTTCTTTGCTGATTTGGATGCCTTTAATTCCTTTTTGTTGTCTGATTGCTGAGGCTAGGATTTCTAGTACTATGTTGAATAGCAGTGGTGATAACGGACATCCTTGCCGTGTTTCTGACCTTAACGGAAAAGCTTTCAGTTTTTCTCCATTGAGAATGATATTTGCAGTGGGTTTTTCATAGATGGCTTTGATAATATTGAGGTATGTGCCCTCTATCCCTACACTTTGAAGAGTTTTAATTAGGAAGGGATGCTGTGCTTTGTTAAATGCTTTTTCAGCATCTATTGAGAGTATCATATGGTTTGTATTCTTTCTTTTATTAATGTATTGTATCACATTGATTGATTTGTGGATGTTGAACCAACCTCGTGGCCCTGGAATAATTCCCCCTTGGTCGTGGTGAATAATCCTTTTAATGTACTGTTGGATCCTACTGGCCAGTATTTTGGTGAGAATTTTCGCATCTGTGTTCATCAAGGATATTGGTCTGTAATTCTCTTTTTTGGTTTTGGGATCAAGGTGATGCTGGCCTCATAAAATGAGTTTGGAAGTTTTCCTTCCATTTCTATTTTTTGGAACAGTTTCAGGAGAATATGAATTAATTCTTCTTTAAATGTTTGGTAGAATTCCCCTGGGAAGCTGTCTGGCCCTGGACTTTTGTTTGTTTGGAGATTTTTGATGACTGTTTCAATCTCCTTACTGGTTATGGGTCTGTTCAGGTTTTTTATTTCTTCCTGGTTCAGTTGTGGTAGTTTATATGTCTCTAGAAATGTATCCATTTCTTCCAGATTGTCAAATTTGTTGGCGTAGAGTTGATCATAGTATGTTCTTACAATTGTTTGTATTTCTTTGGTGTTGGTTGTGATCTCTCTTCTTTCATTCATGATTTTATTTATTTGGGTCCTTTCTCTTTTCTTTTTGATAAGTCTGGCCAGGGGTTTATCAATCTTATTAATTCTTTCAAAGAACAAGCTCCTAGTTTCGTTGATTTGTTCTATTGTTTTTTTTTAGTTTCTATTTCATTGATTTCTGCTCTGATTTTTATGATTTCTCTTCTCCTGCTGGGTTTAGGCTTTCTTTGTTGTTCTTTCTCCAGCTCCTTTAGGTGTAGGGTTAGGTTGTGTATTTGAGACCTTTCTTGTTTCTTGAGAAAGGCTTGTACTGCTATATATTTTCCTCTCAGGACTGCCTTTGCTGTGTCCCACAGATTTTGAACCATTGTGTTTTCATTATCATTTGTTTCCATGAATTTTTTAAATTCTTCTTTAATTTCCTGGTTGACCCATTCATTTTTAAGAAGGATGCTGTTTAGTCTCCATGTATTTGGGTTCTTTCCAAATTTCCTCTTGTGATTGAGTTCTAGCTTCAGAGCATTGAGGTCTGAAAATATGCTGGGAATGATCCCAATCTTTTGATACCAGTTGAGACCTGATTTATGACCCAGGATGTGGTCTATTCTGGAGAATGTTCTATGTGCACTAGAGAAGAATGTATATTCTGTTGCTTTGGGATGGAATGTTCTGAATATATCTGTGATGTCCATCTGGTCCAATGTGTCATTTAAGGCCTTTATTTCCTTGTTGATCTTTTGCTTAGATGATCTGTCCATTTCAGTGAGGGGAGTGTTAAAGTCCCCTACTATTATTGTATTATTGTTGATGTGTTTCTTTGATTTTGTTATTAATTAGTTTATATAGTTGGCTGCTCCCATGTTAGGGGCATAGATATTTAAAATTGTTAGGTCTTCTTGTTGGACAGACCCTTTGAGTATGATATAGTGTCCTTCCTCATCTCTCATTATAGTCTTTGGCTTAAAATCTAATTGATCTAATATAAGGATTGCCACCCCAGCTTTCTTCTGATGTCCATTAGCATGGTACATTGTTTTCCACCCCCTCACTTTAAATCTGGAGGTGTCTTCGGGTCTAAAATGAGTTTCTTGTAGGCAGCATATTGATGGGTTTTGTTTTTTTATCCATTCTGATACCCTGTGTCTTTTGATTGGGGCATTTAGCCCATTAACATTGAGGGTAACTATTGAGAGATGTGAATTTAGTGCCCTTGTATTGCCTGTAAGGTGACTGGTACTGTATATAGTTCTATTCCTTTCTGATCTACTACTTTTAGGGTATCTCTTTGCTTAGAGGACCCCTTTCAATATTTCCTGTAGAGCTGGTTTGGTGTTTGCAAATTCCTTCAGTTTTTGTTTGTCCTGGAAGCTTTTAATCTCTCCTTATATTTTCAATGATAGCCTAGCTGGATGTAGTATTCTTGGCTGCATGTTTATCTCGTTTAGTCCTCTGAATATATCATGCCAGTTCTTTCTGGCCTGCCAGGTCTCTGTGGGTAGGTCCGCTGCCAATCTAATGTTTTTACCCTTGTATGTTACAGACTTCTTTTCCCGGGCTGGTTTCAGGATTTTCTCTTTGTTGCTAAGACTTGTAAATTTTAGTATCAGGTGACGAGGTGTGGACCTATTTTTATTGATTTTGAGGGGCATTCTTAGCATTTCCTGGATTTTGATGTTTGTTCCCTTTTCCATATTAGGGAAATTCTCTACAATAATTCTCCCCAATATACATTCTGCTCCCCTCTCTCTTTCTTCTTCTTCTGGAATCCCAATTGTTCTAATGTTGTGTCATCTTATGATGTCACTTATCTCTCGAATTCTCTCCTCGTGGTCCAGTATTTGTTTGTCTCTTTTTTGCTCAGCTTCTTTATTCTCTGTCATTTGGTCTTCTATGTCACTCATTCTTTCTTCTGCCTCATCCTAGCAGTAAGAGCTTCCATTTTTTGATTGCACCTCATTAATAGCTTTTTTGATTTCAACTTGGTTAGATTTTGTTCTTTTATTTCTCCAGAAAGGGCTTTTATCTCTCTGGAAAAAGTTTCTCTAATATCTTCTATGCCTTTTCTGAGCCTGGCTAGAACCTTGAGAATCGTCATTCTGAACTCTAGATCTGCCATATTACCAATGTCTGTATTGATTAGGTCCCCAACCTTCAGTACTGCCTCTTGTTCTTTTTTTTTTTTGTGGTTAGTTTTTCTGCCTTGTCATTTTGTCCAGATAAGATTTGTTTTCTCCTCCTCTGGAATTCCACTGTTCTCCTTGGTGAGTGAAGTTGGTCTTGGCTGGGTTTCTTGTTGATCTTCTGGGGGAGGGGCCTGTTGTAGTGATTCTCAAGTGTCTTTGCCCCAGGTGGAATTGCACTGCCCTTACCAGGGGCCGGGCTAAGTAATCTGCTCAGGTTCGCTTTCAGGAGCTTTTGTTCCCTGAAAGCTTTCCATAGAGTTCTGGAGGACGGGAATGAAGATGGCGGCCTCCCAATCTCCGGCCTGGAGTGGCCGAGAGCTCAGGGTTCTGCTCCTCAGTGCTCCCTCAGAGAAAATCGCCCAACCACCCCTGTCTCCCTGGTCGCGCTTGGAGGAAAGTAATCAATCGCTTGCACTTGGAGAAAAGCGCCTGGTTGCTTCCGTCTCTGTGGCTTCTGGCCGCGCTCCGAGCTCACCCAGCCTGCGACCGGTTCAAGGTAATCCCGAGCTGAGAGCTCACTTCTTGGCTTTGTTGCTGTAGCCAGCTTCCCCACTGTAATACCTGCGAGCTCTGCAACACTCAGACACCCCCAGTCCTTCTGTGACCCCGCGGGACCTGGGGTTACGCTGACCCCATGTGGGCTCCCCCCGGTTTAGCCTCTGGAGTGATGTCCCTCCATGGAGCAGACTTTTAAAAGTTCTGATTTTGTGCTCCATTGCTCTGCCGCTTGCTGGGAGCCGGCCCCTCCCCCGTGGTCTATCTTCCCGTCACTTTGGACTCACTTCTCCGCAGGTCCTACCTTTCAGAAAGCGATGGATTTTCTGTTTCTAGAATTGTTGCTCTTCTTCTCTTCAGTTTCCTGTTGGATTTGTAGGTGTTCGCAATGGTTAGATAAGCCATCTAGCTGATCTCCTGCTACCTGATGTCTCAGCCTGCTACTTCTCCACCATCTTGACTTCTCCGGATTTAGACTTTCTTTGCTGTTCTTTTTCCAGCTCATGGGAATTGGTTGGCATTGTGCAGCCATTTGGGCCACACTCATGCCTGCTAGTTAGAGTGCTTTCTCGCTAGGCACCTGTGGCGGCCATCTGGGAACTCGGGTTGGGGACGGGGGTCTCTCATGAGGGTCCCAGATGAGCGGAGCTTTCCCAGGGACAGAGTTGAGGGAGGGGCTCAGGCTGAGCGCCAGGCTCCGTGTCAGTGGCCTGGTGGAGCGGCAAAGGTGTGGGTGGCTATGGGGAGGCATGCAGGTTTCTCCTGCCCTGAGGGTTTTGCGCAGCTCCAGATGGCACAGATTCCTCCTGGGTGGAAGGCAGAGTCCTAGCATGTGGCTCTGGTTCCCCAATTTGGAGGGCTTGGGGACCAGGACTCTTGGGACGCAAGGCTGGAAATGCAACCCAGTGTTCATGGTAGGGCCTTGGGGCATGGCAGGCCCGATCTGCCAGTGCTGAGGCAGGATCCCCAGGGTCTGAGTTGAGGACAGGGGTCACACTGTGCGTCCGGCTACGAGTTGGTGTCCAACGGAGGCCACCATGTTTGGGGGATGGCCTCAGGGAGGCATGCAGGTTTCTCCCAGACTGAAGGTTCTGCACAGCTCCAAATGGGATAGTTTCCATCTGGGTGGCAGGCAGACTCCTGGGCTGTGGCTCTGGGTCCTCATTATGGAGGCCTTAGGTGACAGGCCCCTGGGGACGGAAGCCTGAAAACCCAAGCTTGGGTTTGGGTTAGGGCCCAGGGCACGGCAGGCCCGATCTGCTGGCGCTGAGACTGGCACCCCAGGGGGCTGATTAGAGGGGGGAGGTTTGGTCACATGTGGGCCTGGCTTTTAGAATGCTATCTCGCAGGGTTTGGGCTGCCACCACTCAGGACCTCAGGCCACGGCCCGGGGGCTCCTGTGAGGGCCCACTCAGCTGGAAGGGAATTCACTGGGGGTTTCCGGCCAATTCTCACGAGCTTCCTGCCCAAATTCACTTTGATTTGGGCAGAAAGCTCGTGAGAATTGGCCGGTGTTGTGCGGCCATTTGGGCCACACTCGCGCCTGCTATTTAGAGTGCTTTCTCAGAAGGTGCTTGTGGCGGCCATCTGGGATCTCAGGCTGGAGACACGTGGCTCCTGTGAGGGCCCCAGCTGAGGGGAGCTTTCCCAGGGGCAGTGTTGAGGGAGGGGCTCAGGCTGAGTGCCCAGCTCCGTGTCGGTGGCCTGGTGTGGTGGCGAACATGGGTTGGGGGGCTTGGGATGGTACGCAGATTTCTCTTGCCCTGAGTGTTTTGCGCAGTTCCAAAGGGTATGGTTTCTTCCTGGGTGGCAGACAGAGTCCTAGGGCATGGCTCCTGGGTCCCCAGTCTGGAGGACTTGGGGGCCAGGCCTCTTGGGATGCAAGCCTGGAAACACAACCCATGTTCATAATAGGGCCTTGGGGCATGGCAGGCCCAATCTGCCAGTGCTGAGGCAGGATCCCTGGGGGTCTGAATTGAGGACAGAGGTCATGTGGTGCATCATCAACCTCTGGGTTGGTGAACAGGGGGTGCTGCCGTATTTGGGGTTGGCCTCAGGGAGGCATGCTGGTTTCTCCCAGACTGAGGGTTCTGCGTAGCTCCGAATGGCACAGTTTCCATCTGGGTGGCAGGCGGACTCCTGGGCTGTGGCTCCAGGGTCCCCAATCTGGAGGGCTTGGGGGACAGAATCCTGTAAACCCAAGCTAGGGTTCAGGTTAGGGCCCAGAGGCATTGAAGGCCCGATCTGACAGCCTTGAGACCTGCACTCCTGGAGGCTGATTAGAGGGAGGGTTTGGCCATGCATGTGCCTGACTTTTAGAGCTCTTTCTCACAGGTTTTGGGCCTCAACCATTCTGACCTCGGGCCAGGCCCAGTCGGCTCCCCCGAAGGCCTGCTCAGCCAAAAGGAGTTCTCCGGGGGTTTCCGGCCAATTCTCACAAACTTTCTTCCCAAATCAACATTGATTTGGGCAGAAAGGTCCTGAGAATTGGCCGGCGCTGTGTGGTGATCCCGGCAACACTCATGGCTGCTATTTAGAGCACTTTCTCACTAGGTGTGTGTGGTGGCCATCCAGGCACTCAGGCCGGGGACACTTGGCTCCAGTGAGGTCTTCAGCTGAGGGAGCTTTCCAGGGGCAGAGTTGGAAGAGGGCTGAGGCGGAGTGTCAGGCTCCTTGTCGTTGGCCTAGTGGGGCAGTGAATGCGGGGATGGCCTTATGGGTACATGCAGGTTTCTCCCACTCTGAGGGCTTTGTGCAGCTCCAAAAGGCATGGTTTTCTCCTGGGTGGAAGGTGGAGTCCTAGGGTGTGGCTTCAGGGTCCCCAGTCTGGAGGGCTTGGAGGCCAGGCTTCTTGGGATGCAATCCTGGAAATGCAACCCAGTGTTCATGTTAGGGTTTTGGGGCATGACAGGCCCAATTGCCAGTGCTAAGGTGGGATTCCTGAGGGTCTGAGTTGAGGACAGGGGTCCCGCAGTGTGTCCAGCTCTGGGGTTGTGGCGAGGGGTGGCCGCCGAATTTGGGGGTGGCCTCAGGGAGGCATGCAGGTTTCTCCTGGACTGAGGCTTCTGCGTAGCTCCAAATGGCACAGTTTCCTTCTGGGTGGCAGGCAGACTCCTGGAGTGTGGCTCCGGTGTCCCCAATCTGGAGGGCTTGGGGGAACAGGCCCCTGGGGATGGAAGCCTGAAAACCCAACCTAGGATTTGGGTTAGGGCCTAAGGTCACGGTTTCCTCCTGGATGGCAGGCTGTGTCATGGGCTTTGATTCAGGGGTCCCTCATCTGGAGGCTTGGGGGGCCAGGTCTCTGGGACTGGAAGTCTGAAAACCCAACGAAGAATAGGGTTAGGGCCTCGGGGCTTGGCAGGGCCTATGTGGCAGCACATAGGTGGCTTCCCTTCGGGGCTGAGCGTAGGATGGGTGCCAGGCAGCACTTCACCCTTTGGGTTTGTGGCCATGGTGTCTGCCGAATGTGGTTTGGACCTCAGGGATATGCAGGTTTCTCCCTGTCTGAGGGGTCAGCTCAGCTCTAAACGGAACAGGTTCCATCTTGGTGGTAGGCTGACTCTTGGTGTGTGGCTCCGGGTTCCCCAACCTGGAGGGCTTGAGGAATAGGCCCCAGGGACTGAAGCCTGTAAACCCAACCTAGGTTTACGGTTAGGGCCTAGGGGTTTGACAGGACCAACCTATGAGCGTTAAGGCGGGCAGCCGAGGGGTCGAGTACAGGGAGTGGTTTGCCGCCTGTGCACCTGGATTTTAGAGCACTTTTTTGCAGGGTTCAGGCTGTGACCACACGCCACCATGGGCCAGGCCAAGGCGGCTGCCCTGATGGCCTGTGCTGCCGGAAGCGAGTTCTCCTGGAGTTTCTGGCCAATTCTCATGAGATTTCTGCCTAAATCGGTATTGATTTTGGCAGAAAGCTCATGAGAATTGGCCGGTATTGTGAGGTGCATGTAGGATTCTCCCGCTCTGAGGGTTTTGTCCAGCTCCAAATGGCACTATTTCCTCCTGGGTGGCAGTCAGAGTCCTGGGATGTGGCTCACAGGTCTCTCATCTGGAGAGTTTGGGGAACAGGTCTCTGGGGACAGAAGCCTGAAATCCTTACCTAGGGATTAGTGTTAGGGCCTAGGGGCATGGCAGGCCCCATTTGCTGGCCCTAAGATGGGATCCTTGGGAGACTGAGTTGAAGACAACAGTCAGGCAGTGCGTCAGGATCCGGGTTGGTGGCCAGAGGGGCCGCCGAAGTTGGCGTTGGCCTCAGGGAGGCATGCAGCTTTCTCTTCGTCTGAGGTTTCAGCCCAGCTCCAAATGGCATGGTTTCCATCTGGGTGACCTGCGGACTCTTGGGGTGTGGCTCCAGGCTCACCAACCTGGAGGGCTTGGGGAATAGTCTCCTGGGGACAGAAGCTTGAACACTCATCCTAGGATTATGGTTAGTGCCTATGGGAATGGCAGTTCTGATTTGCCAGCGCTGAGGCGGGCAGGCGAGGGGGCTGAGTAGAGGGAGGTTTTGGCCGCTTGTGTGCCTTGCTTTTAGAATGCTTTCCTGCAGGGTTCAGGCTGCGAATACTCATGACCATGGCCCAAGCCCAGGCGGCTCCCCTGAATTCTTGCACTGCTGGAAGCCAGTTCGCTTAGGGTTTCCAGCCAAGTCTCAAGATATCAATTTGGGCAGAAAACTTGTGAGAATTTGCCAGTGTTGTGTGGCAATTTGTGTCGTGCTCGCGCCCCCCCCCCCCCCCCCCAGTTTAGAGTGCTTTCTTGCAACCCATCCAGGAACATGGGACAGGCCCATGCGGCTTCACTGAGGGCCCCCACCGAGGGGAGCTTTCTTGAAGGCAGTGTTGAGCGAGGGGGTGAGGCTGAGTGTCAGGCTCTGTGTTTGTGAACCTGTGTGGTGCTGAAGGTGGGGTGGCCTCAGGAGGGCATGCGGGTTTCTCCCACTCTGAGGGTTTTGCACAGCTCCAAAGGGCACGGTTTCCTCCTGGATCGCAGGCGGAGTTCTGGAGTGTGGCTCAGGAGACCCTCATCTGGAGGGCTTGAGGGCCAGGTCTCTGGGGACAGAAGCCTGAATACTCAACCTAGTGTTAGGGTTAGGGCCTAGGGGCTTGGCAGGCCTGATGTGCCAGCGCTGAGCCGGGATTGCCAGTGGACTGAGTTGAGGACGGGCATCAGGTGGTGCATCAGGTTGTGGGTTTGTGGTCATTGGGCTGCGGAAGGTGGGGTTGGGCTCAGGGAGGCATGCAGGTTTCTCCTGGCCTGTGCAGCCCAGCTCCAAATGGCACAGTTTCCATATGGGTGGCAGGTGGACTCTTGGAGTGTGGGGACAGAAGCCTCCAAAACCGAATCTAGGGTTAGGGTTAGGACCAGGGCTTATGGGAATGGCAGTTCTGATCTGCCAGCGCTAAGGCACGCAGCCCAGGGGGCAGAGTAGAGGGAGGTATTGGCCGCGCATTCTGCTGACTTTCAGGTTGCTTTCTCACAGGGTTCGTGTCACGACCACTTGCGACCATGAGCCAGGCCTGGGTTGGTTCTCTGAAGGCCCACACTGCCAGAAGCCAGTTTACCCGGGGTTTCTGGCCAATTCTCATGACCTGTCTGCCCAAATCGATATTGATTTTGGCAGAAAGCTCATGAAATTGGCCGGCGTTGTGTGGTGATTCGGACCGCACTTACATCCGTTCTCTAGAGTGCTTTCTAACTAGGTTCCTGTTGCGACCATCCTGGAACGTGGGCAGGGACCACCCAGCTCTGATGAGGGCCCCTGTTGAGGGGAGCTTTCCAGAGCAGAGTTGAGGGAGGGGGTCAGGCTGAGTGTCAGTCTCTGTGTTTGTGGTCCAGAGGAGCACCAAAGGTGGGGGTGGCCTGAGGGGGGCATGCAGGCATGTCCTGCTCTGAACATTTTGCTCAGCTCCAAAGGTCATGGTTTCCTCCTGGGTGGCAGGCAGAGTCCTGCGGTGTATCTCAGTGGTCCCTCATCTGGAGGGCTTGGGGGCCAGATCTCTGAGGACTGAAACCTGAAAACCCAACGTAGGGTTAGGGTTAGGGCCTAGGGGCATGGCAGGCCCGATCTGCCAGCACTGAGGCAGGACCCCCAAGGGGCTGAGAGGAGGACAGTGTTTGGGTGGCCCTGAAGGCCCTGTGAAGGTGAGGGGGCCTTGGGAAGGCATGCAGGTTTCTATCGGTCTGAGGGTTGAGTCCAGTTCCAAATGGCACAGTTTCCATCTGGGTGGTAGGCTGACTCTTGCGGTGTGGCTCCAGGGTCCCCGATCTGGAGGGCTGTGGGAATAGGCCCCTGGAGACGAAAGCCTAAAAACCTAACCTGGGTTACAGTTAGGGCCTAGAGGCATGGCAGAACCGATCTGCCAGTGCTGAGACATGCAACCCAGGGGACTGAGTAGCGGGAGGGTTGGCTACATGTGCACCTGGCTTTTAGAGCGCTATCTTGCAAGGTTTGGGCCACAACCATTTGCGATCATTGGCAAGGCCCAGGCGGCTCCCCTGATGGCCCGCATCACTGTTAGCAGTTTCACTTTCACCGTTAGTGATTTCAACAGATAGTGTTATAATTTTTGCTTCAACCTTCAAACATAATTTAGAAAATGGAAGAGCAGAAGGAGTCTATCATATTTACCTATATTTTTGGTTATTGTGCTTTTTCTTTTCTCCCGATGTTCCAACATTCTAATTTTTATCTTTTCCTTTTTGTTTCAAGAACTTCCTTTGGTTGTTCATTTAAGGTAGGTTTGCTGGTGACACATTCTCTTAGTTTTCTTTCACCTGGGAATGACCTGATTTTCTTTTCCTTCCTACAGGTAATCTTTGCTGGGTGTAAGATTTGGGGTTGACAGTTCTTTCTTTCAGCATTTGCAAAGTGTTACGTAATTTCCTCTGGTCTCTAAGGTTTCTGGTGAAAAATACACTGTCATTCAAATTGTTCGCTCCTATATATAACAAGCATTTTTTCTCTTACTGCTTTCAAAAGTTTTTTTCTTTTCTTTTCTTTTTTTTTTTTTTTTTTAGAACTTTGACATGATGTGTCTTGGTGTGGATTTCTTTGGGTTTTCCTCTTTAGGATTTTAATGTTTCTTGACTCAGTAGGTTTGTCTTTTGCCAAATTTGGGAAGTTTTCAGCCGTTTCCACCTTAAGTCCTTTTGCAGCCCATCTTCTTTCTCCTCTTTTTACAATTCTGATGATATAAATATTTCAGTTCTTTTTATAGACCCACATGTCCCCGAGGCTATGTTCATTTCTTAAAAAAATATTTAATTTTGGTTGTTCAGATTTGATAATTTCCATTGCTATTTTTTCTATTTCACAGATTCTTTCCTCTGTCACTTTCGTTCTCCAGGGCAGTGGTGAAGATCCTATCTCATCTGTAGGACTCCTCTGACACCACACCTGTGGGGAGGTAGGGAAAGTCCAGTCTCCCATAGCATCTCTCCTGAAACTGCAGGAGGGGAGGCTCATTACTGGCTGAGGAGATGAAATTCAAGGTTCTTATTTGACCTTCTTGGATACAACTTTGGCAGGGGTATTGGTGGTCTGGTGAGGGTGGAAGCCAGGGCTTCCTACTCAGCCTTTGTTGACATAAGTAGGGTGGGGACCACCTTGTTTTTCTGTAGTGTTGGATGGAGTAGAGCAATGATGGTCTAAATGTTTTCTATCTTGCTTGGTTCCCCCTTTCCTAGCCTTTTGGAAGACATCAGGCTTAAAAAAAAAACAAAACTGCATTTGTTGGTGTTTACTCGGCACCTGGTTTGTTAGCTGCAAGACTGAGATAAACAGAAAATACTGAGAACTCATGACAATATTATTCCTTGGGTCTTGGGATCCCTAGCCATTCTGCTTTCTTTTCTCCACCTTTCTGGTTATTCTTATGGTTGTTTTGCATAAAACGTCCAGAGCTTTTAGTTATACTGAGCATACACTTACTCCATCTTCAAAGAAGAAGTTCAGAGCTTTGTAAATATATCTCCACAAAAAAAAAAAAAGTGAGATATGAACTATAGCTTCTATTTCTACTTAACATTTTATAATAGAGATTCTCTTTGATCTATAATGCCTGAAAAATGCCACTTTTAATTGTTGTATAACATTGGTTTGATGGATCTCAAATTATTAAACTAATCTCTTATTTTTAAAAATATGTAGGCTATTTTCAATTTTTTATTCATTTAGGTAACACTAAGTAAACATTTTTTTCATAATAAGTGCCTGATTTTCTAACTATATTCTTAGTATATATTTCTGGAAGGTGAGTTGCTAGAAGAGAGAGTATGAAACATTAAAAGGTCCTTGATACACATTTGTTTCCAGATCAGTTGTACTGATTTGACTTCTATGAGCAATATTCCCTTAAGAGAGAATGCCTGACTTACTAAACTCTGAAATTAAATACTATCAGTTAAAAACTTTGCTGATTTAAAGGGGGGAAAAAGATGATTTTAAATAGGATTTCTTTGATTAATAGTGAGGTTGAACATCACTACATTGCTAATTCAATAACTTTACCCAAAACGTGGGCATATAATACATCACTGTATTTAGGAGATTTAAAGCTTGATAAATTATCATGATACAATCTTATGGTATCATAATATATCATGATAATATATCATGATGTAATATTACACAAATCTATTTATATGATAAAATTACATAAAACCACACACACACACACACACACACACACAAATGAGTACATATAAAACCAGTGAAATAATACATTTGTGATGAGTATGGCATAATGTATGGAAGTGTTGAATCACTATATTGTATACCTGAAACTTATATTACATGTATGTTAACTAATTGGAATTTGAATAAAAACTTGAAAAAAACCAGGTTTGTTTGTTTGTTCATTTATTTTTTAACATGAAAAAATGTTCATTATCACTAGCCATTAGGGAGATTCAAATTAAAACCACATTGAGATATCACCTTACACCAGTTAGAATGGCCAAAATTAGCAAGACAGGAAACAACATGTGTTGGAGGGGATGTGGAGAAAGGGGAACCCTCTTACACTGTTGGTGGGAATGCAAGTTGGTGCAGCCTCTTTGGAGAACAGTGTGGAGATTCCTCAAGAAATTAAAAATAGAACTTCCCTATGACCCTGCAATTGCACTACTGGGTATTTACCCCAAAGATACAGATGTAGTGAAAAGGAGGGCCATCTGTATCCCAATGTTTATAGCAGCAATGGCCACGGTTGCCAAACTGTGGAAAGAACCAAGATGCCCTTCAATGGACGAATGGATAAGGAAGATGTGGTCCATATACACTATGGAGTATTATGCCTCCATCAGAAAGGATGAATACCCAACTTTTGTAGCAACATGGACGGGACTGGAAGAGATTATGCTGAGTGAAATAAGTCAAGCAGAGAGAGTCAATTATCAAATGGTTTCACTTATTTGTGGAGCATAACAAATAGCATGGAGGACATGGGGAGTTAGGAGAAGGGATTTGGGGGAAATTGGAAGGGGAGGTGAACAATGAGAGACTATGGACTCTGAAAAACAATCTGAAGTGATTGAAGAGGTGGGGGGGTGGGAGGTTGGGAGATCCAGGTGGTGGGTATTAGAGAGGGCACGGATTGCATGGAGCACTGGGTGTGGTACAAAAACAATGAATACTGTTATGCTGAAAATAAATAAAAAAAAGATTAAAATAAAAAAAAGATTTCATTTAATTTTTGATAGAGAGAACATGGGAGAGGGGCAAGGCAGATGGAGAGGGAAAAGCAACCTCCCCACTACTCAGGAAGTCAAACTTGGGGTTTGATCCCAAGACCTCAGGATCATGAGCTGAAGACAGATGCTTAACTGACTGAGCCACCCAGCTCCCCCCTCTCCAAAATTCAGGCATTTTTAAAATGAAAGAAAAAACCCAGGAGAAATCTGAGTTAGATCTGTGGCTTGTACCAATGTTAATTTCTTAATTTTGCTATTATACTATAGTTGTATAAATTGTAATCATTGGAGGAAACTGTTTGATGGATACATGGGACCTCTCTGAACTATTTTATGAATTTTGATAACTGGTATCTTCTGTCTTATTTCTATAAACATTATTCTTTTAGAGTGTCTAAACAAGACTTGCTCTTGAACTCGTTTCTTCCAAAGCTTGTCTGCTTAGATCAGAGATCAACACACCTGAATCTGATATGGACACTTGTCCTTGCTCATGGGGAGGCCTCACTCCTGTTGGGCATATCAGATATCTGGCCCAGACAGTGCTTCCTACCTTGTTCCTAACTCACACTTGAACTTGGAGTTTCTACTTTCCAGTTCACTATTCTGCTGGGCAGGACACTCTATCTCTTGCCATTTGACCTTAGCCAAAAATAGTCTGTTCTGTCCTTTATTTTTCCCAGAAGAAGATCTTGTAATTTTCAACAGAACTTGTGACATTGGAGGATTATGAATCATATTGGTCTCTGGTCAAGAGTAAGAACAGGCATATAAAATGATTAGCTTTTAAAATAGTAAATAGCTTTCTAATACTATAGTAATAGTAAAGAAAAATTTGTAGAAGAAAGTGATTAGTGTGTAAGAATATTCCTAGGCTGTCAGGATTTTTCCCATCTGGCAGGACCAGAGTTAGGACTTGAAATCTTGCTTTTGAATTATGTCTGCTCTCATCATAATATACATCCAAATGCAACTTTCATCATTCTGATTTGGGTCATAAATAAAGCATACTCAGTTAACTATCAAAGCTAATGTGCCTTGCGTTATCTTCTCAAAGGACAGAATTGACAAAATATTTTATCCCAAAGAGGTGAGGCTTAGGAAATAGACATGTGTGTTGAGATCAGAGAAGGTAATGGACTCATTGGACCCTGACTTAGTAGGAGGGAGTTTGAAGTACCATGTCCAGTTTGTGGTATCTTTCTTTAATGTGGCAAGGATGTACTAGTGCACTGTCTCAAGTGTAGCCTTAGGCTACCTGCATCAGGAAGGGAAATCTACACATTCTGGGTGAGGGCCTATCCCCAATGTCCCAACTGTATCAGAACGTGGCAAGAGACTGGGACACTGGTAGTCCTCATCTTTAGTAAGCATTTCAGGTATTCTTAAGCACACTGGAATTCGGTGTCAAAACATAGCCTCTAGGGTTTTTGAGAGATCTAGAAACCATGCCATCTGAGTTTTAAAGGGAACTGTAATTGGTTTGGAGAAAAGCAGGCTTATAGAGGGACTGATAACTATCTTTATTTTTAGTTTTCAAGACCTGTCATGGACACTTATTCTCATTATTGCAGAAGTTATAGGTTCAGTAGATGTGAGTTATATGGTGGCAGATTTCAGCCCAATGTAAAAAGAAAAAAAAAATTAAATTAGCATTTAAAAAGGCAAGACTTCCTTGTTAGTAATCTTCTGGACACTGGAAATTTTCAGTCAAAGGGTATGGAACCATGTTGAGTAGAATCAGTATCTACATCTCTAAAACATTTTCTAAGAATCTGTGATCCCATGTCACTTAGTTGGTTCTTTTGCCTTCAGGATATAGGTCCCCCAAATCTACAGAACTTACATCATCCCTTGTTAAACCTTGGAAAACCAGTGTGTTAACTACTTTCTGCTTTGAGGTACTTTTTATTTTTATTTTTATTTATTTATTTTTTAAATAAACATATAATGTATCATTAGCCCCAGGGGTACAGGTCTGTGAATCGCCAGGTTTACACACTTCACAGCACTCACCGTAGCACATACCCTCCCCAATGTCCATAACCCCACCACCCTCTCCCTATACCCCTCCCCTCTGTTTGTTTTGTGACAGTAAGAGTCTCTTATGGTTTGTCTTCCTCCCGATCCCATCTTGTTTCATTTATTCTTTTCCTGTCCCCCAAACCCCCCACATTGCATCTCCACTTCCTCATATCAGGGAGATCATATGATGTTGTCTTTCTCCGACTGACTTATTTCGCTAAGCATAATACCCTCTAGTTCCATCCATGTTGTCGTAAATGGCAAGATTTCATTTCTTTTGATGGCTGCATAGTATTCCATTGTATATATATACCACCTCTTCTTTATCCATTCATCTGTTGATGGACATCTAGGTTCTTTCTATAGTTTGGCTATTATGGACATTGCTGCTATAAACATTTGGGAGCACATGCCCCTTCGGATCACTATGTTTGTATCCTTAGGGTAAATACCCAGTAGTGCAATTGCTGGGTTGTAAGGTAGCTCTAGTATCAACTTTTTGAGAAACCTCCAGGCTGTTTTCTAGAGTGGTTGCACCAGCTTGCATTCCCACCAACAGTGTAGGAGGGTTCCCCTTTCTCCGCATCCTCGCCAGCAACTGTCATTTCTTGACTTGTTGATTTTAGCCATTCTGACTGGTGTGAGGTGGTATCTCAGTGTGGTTTTGATTTGTATTTCCCTGATGCTGAGTGATGTGGAGCACTTTTTCATGTGTCTGTTGGCGATCTGGATGTCTCCTTTGCAGAAATGTCTGTTCATGTCCTCTGCCCATTTCTTGATTGGATTATTTGTTCTTTGGGTGTTGAGTTTGATAAGCTCTTTATAGATTTTCAATACTAGCCCTTTATCTGATATGCCATTTGCAAATATCTTCTCCCATTCTGTCAGTTGTCTTTTGGTTTTGTTAACTGTTTCCTTTGCTGTGCAAAAGCTGTGCTTCTTGATGAAGTCCCAATAGTTACTTTTTTACCTTGCTTCCCTTGCCTTTGGCGATGTTCCTAGGAAGAAGTTGCTGCAGCTGAGGTTGAAGAGGTTTGTTGCCTGCATTCTCCTCAAGGATCTGGATGGATTCCTTTCTCACATTGAGGTCCTTCATCCATTTTGTGTCTATTTTCGTGTGTGGTGTAAGGAAATGGTCCAGTTTCATTTTTCTGCATGTGGCTGTCCAATTTTCCCAGCACCATTTGTTGAAGAGACTGTCTTTTTTCCATTGGACATTCCTTCCTGCTTTGTCAAAGATTAGTTGACCATAGAGTTGAGGGTCTATTTTTGGGCTCTCTATTCTGTTCCATTGATCTATGTGTCTGTTTTTGTGCCAGTACCATACTGTCTTGATGAGTACAGCTTTGTAATAGAGCTTGAAGTCTGGAATTGTGATGCCACCAACTTTGGCTTTCTTTTTCAATATTTGAGGTCTTTTCTGGTTCCATATAAATTTTAGGATTATTTGTTCCATTTCTTTGAAAAAACTGTATGGGATTTTGATAGGGATTGCATTAAATGTGTAGATTGCTTTAGGTAGCATAGACATTTTCACAATATTTGTTCTTCCAATCCATGAGCATGGAACATTTTTCTATTTCTTTGTGTCTTCCTCAATTTCTTTCATGAGTACTTTATAGTTTTCTGAGTACAGATTCTTTGCCTCTTTGGTTACATTTATTCTTAGGTATCTTATGGTTTTGGGTGCAATTGTAAATGGGATTGACTCCTTAATTTCTCTTTCTTCTGTCTTGTTGGTGTAAAGAAATGCAACTGATTTTGTGCATTGACTTTATATCCTGACACTTTACTGAATCCCTGTACAAGTTCCAGCAGATTTGAAGTGGAGTCTTTTGGGTTTTCCACATATAGTATCATATCATCTGCAAAGAGTGATAGTTCGACTTCTTCTTTGCCGATTTGGATGCCTTTAATTTCCTTTTGTTATCTGATTACTGAGGCTAGGACTTCTAGTACTATGTTGAATAGCAGTGGTGATAACGGACATCCCTGCCATGTTCCTGACCTTAGTGGAAAAGCTCTCAGTTTTTCCTCTATTGAGAATGGTATTTGCGGTGGGTGTTTCATAGATGGCTTTGATAATATTGAGGTATGTGCCCTCTATCCCTACACTTGGAAGAATTTTGATCAGGAAGGGATGCTGTACTTTGTCAGATGCTTTTTCTAGCATCTATTGAGAGTATTATATAGTTCTTGTTCTTTCTTTTATTAATGTATTGTATCACATTGATTGACTTGTGGATGTTGAACCAAGCTTATGGCCCTGGAATAAATCCCACTTGGTCATGGTGAATAATCCTTTTAATGTACTGTTGGATCCTATTGGCTAGTATTTTGGTGAGAATTTTCGCATCTATATTCATCAAGGATATTGGTCTGTAGTTCTCTTTTTTGATGGGATCCTTGTCTGGTTTTGGGATCAAGGTGATGCTGGCCTCATAAAATAAGTTTGGAGGTTTTCCTTCCATTTCTATTTTTTGGAACAATTTCAGGGAATAGGAATTAATTCTTCTTTAAATG
>NW_019154086.1:12260055-12276367 GCF_002288905.1 Enhydra lutris kenyoni
TCTTACAATTGTTTGTATTTCTTTGGTGTTGGTTGTGATCTCTCCTCTTTCATTCATGATTTTATTTATTTGGGTCCTTTCTCTTTTCTTTTTGATAAGTCTGGCCAGGGGTTTATCAATCTTATTAATTCTTTCAAAGAACAAGCTCCTAGTTTCATTGATTTGTTCTATTATTTTTTGGTTTGTATTTCATTGATTTCTGCTCTGATCTTTATGATTTCTCTTCTTCTGCTGGGTTTAGGCTTTCTTTGTTGTTCTTTCTCCAGCTCCTTTAGATGTAGGGTTAGGCCATGTATTTAAGACCTTTCTTGTTTCTTGAGAAAGGCTTGTACTGCTATATATTTTCCTCTCAGGACTGCCTTTGCTGTGTCCCACAGATTTTGAACCATTGTGTTTTCATTATCATTTGTTTCCATGATTTTTTTCAATTCTCCTTAATTTCCTGGTTGACCCATTCATTCTTTAGAAGGATGCTATTTAGTTTCCATGTATTTGGGTTCTTGCCAAATTTCCTCTTGTGATTGAGTTCTAGCTCCAGAGCATTGTGGTCTGAAAATATGCAGGGAATGCTCCCAATCTTTTGGTACCAGTTGAGACCTGATTTATGACCTAGGATGTGATCTATTCTGGAGAGTGTTCCATGTGCACTAGAGAAGAATGTGTATTCTGTTCATTTCAGTGAGGGGATTGTTAAAGTCCTCTACTATTGTATTGTTGTTGATGTGTTTCTTTGATTTTGTTATTAATTGGTTTATATAGTTGGCTGCTCCCATGTTAGGGACATAGATATTTAAAATTGTTAGGTCTTCTTGTTGGACAGACCCTTTGAGTATGATATAGTGTCCTTCCTGATCTCTTATTATAATCTTTGGCTTAAAATCTAATTTATGTGATATAAGGATTACCACCCCAGCTTTCTTTTGATGTCCATTAGCATGGTACATTGTTTTCCACCCCCTCATTTTAAATCTGGAGGTGTTTTTGGGTCTAAAATGTGTTTCTTATAGATAGCATATTGATGGGTTTTTTTTTTTTCCCATTCTGATACTCTGTATCTTTTGATTGTGGCATTTAGCCCATTTACATTCAGGGTAACTATTGAGAGATAGGAAGTTAGTGTCATTGTATTGCCTGTAAGGTGACTGGTACTGTATATTGTCTCTATTACTTTCTGATCTACTACTTTTAGGGTGTCTCTTTGCTTAGAGGACCCCTTTCAATATTTCCTGTAGAGCTGGTTTGGTGTTTACAAATTCTTTTAGTTTTTGTTTATCCTGGAAGCTTTTTATCTGTCCTTCTATTTTCAATGATAGCCTAGCTGGATGTAGTATTCTTGGCTGCATGTTTTTTCATTTAGTGCTCTGAATATATCATGCCAGCTCTTTCTGGCCTGCCAGGTCTCTGTGGATAAGTCTGCTGCCAGTCTAATATTTTTACCATTGTATGTTACAGACTTCTTGTCCTGGGCTGCTTTCAGGATCTTCTCTTTGTCGCTAAGACTTGTAAATTTTACCATTTGATGATGGGCTGTGGACTTATTCTTATTGATTTTGAGGGGGATTCTCTGCACCTCCTGGATTTTGATGCTTGTTTCCTTTGCCATATTACGGAAATTCTCTACAATAATTCTCCCCAATATACATTCTGCTCCCCTCTCTCTTTCTTCTTCTTCTGGAATCCCAATTATTCTAACGTTGTTTTGTCTTATGGCATCACTTATCTCTCGAATTTCCCCCTCATGGTCCAGTAGTTGTTTGTCTCTCTTTTGCTCAGCTTCTTTATTTTCTGTCATTAGGTCTTCTATATCACTAATTCTCTGTTCTGTCTCATTTATCCTAGCAGTAAGAGCCTCCATTTAAAAAAAAAAAAAAATTTATTTCTTTTCAGTGCAACAGTATTCATTGTTTTTGCACCACACCCAGTGCTCCATGCAATCCGTGCCCTCTCTAATATCCACCACCTGGTTCCCCCACCCCCCCCCCCCCCCCCCTTCAAAACCCTCAGATTGTTTTTCAGAGTCCATAGTCTCTCATGGTTCACCTCCCCTTCCAATTTCCCTCAACTCCCTTCCCCTCTCCATCTCCCCTTGTCCTCCATGCTATTTGTTGTGCTCCACAAATAAGTGAAACCATTTGATAATTGACTCTCTCTGCTTGACTTATTTCACTCAGCATAATCTCTTCCAGTCCCGTCCATGTTGCTACAAAAGTTGGGTATTCATCCTTTCTGATGGAGGCATAATACTCCATAGTGTTTATGGACCACATCTTCCTTATCCATTCTTCCGTTAAAGGGCATCTTGGTTCTTTCCACAGTTTGGCAACCTTGGCCATTGCTGCTATAAACATTGGGGTACAGATGGCCCTTCTTTTCACTACACCTGTATCTTTGGGGGTAAATACCCAGTAGTGCAATTGCAGGGTCATAGGGAAGAAGAGCCTCCATTTTTGATTGCACCTCATTAATAGCTTTTTTGATTTCAACTTGGTTAGATTTTAGTTCTCTTATTTCTCCAGACAGGGTTTCTCTAATATCTTCCATGCCTTTTTTGAGCCTGGCTAGCTCGAAAATGTTTCATCATTCTGAACTCTAGATCTGACTTATTACCAATGTCCATATTGATTAGGTTCCTAGCCTTCAGTACTGCCTCTTGTTCTTTTTTATGTGGTGAAGTTTTTCGCCTGTCATTTTGTCCAGATAAGATTATATGAAGGAGTGAATAAAATACTAAAAGGGTGGCAAAGACCCCAGCAAAACGTGCTTTAACCAAATCAGAACAGACCCCAAACCATGGGGGGGAAAAAGAGGGGAAAAAGAAATTCAGAAAAAACAATTAAAAAAAGAAAACAAAGGGACGCCTGGGTGGCTCAGTTGGTTAAGCAGCTGCCTTTGGCTCAGGTCATGATCCCAGCATCCTGGGATCGAGTCCCACATCGGGCTCCTTGTTCTGTGGGGAGCCTGCTTCTCCCTCTGCTTCTGCCTGCCACTCTGTCTGCCTGTGCTCTCTCTCTCTCTCTCTTTCTGACAAATAAATAAATAAAAATCTTAAAAAAAAAAAAAGAAAACAAATAAGGAAAAAATATAAAAAAGAAAAAAATTATATATTAGATTAGTGACTAGAACAGGGTCACCCACTTAATTTTGGGGGTATTTTGGTCTCTTAGAAGAAACTACTTCCCAAAACTTTAAAGAATGAAAAACATATATAAGGGTAAACCTAATGAAGGGATGGAATATGACTATAAAGATGAAAAATTTTTTTTTATTTCTAAAAAAGGAGATGATAAGATAATTTGTTGGGAGAATAAAGAAAAAGAAAGTGGCGAGAATTTGCTCAGCCTGGAGACTAGAACAAAGCCCTGTGCTAAATTTAGGGTGTATTTTGCTCTATTAGAAGAAATTGTACCCCAAATTTTTTAGAAGAAAAAAACCCTATGTATATACAAAAAATAAATTGAATACAATGAAGGATAAAATAATGAAGGTTCACAAAACATTTTTTTTTAATGAAAGTTGTTGTTAAGATAAACTAGTTAAAAAACGTTAAAAAAGGAAAGGGTATAAGTTAAAAAAAATTCAGCAGAAGAAAAAAATAAAATTAAAAAAATTAACTTTGCAAGACTAAAGAATCATTGGAGAGAAAGCCATGAATTCCATGCTTTGCTTTCTCTTCCTCTGGAATTCCACTGTTCTCCTTGGTAAGTGAACTTGGTCTTGGCTGGATTTCTTGTTGATCTTCTGGGGAAGAGGCCTGTTGTAGTGATTCTCAAGTGTCTTTGCCTGAGGTGGAATTGCACCACTCTTACCAGGGGCCAGGCTAAGTAATCTGTTCCGGTTTCTTTCGGGAGCTTTTGTTCTCTGAACACTTTCTGTAGAGGTCCAGAGGACGGGAATGAAAATGGTGGCCTCCTGATCTCTGGCCTGGAGGAGCTGGGAGCTCAGGCTCCACTCCTCAGAGCACCCTCGGAGAAAAGCACTCAATCACTCCCATCTCCCTGGCCTCCGGCCGTACTCTGAGCTCACCCAGCCTGTGACCAAGCGTCTCTATCTCTGGCACACAGCCCCGTCTGGAGTCTCCGAACCCCACAGATCCTTGAGCTCTTCCAGGGGAGTCTCCCCGGGTCTTGTGGGGGTCCCCACTCACAGAGCAGTGGCCTGTGCCACGGATCATGGTTCAAGGTAACCCCGAGTTGAGAGCTCACTCCTCAGCTCTGTCTCTGTAGCCAGCTTCCCTGCTCTAATACCTGTGAGCTCTGCAACACTCAGATAACCCCAATCCTTCTGTGACCCTGTGGGACCTGAGGCCACGCTGTCCCCATGTGGGCTTCACCCTGGTTTAGCCTCTGGAGCGATGACCATCAGTGGAGCAGACTTTTAAAAGTCCTGATTTTGTGCTCCGTTGCACTGCTGCTTGCCGGGAGCTGGCCCCTCCCCCCTCAGTCTATCTTCCCGTCACTTTGGATTCACTTCTCTGCCGGTCCTACCTTTCAGAAAGCGGTCGATTTTCTGTTTCTAGAATTGCTGCTCTTCTTCTCTTCGATCTCCTGTTGGGTTTGTAGGTGTTTGGAATGGTTTGATAAGGTATCTAGCTGATCTCCTGCTACCTGATGTCATCTCAGCCTGCTACTTCTCGGCCATCTTGACTCCTCCCCCTTGAGGTACTTTTTTTAGATGAGACTTATCCCTCTTGATATGTTGTGACTCTTTCTAGACCCCATAGGTACATCTAAAGAAAAGTTTCTAGGCCCCACAGTGGCATTGATGGCTTCCATTATCTTTCTGCTTCTAAAATGGCCACACTGCTTGGTAGGAAAGTGTCACTGACAATGAATCCTCATGTTTCTTATCCATTTTGTAATTATAACCCCTTTCACTCCTCTACTTTACTTCTTAAAAAAATTTCTGGAGTTATTTCTGTCTACTCTTTCACTTTTTTGAGATGATTTTGTATTTGTTGCTTTGAGTAAGTGTCTGAATTCAGGGCCCTGGGATTACTTTTGGATCCTGAGTGGCACTGTGAATTTAGGGAATCTCTTATCCATTCCATCTATGTCTGTGAAGCTTACTGTCCGCAAGTTCAGGGTTAGAACAGTGTGTATGCTCTCATACACTCAGTATGTGTGTGTGTGTGTGTGTGTGTGTACTGATTGACAACAATAGGCGCCATGATCCTCATCTTGCTAGGTGTCCTAGAAGATGGGGAGAAGGGTATGATGAGAGAGGGATGTTATACTTTCCATGTTAATATTATTACTATTTATCAAAGGGCCAATTATAGGAGAAGGCAGAGTCTATAAATCTGCCCCCAACTTAACATGCCAATTGCAAGTAGTGGGTCCCCAGGTAACCCACACCTTGATATGACTTGATTACAAATCAGGGGTTCCCATGATACTCTCCCCAGGTTTAGTAATTTGTTATAAGGGCTCACAGGACTCAGGAAAACACTTTACTTACTATTACCAGTTTATTATAAAGGATATTATAAAAGTTGCAAATGTATAGCTTAATGAAGAGGTACATAAGGTGAGATCCAGAAAAGTCCTGAGTGCAGGAGCTTCTATCCCAACGGAGTTTGGGGTATGCTACTTTCCTGACACATGAATACATTTACCAACCTGGAAGGTCTTGGAATCTTACTATCCAGGTTTTTTATGAAGGTTTCATTATGTAGGCACAAATGATTAAATCATTGGCCATTGACGATTAACTGAATTTCCAGCCCTTCTCCCCTCCTTAAAGATCAGGAATGTGGCTGAAAATTCCAACCTTCTAATCACATGTTTGGTTCCTCTGGCAACTGTCATCCAAAGCTACCCAGCAGTCAGCACTTTAGCACAAACTCAAGTAGGGTTGGAAGGGGCTTATTTTGAATAACAAGACACTTCTTTCACTTCTATCACTCAGTAAATTACTAAGGTTTTTGGAGTTCTGTGTGAGAAACTGGGCATGAAAATAAAATATAAATTTGTTGTTGCATTACAGTTTCATATATTCTTGTGTTGTTTAAATTTTAGCTTTCTTAAAAATAGGTAACTAATCACAATGACTTCACCTTAGGAGAAGGTGATTAACCAATGAGATTAAACTTATTTGAAGTTCTTGGAGAAGATTGCTTTGGAAGAGAAAGCCTTAGAGTTAATTATCCTTATGAGTTAATTAACTCATAATAGCCTTATGAGTTAATTAACACTTAAAGTGTTAATTATCCTTTTTGTAATGGTTACTTTTTTCTAAATAATTATAAACAAACTCTGAGATTTTCATCCTCTTTGAAAAAAATTAAATATCATGTCTATGTCTTCTGTATAGAGCTGCCAATTCTGGAGTTCTTGTTGAAGCTAGGGGCCACTCACTGTAAGTCCCCTGGTCTTTACCTCTAACGTTATAGAGCCCTTCACATTCCCGCAAGCCTGTGCACAGACATTGTGTCCCTGGGCCCTGTGGCAACCCTAGTGAAGAAGGCTGAGGCTCAGATGGCTGGGGCTTTGAGGTTTGCCGCCATGTGATTCTGCTGTTCAGTGAGCTGAACACCCTGGTCCAGACTTACTTTGTGCTTTTGCATCCTTCTTCCTCCACACCTGCCTGTAGAGGGGACAGTGTGTGCCGCACATCATTGCCTTCCTCACTCCCAACTCTTTCTTCTGATCAATGGTAGATGAGTCTATGCCACAGAGAGGTCCTCTCAACTCAAGAACAGCATCCTAAGAATCTGTGTAATTATTTTCAAAAGGGCCTCAATGATGAGTTTTGAGTCTTCTTTCTTCTCCCTATGCCCTGTTCTCTATTTCCTGGGGGGTGAAGAATGAAGAGGGTGAAAATGAAAAATGATAAAAATCTCATTGATTTGTTCATTTTCCAATTGTATTCAGAGAGTGTCAGGCATATGGTATATGGTCAATACAGAGGTGATGAATAAATGAATGCACAACAACACTTGACATCCATACTGGAAGGCAGTATGTGCAAATGCAGTGATGTGAGCTCTGAACCCATATTAATTGGGTCTGAATCTCAGAGATTCCATGTAGTAGCTGGGAGACCCTGGGCAAGTGACTTAATCTCTCTGCCTAAGTTATCTGTAACCTAGGGATAAAACTATCTTTATAAAGTTGTGAGGATTAAATGAGTTAATAAATAATAAGTGCAAAGAATAGTAGTAAAGTGCATACCATATGTATCTCATTTTATCCTAAGAGCCACCTGATGATCTAACCGAAACAGGTAATTCTGACTCTTACAGTGGAGGGATCTCAAGTTCTCGGGACTGGTAAGTAGTAGAGAGGTGTCTGAAATTCAGCTGTGATCCCAAAGTTTAATCTTCTAGATCAGAGTTGTTGGTTCAGAAGTTTTGAAGATGATGAAAAGACAAAAAAAAAAAAAGGCAATTAGTTTTGACCTCAGTCAAGTGTACAGGTCTTACATGAGGACAAAATCCCTTTCTGTAGTCCAATGAGATGAAAAGAGGTTGCATGGAGGGGAGCCTGGGTGGCTCAGTCCGGTAAGCTTTGACCCTTGCTTTTGGCCCAGGTCATGATTTCAGGGTTGTGCGATTGAGCCCCAACACTGGGCTTCACACTCAGGGCAGAGTCTGCTTGGGATTCTCTCTCTCTCCCTCTCCCTTTCCCTTGCCCATCTCTAAAATAATTACATCTTTAAAAAAAAAAGGAGGTTGTATGAAGTAATAAAGATGAGAACTGGTAGTCTGCAGAAATAATGAACCCTTATCAAAACACCTCAGTGACCCCAGGGAACAGGCAAAGAAGTGGTTTAGAATGACTGAGGAAAAGAATCAATCAATCCAATTTAACACTAAATAATACCTTCTTTATTCATTCGTGTTAGCACTGAGCTTTTGCTGAAAAATCGCTTTGCTCTAAAATGGCCTAATTTTTCCTTTTAATTTGCATTTCCTTCCTGCCCAGATGCAACTGGCAGCAGCCCAGTGGCAGTTCCATTAAAACAAGTGAGCTCCAGCACCTCGATTTAGATCTCGGAACTGTCCTTTTATATTTGTTTCTTTGCACAATTTGTCAAACTTTGCAAGCTGCACATCCAAATCCTGCCAACAAAGAACAGGAAGTCTGGGCCATCCTTCTGTGTTGACTGTTATTTTATTGGTTTTTCAGCAACTGGAATCAAGCTCTGGTGAAAGTATTAACATATTAGCAGTTTGGAATTGTGCTCCAGGTTTCTGGGCAATGAATATTAAAAAACAAACAAACAAACAAAAAAACCCCAACAACCAAAAACCCCCCCTGAGCAACAAGGAGACTTGGGCACATTATTTATACATTTGGTGAGCTCATTCACTTGCCCAGGGAAATTAGGTGCATAACCACCCACTCAAGGTTAATTTTATTTTCTTCTCAGGTAGGAACAGGGTGTGCTATTACACAGAGAGAGGAATGAGTACTTTTTATTTGGCAAAGAGGAACTTCTGCTGCATAAGGAGATATTCTGGTCACTGGAGGTCAATGACAGTGCTTTAAGATTTTAAAAACTTGCTGTGTTCACAGTTTAATATGAAATCCTCCAAATTGCTGGGATTAAAAAAATCCTTGCATTGAGTGTTTAGAAACAGAAGAGGGCATCTCATCATGCTTTATTTCAGGGGTGTGTGTGTGTGTGTGTGTGTTAGCAATGAAAAGGAAGCTGGTCTTTGAATGAAAATGAACAGCGTTTCCTTTTCAGAATGAATGAATGAAAATATTCTGTTAATGTTTTCAAAAGCTTAATTATGACTAAAATGCTGGATTTGCCTTGTAGTTTCAAGAGATCTGAATTTTAGCTGGAGACTAGTTGTATTAAGCTTTAGTATATCATAAAGTGGCTGTCAAATACAATGCCTTTAGATTTTAAGTAAAATACTACGTGGATACCCTTCTCCCCCACTGGCTAGGAAGCTCCCATTAGGTAATCCAACTCCCCCCTACTTCCTGTTTTCCAATTCCAGTTTTTCTCAAAATTTAATCTAAGGATTTGTTAATCTTCTAAAATTGTATGCAAAAAGTGTGTTTGTGTATTTTTCTAGAGGAGGTTTGTAGTTGTAAACATACCATCTTCCTTCTTTCTCAGGTTAACCCCCTAGAAATTTCTATGTTTGATTGTACCTTATACTAATTGGTTCTTTACTGTATATACTGCATATATTTAAAGGTTCAGTTTGGGATATGCTGGAAGAAGCCTGTTTTAACAAATAACACTGAACTGAAAAATCTCAGGATTTGCCTAATAATTGTAAACAACCATTACGGAAATATAGCAACAAGTCTTTTGAAAGTCTTTGGTATTCTTGGTATTAAGTTCTTGTCAGAGCCTAAAGAAAATTTCTTAATCTAATCTAGTCATCTCACTTACTGGTCCAAGAATGGAGCAGTATTCTGTGCAGGGTTACACAAGCAGGATCTCAGCATTCAGGATTAGATTCTAGTTAATCTTTGACCTTTTGCTCTCCCCTTTATTTCCCTCAGTCTTGCTTGGTCCAAAGCTTGCATTGGTCCAAAAATACATGGGACCCTTATACTGCTCTGCTTACATATGTGTTTCGTTCTGTGTGTGCGTTTATAGTTTTGTGGATATATTCTATTTTCAAAGTAAATACTTTAAAAGCAGAAAAATATATTTTGTTTCTTTTCTAGTTGTCTTTAATTATTTAATCCAGCAGGGCTTAATTCAGTTTTATGAAAAGGTGAATTTAATGTGGGCAAGGTGAGTTTGGAAGCAGGGAGGGTTCATTGGACAAGGTAGGGTAGGAAAAGTTGGTTCTTGAATTGACACCTGGACTTTTTTTTTTTAAAGATTTTATTTATTTATTTATTTATTTATTTATTTATTTATCAGACAGAAAGAGAGGGAGAGAGAGCACACAAGCAGGCAGAGAGGCAGGCAGAGGCGGAGAGAAAAGCAGGATCCCTGCTGAGCAAGGAGCCTGATGTGGGACTCAATCCCAGGACCCTGGGATCATGAGCTGAGCAGAAGGCGGCGGCTTAACCCACTGAGCCATCCAGGCATCCCGACCCCTGGACTTTTTATAATACTTGTTATATGGCAGGAATTTGATGTTCACTGTTTTATTAATGTCTTCTTTAGTGGCCACATTTGAAACTCAAACTGCCCATTATAGGATCCTCTCTATTTCCATGGAAGCATCGAGAACATCTAAGTTGGTAATTTTCTAAGAACCATTAAGATTTCAGGAGAAAAATAAATCATTGTTATATGAGATGTCTCATTTCTGAAGCTTACCCTTTATCCCTGAGCCCCAGGACTGGGATAAAGATGAGGAATATTTGTAGGGTTACAATACAAGATAATTAAAAAAAAAGACTTTTACATTTTGATGTGGTTATTTTGGCTTGATAGATCCTATCAGTCAATATAATGTCTCGCTTTGCCCTGGGAGTCTCCAGTAGATCTCCTAAACTGCCCTAGAGTTTAAAGTCGAGGCTTTGGGAACCAGAATGGCCTAGGAAGGTTTTTTTTCATGTGTAGGTTAGGGCTGAAGTGCAAGGATCTTCCTGTCCTGCTGGGCAGTGTTTCAGCATATAGATTTCTTCCAGAGAGATCATTAAGATTCATTATACTTTATTCAATGATAGTCATGTCAATGTATTTCCCCTTAGTGCATTTATGGAATGTGTATGTGACAATATAATAGTTGCCTAGGTTCTCTTCTTTATAAAATTACAATCGGTGCTTTGTGTATTCCTTTATATTAGGGACATGATTTATTTCTTTTCCTTTCCTTGGCCCATATCACACCCTCACCCTGCCATCTATAAATCTCTGACCATCCAAATAGAGGTTTTGGTGCAATGAGAAGGAAGTTTGTTGTAAGCACTTCAATTTAGAAGGGAAAAATTCAGAGGCAGAAACGTGAGTTCAAGGGTCTTCTAGTTAGATGGGGCATCAATATTTGTAGACCCAAGAGGGAAACTTCTTGTTGAAGACATAATTGTTATTGTTTTTAGCCACACCTGGGTGGCTCTGTTGGTTAAGCAAATGCCTTTGGCTCAGGTCATGATCCCAGAGTCCTGGGATCAAGTCCCA
Organism: Enhydra lutris kenyoni; assembly: GCF_002288905.1. Classification (NCBI taxonomy): domain Eukaryota; kingdom Metazoa; phylum Chordata; class Mammalia; order Carnivora; family Mustelidae; genus Enhydra; species Enhydra lutris. The sequence goes on from NW_019154086.1 coordinate 12,271,108, forward strand.
TATTGGGCTTCCCCTGCTCAGCATAGAGCCTGCTTCTCCCTCGCCCTCTGCCTGTCACTCCCCTTGCTTGTGCTCTCTCTCTTTCTCTATGTCAAATAAATAAATAAAATAAATAATTGTTACTGTTTTTAAACAAGTTATTTGTTTATTTCTAAATTAGAGTATCTAGGCAAACTGAGGAATTCGGAGAATTGATGTAGACATTTAGACATTTCAGGATCTGAGCTCTACTACCTGCTTTATAAAGTTAAAATTAAGACCTGAATTATCCAGGCAAATTAACTCCCTACATTTGTTCAATTTATTTGATAATTGCTTTGCTATTTAATTTTAATTGTGTAGACATAATTTCATCGAAGTGTTTATATGTATTCCAGAGGTTGATAATTTTACAGAGTATGATTGCCAAATACACTGACACTGGACAAGGCGGGAATGTTTATAGGGATGGTTCCTTTCTTATAATAATAATAATGAACACATTGTCAAAAACCAAACTCTGCTTACTGAATAAAACAAAGCAGAACAATGAGTTTATTGCAAGGCTTTTGACCTGCAAACTTGGAAACTCAAGGCAGTGAGTACTGAGTTGCTCACAGACTATGGAATTTCATAGGATAAACATGGAAGTTATTTAACTTTTTCAGCTAATTGGTTGCCTAGTGATCTTTCTTATTTGGATCAGGGTAGCTGAGTCAGGATGATAGGGAAGTTCAGAGGTGGCATGAACAGATTTGGTGTTTGAGGACTGCCTCGTGTCCTCTGATGATTTCTGAGAAGAGCTGTAAGTACCTAAAGGAATAGGTTTTTTTTTTTTTTTTTTTTTTTTTAATGTACCTGTGTTGAACATTTCCATTTTGTCCTTGACATAAATGACTCCATTTTAGTCTGGTCATGTAATGTAAATAACATTTACTACTTACTAGGCACCATTCTGAACACTTAATTTTACCCTCAAACGACCCTACACGGTAGATGCCATTATTATCCTCATTTTATCAAAAGGGCAGCTGAATCTCAGAGACTTAAATCGTTTGCCCAAGACCACAAAATCCACAATGGCAAAGCCAGGATTTGAACTCAAGTATCTGGCTCTAGAATCTGGGCATGTAACTATGGACTATATAATTAATTTACCTCTGGGCAGTTTCATGATTCCCTTCTGGCATAAGCCATACTGATAAGCAAGAGCCCCACGAACTTGAATTATTTTTATTCCAAGAGATTATTTGGTTCTAATCTAGGAATAAAAAGTGGTGAACACAAACTCAAGTATCTAGACAGGGCCAGAGAGGGAGCATTATGAAGTGAGCAGGACTGGGCAAAGGATAATCAAGCAGCCCTCTTTTCTATTTTTTCTTCCCATTTAAAATAGACATTTTTAGAGGAAATATTTCTCTACCATAGAAAGGAAAATAATGCAAATGAAATGATTAGTGGTAGCTGATATAGGTTCTTATTTTTAGGGAAACTACTGGGACAAGTGGTGATTCCATATTGAAGGTTACTTGCCTTGCTTAAAATCGGTGGACATTTTTAGGTTTGCTATCACCAGATTTTTTTCTCAAAAAAAAAAAAGGAAAAGGAAAAGCAGGTATTCATATTTTTATATGAAATATGTACATTTTAAATTGTTAGCTTCATATTTTAAAGTTATAATATGAGCTAAATAAAACCTATTCTTCATCCAGAGGTTACCAGCTTATAGCATCTGAAGAAATAATATCTCAAGGTTCTGTTTATGGGTATGTGCAGGAGAAAAAATGGATGAGAAAATAGACTTACTTTGTACCTTAATAGCCCTGAAGTCAATAATAACTGATTACATTTATCATCTTGGAGCTGGACTGTATTATAAATAGGAGTGGTTTTCAATGACTTGGCTTCCTAGTCAGAAAAAGGAGAGCTATGAAACTTCATAATAACAGGTTTTTAGATTTATAAAGTAAAAAAAATTCATAAACATATAGAGTGAATCAGTATGGTCCATGGATAATAATAACAGGCGAATATTTTTCTCTGTGCATACAGAGTGATCAGCAATTGCTATAGCAATTTGCACCTTGATGGATGGATCATTCTACGCAGATTTTGAACTCTTCCTTTTATTCTATCAAATATAGGTTTAGGTGATTCTACCCTTTTCTTTCACTATTGAGATATTGAGGAATTTAGACAATCAAAATGCTTGAAGGAAAAGAGAAACTAAACTGTTGTCAATTCCTGCTCCGTCCAGTCCAGTCCCACATAGTGCACAGAGTGTGCATTTCTGGAGATTTCTCTTTCCTTCCACTAAGGAGAATACAATTGCAATGTGGCAATGACTCTTTTTCAAGTTAATACCTAGAGACTGAGGAGTGAGGCTTTTGCCATGGTAGAGTGACAGGCATAACAAATCCTCTTCCCCCAAAACAGTGATAAAACTGGATAATACTACCAAAAACAACCATTTTAGAAACCTGGAAATTGACTAAGGACATACAACAAACTGATAAGTGTTTGATGAGAACTGCTGAGCTTCAGGTATAAGTGATGAGAGTGTGGGCTGCTCCTGTTCTGTCTTCTGCAATTCTATCATGTGCTAATTTGGCCAGGGTGGTGAGCCGTGAGCAAGGGGAGCTTAGCTGCCAGAGGGGCCCAATTTGATTTGGAGAGGAGAGTGCAAAACCCCATGCTCTCAATTATTGTCAGAAATGGTCAACAAATAAACCAGGAAGGCTAATGACGCAGCTAGCTTGAAGTGGTGCTGCTAGGTGGGATAAGCAAGGAACTAACAGACTGGCAAGAAATGTAACAGAGAGATGAAGGGAATGAGATAGCTGTAGTGCATCTTGGTAAGCTCTCCCTTGTCTCTAGTGCTCTGGAAGAAGGCCCACACACCCAAAGCTGTGCACATACTACAGAGTTCTCCACAAATCCCTGGGTGAATTTGAGGTCTTTACCCAAGAAGTAGAAGTTGGAACAGGCTTGAAAAACAATGTGCCTTGTGTACTGCGTTGAATAGTGTCCACCCAAAGGTTAAGTGCAAGTCCTAACTCCAGGCACCTTTGAACGTGATCTTATTTGGAAATAGAGTCTTTGCAGTGTAATTAAGTGACGGTTCTTGAGGTACTCCTGAATTTCGAATAGGCCCTAAGTCAATAACTGGTGTCTTTGCAGGAGAAAAGGATAGAGGAATTTAAGACACACAGACACAAAGGAGAAACATGGAGGAGAAGGCCAGGAGAGGGTGGAAGCAGAGAATGAAAGGATGAATCTACAAACCCAGGAGCACAGGACTTCCAGAACCTGCCACAAGCCAGGAGAGAGACATGGAACAGATCCTCCTCTCAACCTCCAGAAGGGCCCAGCCCCACTGACATCTCAATTTCGGGTATCTGCTCTCCAGAACTGTGAAAGAATACATTTCTATTGTTATAGGCCACAAAGTTTTTGGAAATTTGTTACAGTAGTCCTAGGAAATGAATATACTTGGAAATTAACAAATGAAAATGCCAACTTCCCAGGAAGAAAAGGGAAGCAGGAGTTAAGCTCAGAGAGACATGTCTTGTCTGATTTCTGGCACCACCAGTTACTAGTTTGTGATCCTCAGTTTCCTTCTCTGTAAAATGGGCCTCCTTGCAGAAGCCTTCCTCTAAATCCAGCTGGTAATAAACTCTTGTTCTCCAGGCAAACTTTCCCTTTCTATCTCTACTGAGCTCCTCATGTTGAATTGTTTTTGTACATAAGGTATCCCCCATATTTCAAAATTCTCATTATATGACTTCACTTTGACAAAAGACCTACATTTGTGCCTGTTTTCTAACTGAAAGAAATCCCAAAAGGGTTTTGGATTTTAGGACAAAAGATGAAATGCGTTACTCAGTATTACTTTGCAAGAGCTAAGCTGTCCTAGAGTCAGCACGGAGCAGAGCTCTGAGAGCCGCCCCACCCATCTCCTGCCCCTGGAACTGCACGCTGCCTCTCAGCCTCAAGGCTCCATGGCTTTAACCTGTGCCTGCCAGCATCTGTGCTTTATCTGTATGTATTGTGTGCATCTGGTAGCAAGATGTGCTCGAAGGTTATCAGAAAAGCCTAAGAGAGTTATTTTTTCGGTCTGGAAATACTAAAAAAGTTTCCTTATAAATTAATGGTAATTGTTTCTTTGCTTTACAATCATTTCGGCTTAATGAAAGATTTTATAAGAATACTTTGCTTTCAGTTAGTGGGGGAAATCTTTATTTCATTCTGTCAGATTGAAAATTCTCTAAGGCAGAGGCTGTATTTACTTTGGTGGTCACAGAATCTATAATACGGTGGATAGGTATAATCAATCCATGCTTGTAAGGTTGATATGAGGAGTAAGTCTGGTACTTGGTAGCAGTGGTACTTATAATTATTATTTATGTTTATCTTTAAAGTTTGTGTCCCCCCTTTTCCATTTTATTTTATTTTACTTCTTTTCAGTGTTCCAGCATTCATTGTTTATGCACTACAACCAGTGCTCCATGCAATACATGCCCTCCATAATACCCACCACCAGGCTCACTCAACCTCCCACCCTCCTCCCCTTCAAAACCCTCAGTTTGTTTCTCAGAGTCCACAGTCTCCCATGGTTTGTCTCCTCCTCCAATTTCCCCCAACTCACTTCTCCGCTCTATCTCCCCATGTCCTCCGTGTTATTCGTTATGCTCCACAAGTAAGTGAAACCATGTGGTAATTGACTCTCTCTGCTTGACTTATTTCACTCAGCATAATCTCCTTCAGTCCTGTCCATGTTGATATAAAAGTTGGGTGTTCATCCTTTCTGATGGAGGCGTAATACTCCATTGTATATATTGACCATATCTTTTTTTAAAATTTTTAAAATTTTTTATAAACATATAATGTATCATTAGCCCCAGGGGTACAGGTGTGTGAATCGCCAGGTTTACACACTTCACAGCACTCATCGTAGCACATACCCTCCCCAAAGTCCATAACCCCACCACCCTCTCCCTACACCCCTCCCCCCAGTCACCCTCAGTTTGTTTTGTGACAGTAAGAGTCTCTTATGGTTTGTCTCCCTCCCGATCCCATCTTGCTTCATTTATTCTTTTCCTACCCCCCCAAATCCCCCACGTTGCATCTCTACTTCCTCATATCAAGGAGATCATATGATAGTTGTCTTTCTCTAATTGACTTATTTTGCTAAGCATAATACCCTCTAGTTCCATCCACGTCATTGCAAATGGCAAGATTTCATTTCTTTTGATGGCTACATAGTATTCCATCATATATA
>NW_019154086.1:12276467-12304991 GCF_002288905.1 Enhydra lutris kenyoni
TTTATCTGTTGATGGACATCTAGGTTCTTTCCATAGTTTGGCTATTGTGGACATTGCTGCTATAAACATTCAGGTGCATGTGCCCCTTCGGATCACTACGTTTGTATCCTTAGGGTAAATACCCAGTAGTGCAATTGCTGGGTCGTAAGGTAGCTCTAGTATCAACTTTTTGAGGAACCTCCAGGCTGTTTTCTAGAGTGGTTGCACCAGCTTGCATTCCCACCAACAGTGTAGGAGGGTTCCCCTTTCTCCGCATCCTCGCCAGCAACTGTTATTTCTTGACTTGTTGATTTTAGCCATTCTGACTGGTGTGAGGTGGTATCTCAGTGTGGTTTTGATTTGTATTTCCCTGATGCTGAGTGATGTGGAGCACTTTTTCATGTGTCTGTTGGCCATCTGGATGTCTTCTTTGCAGAAATATTTGTTCATGTCCTCTACCCATTTCTTGATTGGATTATTTGTTCTTTGGGTGTTGAGTTTGATAAGCTCTTTTAGATTTTGGATACCAGCCCTTTATCTGATATGTCATTTGCAAATATCTCTCCAATTCTTTCAGTTGTCTTTTGGTTTTGTTAACTGTTTCCTTTGCTGTGCTTCTTGATGAAGTCCCAATAGTTACTTTTTTACCTTGCTTCCCTTGCCTTTGGCGATGTTCCTAGGAAAAAGTTGCTGCGGCTGAGGCCGAAGAGGTTGTTGCCTGTGTTCTCCTCAAGGATTTGGATAGATTCCTTTCTCACATTGAGGTCCTTCATCCATTTTGAGTCTATTTTCGTGTGTGGTATAAGGAAATGGTCCAGTTTCATTTTTCTGCACGTGGCTGTCCGATTTTCCCAACACCATTTGTTGAAGAGGCTGTCTTTTTTCCATTGGACATTCTTTCCAGCTTTGTCAAAGATTAGTTGACCATAGAGTTGAGGGTCTATTTCTGGGCTCTCTATTCTGTTCCATTGATCTATGTGTCTGTTTTTGTGCAAGTACCATACTGTCTTGATGAGTATAGCTTTGTAATAGAGCTTGAAGTCTGGAATTGTGATGCCACCAACTTTGGCTTTCTTTTTCAATATTACTCTGGCCATTTGAGGTCTTTTCTGGTTCCATATAAATTTTAGGATTATTTGTTCCATTTCTTTGAAAAAACTGGATGGGATTTTAGTAGGGATTGCTTTGAATGGGTAGATTGTTTTGGGTAGCATAGACATTTTCACAATATTTGTTCTTCTAATCCATGAGCTGGACCATATCTTCTTTATACATTCATCTGTTGAAGGGCACTTGGTTCTTTCCACAGTTTGGTGACTGTGGCCATTGCTGCTATGAACATTGGGGTACAGATGGTCCCTTTTTCACTACATCAGTATCTTTGGGGTAAATACCCAGTAGTGCAATTGCAGGGTCATAGGGTAGCTCTTATTTTTAATTTCTTAAAGAATCTCCACACTGTTTTCCAAAGTGGCTGCATCAACTTGCATTCCCACCAACAGAATAAGAGGGTTCCCCTTTCTCAACATCCTCTCCAACACATGTTGTTTACTAACTTGTTAATTTTGGCCATTCTAATTGGTGTAAGGTGGTATCTCAATGTGGTTTTGATTTGAATACCCCTGATGGCTAATGTGTGTTCCCCCCTTTTTATTTTCAGCAACACCTGTGTACATCCCTTAGGAAAAAGGCAACATTTGAACTGTTCTTTGAGCAATGTGTAGGCCTTAGGCTGGTGGAGAGGTTCAGGGAGGATGCTCCAGGTGAAAGAAATAATAGGACCCATCAATGTCTGCTCACAGGATGCTAGGAGCCTACCTGCTTGGAGGGGAATCTGCAACCCTGCCTAAAAAATGCCCAAGGTACTCTTAGCTGAACTGTAAATTCCTTCTTTCTTAAAGTGTGGTGTGCAAACCTTACAATGTAGGGCCCACGTTTCTGCACATATGCTTTACACTTATTAAACTTTTTAGTTCATACACCTGCCTTCATGTATTTGTGGTCTAGGGTCATATGTGGTAAAACCCAATGGGACCACAGATCTCAGAACCAGACCAGCTATCTAAATCTGGGATTATGTCCAGGTATAAATAGTGACTGGGCATAGAGTCAACTAGCAAAATTAAGGGGTAGAGGGCTTGGGTATTTGGGGAAAAGAAGGAAAGAGTGCCAAGAAACCGACGTGTTACAAATTAACCCTCCAGGAACAAGAGCAGTATAAAGCTGTAGGCAACTGCAATTGATGGCAATAAAGTTGGTCTGAAAGGAAATGTATGAAGTGGTAATGAGGAAAATACAGAAAAGATCCTGTCTTTACAGGTAAACCCCCCTCTGAATCAGAGTTGTGCCTTCCTTTTAAAAATAATTTAAAAGAGGGTGACTGGGTGGCATAGTTGATTAAGAATCCAGCTCTTGCTTTTGGCTCAGGTCATGATCTCAGTCCAGCATGGATTCTGCTTAACATTCTCTCTCTCCCTCTGTCCCTCCCCCTGATACCATACTCTCTCTCTTGCGCTCTCTCTCTCAAATAAATAAATAAATATTTGAAATAATAATTAAAAATTTTTCACTTTTTAGGAAAACTATTTGCAGAAAAATGTGAATTAACTTTATAAAACAAGAACACTACAGGGGCGCCTGGGTGGCTCAGTAGGTTAAGCCTCTGCCTTTAGCTCAGGTCATGATCTCAGGGTCCTGGGATCAAGCCCTGCATCGGGCTCTCTGCTCAGCAGGGAGCCTGCTTCCCCTTCTCTCTCTGCCTGCTGCTCTGCCTACTTGTGATCTCTCTCTCTGTCAAATAAATAAAGTCTTTAAAAAAAAAAGAACACTACAACAAAAATGTATGATGTACTATATGCTGGGTAACTGAACGTAATTTTTAAAAAAAGTATGAAAATAAAGCTACCATGTAAAAGATTTTTTTTTATAAATTTTATTTTTTTTAAACATATATTTTTATCCCCAAGGATACATGTCTGTGAATTGCCAGGTTTACACATTTCACAGCACTCACCATAGCACATACCCTCCCCAATGTCCATAACCCCCCCCCCCCCAACCCCCCTCCCCCCAGCAACCCTCAGTTTGTTTTCTGAGATTAAGAGTCACTTATGGTTTGCCTCCCTCCCAATCCCATCTTGTTTCATTTACTCTTCTCCTACCCCCTTAAGCCCCCACGTTGCATCTCCTCTCCCTCATATCAGGGAGATCATGTGATAGTTGTCTTTCTCCGATTGACTTATTTCGCTAAGCATGATACCCTCTAGTTCCGTCCACGTCATTGCAAATGGCAAGATTTCATTTCTTTTGATGGCTGCATAGTATTCCATTATGTATATATACCACATCTTCTTTATCCATTTATCTGTTGATGGACATCTAGGTTCTTTCCATAGTTTGGCTATTGTAGACATTGCTGCTATAAACATTCGGGTGCACGTGCCCCTTCGGATCACTACGTTTGTATCTTTAGGGTAAATACCCAGCAGTGCAATTGCTGGGTCATAGGGTAGTTCTATTTTCAACATTTTGAGGAACCTCCATGCTGTTTTCCAGAGTGGTTGCACCAGCTTGCATTCCCACCAACAGTGTAGGAGGGTTCCCCTTTCTCTGCATCCTCACCAGCATCTGTCATTTCCTTACTTGATAATTTTAGCCATTCTGACTGGTGTGAGATGATATCTCATTGTGGTTTTGATTTGTATTTCCCTGATGCCGAGTGATGTGGAGCACTTTTTCATGTGTCTGTTGGCCATCTGGATGTCTTCTTTGCAGAAATGTCTGTTCATGTCCTCTGCCCATTTCTTGATTGGATTGGGCAGAGTTTGATAAGTTCTTTATAGATTTCGGACACTAGCCCTTTATTAAATATCTTCTCCCATTCTGTCAGTTGTCTTTTGGTTTTGTTAACTGTTTCCTTTGCTGTGCAAAAGCTTTTGATCTTGATAAAATCCCAATAGTTCATTTTTGCCCTTGCTTCCCTTGCCTTTGGCGATGTTCCTAGGAAGATGTTGCTGCAGCTGAGGTCGAAGAGGTTGCTGCCTGTGTTCTCCTCAAGGATTTGGATGGATTCCTTTCTCACATTGAGGTCCTTCATCCATTTTGAGTCTATTTTCGTGTGTGGTGTAAGGAAATGATCCAATTTCATTTTTCTGCATGTGGCTGTCCAATTTTCCCAACACCATTTGTTGAAGAGGCTGTCTTTTTTCCATTGGATATTCTTTCCTGCTTTGTCGAAGATTAGTTGACCATAGAGTTGAGGGTCTATTTCTGGGCTCTCTATTCTGTTCCATTGATCTATGTGTCTGTTTTTGTGCCAGTACCATGCTGTCTTGATGATGACAGCTTTGTAATAGAGCTTGAAGTCCGGAATTGTGATGCCACCAACTTTGGCTTTCTTTTTCAATATTGCTTTGGCTATTCGAGGTCTTTTCTGGTTCCATATAAATTTTAGGATTATTTGTTCCATTTCTTTGAAAAAAATGGATGGTACTTTGATAGGAATTGCATTAAATGTGTAGATTGCTTTAGGTAGCATAGACATTTTCACAATATTTATTCTTCCAATCCAGGAGCATGGAACATTTTTCCATTTCTTTGTGTCTTCCTCAATTTCTTTCATGAGTACTTTATAGTTTCTGTGTATAGATTCTTAGTCTCTTTGGTTAGGTTTATTCCTAGGTATCTTATAGTTTTGGGTGCAATTGTAAATGGGATGGACTCCTTAATTTCTCTTTCTTCTGTCTTGTTGTTGGTGTAGAGAAATGCAACTGATTTCTGTGCATTGATTTTATATCCTGACACTTTACTGAATTCCTGTACAAGTTCTAGCAGTTTTGGAGCGGAGTCTTTTGGGTTTTCCACATATAGTATCATATCATCTGCGAAGAGTGATAGTTTGACTTCTTCTTTGCCGATTTGGATGCCTTTAATTTCCTTTTGTTGTCTGATTGCTGAGGCACAGATTTTGAACCGTTGTGTTTTCATTATCATTTGTTTCCATGAATTTTTTCAAATCTTCTTTAATTTCCTGGTTGACCCATTCATTCTTTAGAAGGATGCTGTTTAGTCTCCATGTATTTGCGTTCTTTCCAAATTTCCTCTTGTGATTGAGTTCTAGCTTCAGAGCATTGTGGTCTGAAAATATGCAGGGAATGATTCCAATCTTTTGATAACGGTTGAGACCTGATTTAGGACTGAGAATATGATCTATTCTGGAGAATGTTCCATGTGCACTAGAGAAGAATGTGTATTCTGTTGCTTTGGGATGAAATGTTCTGATTATATCTGTGATGTCCATCTGGTCCAGTGTGTCATTTAAAGCCTTTATTTCCTTGTTGATCTCCTTGGTATTGAAACTGCACTCCTTGGTAGGTGAACTTGGTCCTGGCTGGGCTTCTTGTTGCTCTTCTGGGGGAGTGGCCTGTTATAGTGATTCTCAAGTGTCTTTGCCCCAGGCGGCGTTGCACCGCCCTTACCCGGGCTGGGCTGAGTAATCTGCTCGGGTTTGCTTTCAGGAGCTTTTGTTCCCTGAGCACTTTCCGTAGAGTTCCGGAGGGCGGGAATGAAGATGGCGGCCTCCCGGTCTCTGGCCCGGAGGAGCCGAGAGCCCGGGGCCCCACTCCTCAGTGCGCCCTCAGAGAACAGTGCCGATTTACTCCCGTCACCCTCCCTCCGGCCGTGCTCAAGCTGACCGAGCCTGCGAACGGTTCAAGGTAACCCCGAGTTTAGAGCTCACCCCTCGGCTCTGTCTCTGTAGCCGGCTTCCCCGTTCTAATACCTGTAAGCTCTGGGACACTCAGACACCCCTGATCCTTCTGTGACCCTGCGGGACCTTAGGCCACGCTGACCCTGTGTGGGCTTCACCCCAGTTAAGCCTCTGGAGCAATGTCCCTCAGCGGAACAGACTTTTAAAAGTCCTGATTTTGTGCTCCATTGCTCCGCCGCTTGCTGGGAGCCGGCCCCTCCCCCCGCGGTCTATTTTCCTGTCGCTTTGGATTTACTTCTCCACCAGTCCTACCTCTCAGAAAGTGGTTGATTTTCTGTTTCTAGAATTGCTGTTCTTCTTCTCTTCGATCTCCCGTTGGATTTGTAGGTGTTTGCAATCTTTAGATAAGCTATCTAGCTGATCTCCCGCTACCTGAAGTAGTCTCAGCTTGCTACTTCTCCGCCATCTTGACTCTACATTCCCTAAAAGGTTTTTTTGTGTGTATACATGTCATAGCAAAAAACAAAAACATGTGTTTTTTTATTTTTTTAATGAACATATAATGTATTATTTCCTTCAGAGGTACAGGTCTGTGAATCATCCATCTTATACAATTCACAGCACTCACCATAGCACATACCCTCCCCAATGTCCATAACCCAACCACCCTATCCCTACCCCACCCCCAGCAACCCTCAGTTTGTTTCCTGAGATTAAGAGTCTCTTATGGTTTGTCTCCCTCCCTGGTCCCATCATATTTCAGTTTTTCCCTCCCTACCCTCCATGACCTGCCACCCTGCCTTTCAAATTCCTCATATCACAGAGATCATATAATAATTGTCTTTCTCTGATTGACTTATTTTGTTTAGCATAATACCCTCTAGTTCCATCCACATTGTCACAAATGGCAAGATTTCTCTTTTTGATGGGGGCATAGTATTCCATTGTGTGTTTGTGTGTGTGTGTGTGTGTGTGTGTGTATACCACATCTTCTTTATCTGTTCATCTATTCATGGACATCTAGGCTCTTTCCATAGTTTGGCTATTGTGGACATTGCTGCTATAAACATTTGGGTGCACATGCCCCTTCAGATCACTACATTTGTATCTTTGGGGTAAATACTCAGTATTGCAATCACTGGGTTGTAGGGTAGGTCTATTTTCAACTTTTTGAGGAACCTCCATACTGTTTTCCAGTGTGGCTGCACCAGCTTGCATTCCCACCAACAGTGTAGGAGGGTTCCCCTTTCTCCACATCCTTGCCAACACCTGTTGTTTCTGACTTGTTAATTTTAGCCATTCTGACTGGTGTGAGGTGGTATCTCACTGTGGTTTTGATTTGTATTTCCCTGATGCCGAGTGATGTGGAGCACTTTTTCATGTGTCTGTTGGCCATTTGGATGTCTTCTTTGCAGAAATGTCTGTTCATGTCTTCTGCCCATATCTTGATTGGATTATGTTCTTTGGGTGTTGAGTTTGATAAATTCTTCATAGATTTTGGATACTAGCCCTTTATCTGATATGCCATTTGCAAATATCTTCTCCCATTCTGTCAGTTGTCTTTGATTTTGTTGACTGTTTCCTTTGCTGTGCAAAGCTTTTGATCTTGATGAAGTCCCAATAGTTCATTTTTGCTCTTCCTTCCCTTGCCTTTTGTGATGTTTTTAGGAAGAAGTTCTTGCAGCAGAGGTCGAAGAAGTTGCTGCCTGTGTTCTCCTCAAGGATTTGGATGGATTCCTGTCTCACATTGAGGTCCTTTGCCCATTTTGAGTCTATTTTTGTGTGTGGTAAAAGGAAATGGTCCAGTTTCATTTTTCTGCATGTGGCTGTCAAATATTCCCAACATCATTTTTTGAAGAGACTGGTGTTTTTCCATTGGACATTCTTTCCTGCTTTGTCAAAGATTAGTTGACCATAGAGTTGAGGGTCCATTTCTGGGCTCTCTATTCTGTTCCTTTGATCTATGTGTCTGTTTTTGTGCCAGTACCATACTGTCTTGATGAGTACAGCTTTGTAATAGAGCTTGAAGTCTGGAATTGTGATGCCACCAACTTTGTTTTTCTTTTTCAACATTCCTCTGGTTATTCGTGGTCTTTTCTGGCTCCATAAAAATTTTAGGATTATATGTTCCATTTCTTTGAAAAAATTGTATGGGATTTTGATAGGGATTGCATTAAATGTGTAGACTGCTTTAGGTAGCATAGACATTTTCACAATATTTGTTCTTCTAATCCATGAGTTTTTCCATTTCTTTGTTTCTTCCCCCATTTCTTTCATGAGTACTTTATAGTTTTTGGAGTACAGATTCTTTGTCTCTTTGGTTACATTTATTCCTAGGTATCTTATTGTTTTGGGTACAATTGTAAATGGGACTGACTCCTTAATTTCTCTTTCTTCTGTCTTGTTGTTGGTGTAGAGAAATGCAACTGATTTTTGTGCCTTCATTTTATATCCTGACACTTTACTGAATTCCTGTGTGAGTTCTAGCAGTTTTGAAGTGGAGCCTTTTGGGTTTTCCACATAAAATATCATATCGTCTGCAAAAAGTGAGAGTTTGACTTCTTTGCCTATTTGGATGCCTTTTATTTCTTTTTGTTTTCTGATTGCTGAGGCTAGGACTTCTAGTACTATGTTGAATAGCAGTGGTGTTAGTGGACAGCTCTGCCATGTTCCTGACCTTAGGGGAAAAGCTCTCAGTTTTTTCCCATTGATGATATTCACTGTGGGTTTTTCATAGATGGCTTTTATGATATTGAGGTATGTACCCCCTATCCCTACACTTTGAAGAGTTTTGATCAGGAAGGGATGCTGTATTTTGTTAAATACTTTTTCAGCATCTATTTAGAGTATCATATGGTTCTTGTTCTTTCTTTTATTAATGTATTGTATCACATTGATTGATTTGCAGATGTTGAACCAAACTTGCAGCCCAGGAATAAATCCCACTTGGTTGTGGTAAATAATCATTTTAATGTACTGTTGGATCTTATTGGCTAGTATTTTGATGAGAATTGTTGCATCCATGTTCCTCAAGGATATTGGTCTATAATTCTCCTTTTTGATGGGGTCCTTTTCTGATTTTGGGATCAAGGTAATGCTGGCCTCATAAAATAAGTTTGGAAGTTTCCCTTCTGTTTCTATTTTTGGAACAGTTTCAGGAGAATAGGTATTAATTCTTCCTTAAATGTTTGGTAGAATTCCCCTGGGAAGCCATCTGGCCCTGGGCTCTTGTTTTTGGGGAGATTTTTGATGACTGCTTCAATATTCTTATTGGATATGTGTCTGTTCACATTTTCTATTTCTTCCTGGTTCAGTTGTGGTAGTTTATATGTCTCTAGGAATGCATCCTTTTCTTCCACATTGTCAAATTTGCTGGTGTGTAGTTACTCATAATACGTTCTTATCATTGTATTTCTTTGGTGTTGGTAATCTCTCCTCTTTCATTCATGATTTTATTTATTTGGGTCTTTTCTCTTTTCTTTTTGATAAGTCTGGCTAGGGTATTATCAATCTTATTAATTCTCTCAAAGAACAAGCTCCTAGTTTTGTTGATTTGTTCTACTGTTCTTTTGGTTTCTATTTCATTGATTTCTGCTCTGATCTTTACTATTTATCTTATCCTGCTGGGCTTAGGATTTCTTTGCTGTTCTTTCTCCAGCTTCTTTAGGTATAGGGTTAGGTTGTGTACTTGAGACCTTTCTTGTTTCTTGAGAAAGGTTTGTATCGCTATATACTTTCCTCTCAGGACTGCCTTTGCTGTGTCCCAAGGAATTTTTTTAAAAAAGATTTTATTTATTTATTTGACACACAGAGAGAGAAAGTGTACAAGCTGGGGGAGTGGCAGGCAGAAGGAGAGGAAGAATCAGGCTCCCTGCAGAGCAGAGAAAGTCTAAATGGGATTGATCCCAGGACTCCAGGATCCTGAACTGAATCCTAAAGATTTTGAACAGTTGTGTTTCATTTTCATTTGTTTCCATTAATTTTTTTTTAGTTCTTCTTTAATTTCCTGGTTAACCCATTTATTTTTTAGTATGATGCTCCTTAACCTCCATGTATTTGTGTTCTTTCCAACTTTACTCTTGTGGTTGAGTTCAAGTTTCAAAGCACTGTGGTCTGAAAATATGCATGGAATGATACCAGTCTTTTGGTACTGGTTGAGACCTAATTTGGGTACCCAGGATGTGATCTATTCTGGAGAATGTTCCATGTGCGCTAGAGAAGAATGTGTATTATGTTGCTTTGGGATGGAATGTTCTAAATATATCTGTGATGTCCATCTGGTCCAATGTGTCATTTAAAGCCTTATTTCCTTGTTGATCTTTTGCTTAGATGATCTGTCCATTTCAGTGAGGGGAGTGTTAAAGTCCCCTACTATTATTGTATTATTGTTGATATGTTTCTTTGATTTTGTTATTATATGGTTTATATAATTGACTTCTCCTATGTTAGGGGCATAGATATTTAAAATTGTTAGATCTTCTTGTTGGATAATCCCTTTAAATATGATATAGTGTCCTTCCTCATCTCTTACTATATAGTCTTTGGCTTAAAATCTAATTTATCTAATATAAGGATTGCCACTCCAGCTTTGTTTTGATGTCCATTAGCATGGTAAATTGTTCTCCATCCCCTCACTTTAAATCTGGATGTGTCTTTGGGTCTAAAATGAGTTTTTTTGCAGGCAGCATATTGATGGGTCTTGTTTTTTTATCCATTCTGATATTCTATGTCTTTTGATTGGGGGCATTTAGCCTATTTACATTCAGGGTAACTATTGAAAGATATGAATTTAGTGCCATTGTATTGCCTGTAGGGTGACTGTTACTGTGTATTATCTCTGTTTCTTTCTGATATGTTACTTTTAGGTTCTCTCTTTGCTTCTAGGACACTTTCAGTATTTCCTGTGGGGTTGGTTTGGTGTTTGCAAGTTCTTTTAGTTTTTGTTTATCCTGGAAGCTTTTTTATCTCTCCTTCTATTTTCAGTGACAGCCTACCTGGAAACATTATCCTTGGCTGCATATTGTTCATGTTTGGTGCTCTGAATATATCATGCCAGTCCTTTCTGGCCTGACAGGTCTCTGTGGATAAATCTGCTGCCAATCTAATATTTCTACCATTTTATGTTACAGACCTCTTGTTCCAAGCTGCTCTCAGGATTTTCCCTTTTTCACTGAGACTTGTAAGTTTTACTGTTAACTGACAGGGTGTGGACCTATTTTTATTGATTTTGAGGGGTGTTCTCTGTGCTTCCTGGATTTTGATGCTTGTTCTCTACATGAAATTAGGGAAATTCTCTGTTATAATATGCTCCAATATACATTTTGCCATTCTCTCTCTTTCTTCTTCTGGGTTCCCACTTCTTATGGCATTATTTATCTCTCAGATCTCCCCTTGTGGTCCAGTGGTTGTTTGTCTCTCTTTTTCTCAGCTTCTTTATTCTCCATCATTTTGTCTTTTATATCATTAATTCTCTCTTCTGCTTCATTTATCCTAGCAGTAGGAGTCTCCATTTTTATTGCGCCTCATTAATAACTTTTTTTTATTTCAACTTGGTTAGATTTTAGTTCTTTTATTTCTCCAGAAAGGGATTTTATTTCTCTAGAATGGGATTATCTAGTATCTTCCATGCTTTTTTTGAGTCTAGCTAGCACCTTGATAATCATCATTCTGAATTCTAGTTCTGACATATTACTAATGTCCACATTGATTAGGTCCCTAGCTGTCAGTACTGCCTCTCGTTCTTTTTTTTTGAGGTGAGTTTTTCCATCTTGTCATTTTATCCAGATAAGAATAAATAAATGAGAGAAAAAAAATACTAAAAGAGTAGCAATGACCCCAGAAAAATATACACTAACCAAATTGGAAGAGATCCAAAACGTGGTGGGGTGTTTGGGTGGGGGAGAAGAAAGGAGGAGGAAAAAGAAAAGCCACAAGTGTGTGGCTCTATGAATAGAACAGAGCCACACACTTGATTTTGGGTGTATTTTGGTCTGTTAGAAGAAACTCCCTCCCAATATTTTAAAAAAGAAAAACTTATATACTTAGAAAAACAAGGGTAGATGATGAAGTATTGAGTATGACTATAAAGATGAAAATTTAAAAAGATTCTAAAAAAGGAATTGATAAGAAATTGGTTGAAAAAAGAAAAAAAAAGAGAAAAGAATGTGAAAAATGTAGAACAAAGCCATGTTCTAGATTTAGGGTATATTTTGGCCTGTAAGAAGAAACTATTCCAAAATTCTAAAGAAAGAATAACCTATACGTGTACAAAAAATAAGGTTAAATACAACGAAGGAGTAGAATATGACTATAAGAATGAAATTTTAAGATTTAAAAAGATTTTTTAAAAAGGTATTGATAAGATAAAATAGTTAAATGTTAAAATAGGAAAGAGGAAAAAATATAGAATAAGAAAAAAATAAAATTAAAAAATTTTACTTTGAAAAACTAAAGAATCATGGGAAAAAAGCCGTGAATTCTATGTGCTATAGTCCCATAGCTCTGAAGTTTTGCTGTTCTCCTTGATCAGTGAACTTGGTCTTGGCTGGATGTTCTTGCTGATCTGTGGGAGGGACCTGTTGTAGTGATTCTCAAATGTCTTTGCCCGAGACAGAACTGCATCACCCTTGCCAGGGGCCAGGCTAAGTAATGTGCTCAGGTTCGCTCTCAGTAGCTTTTGTTCCCTGAATGCTTTCCATATAGCTTTGGAAGACAAGAATGAAGATTGTGGCCTCCCAATTTCTGGTCCCATCGGAGCCAACAGCTCAGGGCCCCAATCCTCAGTGCACCCCCCAGTGAAAAGCAATCACTCCCGTCTCCCCAGTCTCTGGCCACACTCTGTGCTCACCCAGCCTGTGACTGAGCATTTCTATCTCTGGCCTATGGCCCTGTTTGGAGTCTTCAAACCCAGTGCAATCCTTCACTGCTCCTTCTGGACGTGGAAGGAGGGGGTCTCCTCAGAACAGCAACTTGTGGGGTTCCTGCTAGAACAGTGGTCTGACTGTTTCTGCAGCTGGCTTCCCTGCTCTGATACCTGGGGCTCTGCCAGTCTCAGACACCTCTGGTCTTTTTGTGACCATATGGGTCCTGAGACCACACTGTCCCAGTGAGGGCTCCACCCCCTGCTTAGCCTCTGGAGCAACATCCCTCAGTGGAGCAGACTTCTAAAATGTCCGATTTTGTGCTTCACTGCTATATGGCTTGCGGGGAGCCGGCCCCTCCCCCGTGGTCTATCTTCCCTTGTATCACCTCAGATTCACTTCTCTGCATGTCCTACCTTCCAGAAAGTGGTAGCTTTTCTGTTGCTAGAATTGTTGCTCTTCTCTGTGATCTCCTGTTGAGTTTGTAGGTGTTCAGAATGATTTGATAACTATCTAGCTGAACTCTTGGGACCTGATGACTCCTGGGACTCTACCATCTTGCTCCATATATATATATATTTTTTAAAGAAAGCACCATATGTTTTTTAACTTTCTGCAGTCATAAAAATAATCAGTAGGATTAGAAAGCTACTTAATTGTTATTTTGGTAAAAAATTATTACACATGTAATACATATGAGGCATATAAGTGGAAGTAAAATTTAAGGCTAAGCATACATTTTTTTCAAAATTACTCATTTCCCACCACCCAAAGGTAGCAGCATAAATGTTTTCATATGGATCCTCCTAGATAATTATATGTATCATGCTAAAATGGACTTCCACACTCTTATTAAATTCTTGAGATTCATTTGAGTATTGTATAATGATCATTTTCAGTCATGGTCAGAGGGGCTTAATTTATGTAGATATGTATGTATTTAAGTTGCTCAAATACTTTACTTGTTGTGGACAAGGGTTTATTTACCTGCCTGTCTAGAGAGCTGGCTAGATTTCATTGATCTGGACCCCTTCCTACATCTGGGGAAGTCCTGTGGCAGAGATTGCCTTCCATGGTAGAAGCTGAAAAGCCCAGATTCATGTTCCCCAAACTGCCTTGCAGCTAGGGTTTAGGTGCAAGGTCTCATTTGGACCATTCTTTGGATCCTGAGGCAATACCTGAGGCTAGTAGAGAATCCAGTATGGGGTGATGGCAGCGGTGGGGAGGGCGGGCAGAAATGCACAGGTTCCAGAGCACAGTGGCTACTGTTATTGTGACCCCATCAATCTGGCCTATGGTCTCCTTTCCATTGTGTTCTCCATTGCTACTTCGCTTCCCTTTCTCCTATGCTTCCCTAGCCTGTTTCTGGTAATTCTGGAAACTATTCAGAAATCCTTTAAAAAATCCTTTTCCTTTGTACATCAGCCAGTCTTTCATTACTTGGAATGAAGAACTCTGATTGATAGAGTGCTCCTCTCCATTTCACCAGAAAATGGAAGGCCTAACTGTGTTTAGGAAGATAGTGAGCCATCTAAATCTTAACCATCTTCAGGGAGCCTAAAAATGTAGACTAGCAAGAGCTTTGGAGATGGTCTTCTCATGTGCATATATTGAGGGCAATTACTGCCTGCAACAAAGAGATCTAGAAGGCCTGTCACCTGCTATCTGCAGGATATTAGGAAAATCAAAGAATTCCCTGGGTAAATATATATGGGTATGTGCATACATGTGTACATGTATGTAAATGACCTCTAAAGTGGTGGAGTTAGATTTGAGTTTCCTTCAAATTTGGAATTTTATGACTTTTACATAGATCAAGAAATGTTAGACTTCAGACCATAGCTCCTAATTCTGAATTCTCAGTCCCAGTAATTGCACAACGTGGAGTAAGTATAAATAATAATTAAAACATCAAGGAGACATGGAGCACTGGGTGTGGTGCATAAACAATGAATGCTGGAGCACTGAAAACAAATAAAATAAAATAAAATGGAAAAAACAACAACAAAAAACAAAAACAAAAACAAACAAAATCAAGGAGACATACAGGGAGCAAATCTATGTCTTTCTTTTGAAAATTTGAGCTCATTTGATCTTTTGGTGAATCAGTAGCTACACAGATATTCAGATGGAATAATTTGTATTGATGAAGGAGCACTGTGTGTCCTGTTCATTGCTAAAGACACATATTAGTCTTTCACAATAGTAAGTTATTAGTTTCCTGTATTGTACTTCTTGATATAAAACAAAGTTCTTAAATGTTGTTAATACTGTGTGTGTTAAGTATGCCCTTCCCAATAGCACCTCTAGACCCCCCAAATCTTATCTCAAATGAAACTTTGAAGATTAAAACTGTCCAAAGTTGACCTGTGTGTGCCTAGTAGGTCATGGGCAGTCAACTCTACACTGTCCCATTGATGTTTGGAGAATGAGTATTCATCTGCTTCCAGTGACTCAAAACTTAGCAGTGGCAGAAGCATGAATATTCATAGTATTTTCACGCTAGAAAGAATCTAGTTCAACTTCTATATTTTAGAGATGAGAATAAAGAAGCTGGGAGAAGAAATGACTTATCTAAGGTCATATCAGTCATATAACTATTCAAGTTCAGTGGGGAGATTGGAGACTGGAACCCAAGACTTATACCTTAAACAGTGTGATGGCTGAGACGGAATTTCTCTAGATCGCATGTTGAAACCCAGAGACTTATACATAGTGGGCACTCAATCACTAAATGCTGACTATCAGTTCCATCACAGCACAATTTTTGCTATGACATGTGTACTGAGGAATCTGAAAAATATTCAAAGATTCAAGTTTTTAAAAATAGAACTGATATTTTAATGCTGGGAGACAGTGATTTATTTTAGTACTTAGGTTTAGATTCAAGTTCTCAGGACTATGACTGTTCATCCTATATGGGAACAGATGCTAACTGACCCAGTGTCTTTGATTCTGCAAGCTCGAGTTGGTGTAAGATGGTGATGACATTGCTTATCTCTTTAAATAATTTATCAGAATATTAATGTTGATGTCGAGCAGGTGTTGGGGCCATTTAACTGGTGCCCTGATTAATAGGCGATTATTACTCCATCAAGGTATCTGACATAGGCATAGCTTGGCTCAGTGATGGTGTTCTTATCCTGGCTGGGGAAGAATTATTTGCTTAGGTTTTGATCTGAAATACTTAACAGTGTATTAAATAGCACCAACACTCATTTGAATGTGACTAAAGGAGAATAGCAAATCTTCTCCAACAGTGTCTGAGGACTTGTTAAAATATAATTTATCAGATGAGACTGATAGGTGCTGACAGTAATACTCCAATCAAGTCAAAGGGGAGCAGAGATCAAAGCCCACTGAGGATAAATTCAGAAGTATGTGTCTAGATTAATTTTGGACTCTTGGTAATTGTGACACAGCTGATCTGATTTCTTAGATCTCCTCTGCCTCATTCCATACTTCACTGAAATCTCATCCCAATTAAAGGCTCCTCTTTCATTTTCTGCATTAGTGTGCTGACATTTTTTTTCTTTTCCAGCAAGAAGGGATTGGACCTCTTTTCGTACATGAAAAAGTAGTCTCTTATATCTTAAGGTTTGCAGTTAGTTTTCTGGAGTTAGAGGTCTATTTGAATATGATAAAATGAAAAAAAGTATGTTCTTCAATACTTATACATCCAGAGTTTTCATATTAGGGATAGTTCCTGATAAAAGACAGGTGGCTTTGGATACTCCAAGGAAAGAATTCTGCTCTGAGATTTTTCACTGAGGAATTCCCTTTCATGGAATTTAGACTGTGGCAGGGACATTTTCTGGGTTCTGTGTTCTACAGAGAGTGTTGTGAACATTATTTATACATTGATGTTAGCTAGGAAATGGGAGAGGAATAGAAATGACCTTGGGTCAATAGTTACTGCTATGAAAGAAGCTGAAAGGAGGTGGGATGTGTAATTGACAAAAAAAAAATCACATTTTATTTTCAACAAACATTCTGTCATCTAACATGCTGATAATTCCATTGTTCCATTACTGGGCACTTCTGTGAAGATAACAACAACAACAACAACAACAGCAGCAGCAGCAGCAGCAACAACAGTGGTAATAACAACAACCTGAGTCACTATGAGATTGTCCTTTTTAAAAAACTGGGTTTTTCAAAATTAAAAAAAAATTAGAGGAAATCTTTCAAAAGTGAAATAATGTGTGAAACCTACACATTAAACAGAAAAAGCAGAGCTCTTTGCTGCTTATCGTGTTTGC
Organism: Enhydra lutris kenyoni; assembly: GCF_002288905.1. Classification (NCBI taxonomy): domain Eukaryota; kingdom Metazoa; phylum Chordata; class Mammalia; order Carnivora; family Mustelidae; genus Enhydra; species Enhydra lutris. The sequence goes on from NW_019154086.1 coordinate 12,293,276, forward strand.
AGGAGTGGTGTGGCTGAGCCTGGCTTATTTGACCCCCCGTATCTGCTCTCCCCAGGCCTGGATTTCCCACACAGTGTTTGAAAACACCCCTCTATAATTTCAAAGAAAATATCCACCTCATTCGGTGTCATTTTAGTATAGCATATTTAAACAATCCAATTCTGATGTGGAAAATATCAATCTATATATTTCATGTATGTTGAGATTCTTTATGAACTAAAATAGAAAACCCATTTTCAGACCTTGCCAGATAGCAGTATATTATCTAAGCAGATTGTATAAGTGGTTTCAGTAAATGGCTTTGTTTATGATTACATTTGAAGGGTGTCAAAAAGCCTGTGAGTAAAAATATCTCCCTTTTATAAGATTAGAAGTCATACCTGAAGGAGAATTCTGTGAGGACCCTTGATTTAAGTGGCCTCAGTAATTACCTTATCTAAGTAGGTAATATATTAGCAGGGAATTCAATACAATGTGAGGAGAATGTGTTGAATGCCTATGATGTGCGAGGTACTGTAGCATCTTCCTGGAATACAAAGATAAGTAGGCATTTCTTTTTCTCAGAAAGTTTATGGTTTGGTACTGGATCTTGGCAAGTATACACTTACTTATATGATATAATTCTTGTTCGTGGCAAAACAACTATTTTGGTGGAATGATACTGGTGAACTTTGGGGGAGCCATGCTGCTGAGTGAGGGTGGAGGTCACAGTTCCATGGAATTCATGGGTAAATTGGTGAATTTGATATCAGTCAATGAAATCTATGTCATACAGATAAGGTAGGTATATTAAAAACTAACTTTGTTCTTTCTGGACACTTGAATTTTACATCCTGGTGCTGTTGGAATGTGCCTGGGAGAGATCAGCTGATTGGATGTCAAGAAAACTAACAAGGTAGAATTTACCTTGGTTAATTCATTCAAGTCCAAGATTTAGACTCAGAATCTCTATGTAATCCCCCAGAACTAATGAAATCTGGGGATATTGCCTCAAGTTTGCAAAGCTTGCAGGAGAAGGATATTTAAAGCTATAGTAGAATTACAATGATTAATTTGCTATAAACATATATCAGTGTCAAGTGGAAAGTCTGGAGAATGAATTTTCTCTTGAGAAAGTTTCAGAATGTTGTTGGGTGATCATGAAATGAGAATAAGAATTATTTTTGTGATTTAAATATTTAATAATATCAGGCTTTGATGCTACCATCTTAACATTAGGCCTATACCTTGTGGCTGATAGAATATTTGGACCTTTGGGTAAAAATTCTGTCCTTGGATTTTCTGTCTCCTAATTACCATATTCCCCACTATGTTCTCCCTGAGGGTATAAATTTCTTTTGTATCTTTCCAGAGATACTCTGTGTATATATTTCACCTAAATGATGGCTAAAAACAATATGATGCAACTTGCCTTTTTCTACTTAATATATATTGAGGACATTTTTCCTATAAGTAAAGTACTTATTTTTTTTTAAAAGCTGTAAAGAATTCTACTGTAAAGAGTGTCATCATTTATTTAACCAGTCCCACATTGACAGGCATTGATTATTTTGAATCATTTGCTATGACAAAAAATGTAGCCATGGAGTATCATCTATCTCTTTGTAATCTCAGTTGACGATAGTGGTACCAGTTCTTTTCCTTCTTCAATTTGATGTTCCTCAAGATTTACCCTCTTCATGTCTCACAGTATACTCACTGACCCTGGAAATCTTTTCTCATGACTTTATCATCTATATGCTGATGATTCTTACATCTGTATTTCTAACTCACATCTGCCCTTTCCTGTCCAGAACTCTATGTGAATTGCCCATGGTACATTCCATTGGGATATTCAGTGTGAATGTCAAGTCTGATATATGCTTCACTGGTTCTCTTGATACGCACCATTTCCATGCCCCCGTCAAATATGTTCTTCCTCAGTATTCCCTGCCTTGATGACCAACAACCCAAACTCCCAGAGGCTCAAGCTAGAAAGTTGAAAAAAACCACAGCCCCTTCCTTCTCTTCAGCATCTTCATGCAGTCAGTCATCAAGTGTTTTGATTCCTCTTCTCCTATACTTTCACATATCTTTTTTGTTCATAGGGTCCTGTGGTTCTTGAAGTGTGGTCCCTCGACCAGCAGCATTAGCATCACCTGGGAACTTACTAGAAATGCAAATTCTTGAGTTCCACCTCAAACGTACTGAATAAGAGACTCTATGGCTCATAGGGTTCAGTGGTGTAACAAGTACTCCATGTGATTTGGATGCATGCTGAAGTTTGAAAAGCATTCCTCCAGGCCCAATTTCTTAGTTTAACCATCAGTTCTCTTTTGTTTCTGGATGATTTCTGCAGTCCTTGTCTCCAGACTTAAACACCAGAAGTCTTACATAAGCCAGAGTAATGTTTCCGAACTTCAAATCTGACTGCATTATGTGTGTTTAAAAGTCCTTGGGATTTTCCCCAATAAAGCTCAAGCTCTCCTTAGTATGACACAGTGCTCTGGCCCCTAGTTTCTTCTCTAGACTCATCATCTCTCATCAACTCCTTCTTTACACTCCAAGGACTGGCTTTGCTGAAATACTTGTAATTCCCAAACGTAAATCATTTTCTCTCTCATTCTTCATTTGTCCCTCTCTACCTAGCATGTTCTCTTTTCCACTTTGTCACCAACTTTCTTTCTCCCTCAGTTACATTATTTAGTTCCTTTACTGGCTACCCTGTCCCTGTAAATAATATCTTTAAACCCGTATTTCTCATTCCCTCAGTGACTGATGACTCTGTAGCTAGAGCATGTTTCTTTGATGTAGTATGAGGCTCTCATCCTGGAGTAGGGATCCTGACTGGCGTCTCCCTATAAAAAGGTGTCACATTTGCTTTGATGGACTTCACTTCAAGGGAGCGAGAGGAGTGATCGGTTTTTCATCAATACTTCCTGCTGTGTTTGATGGTTTTGTACCTCCTAGACTCTGGTATACCCTGTATCCTCCTAACTTCCTTTCCTTTGCTTAATGTTTTCCAAAGATTTGTGAAAACTGTATGATTCTCTGTCATTTAATTGTACCCCCCCGCCCCCGTTCCCTGAGGGTACTTTTGCAGTACTTTTCTTCCCATGAGTACAAGAAGTGTGTGTGTGTGTGTGTGTGTGTGTGTGTGTGTGAGAGAGAGAGAGAGAGAGAGAGAGAGAGAGTAGGAGAATCCCTTCGTAAACTGGAATCACTGGTGAACTTTTATTTTCAGTATATAGTATATATAGTATACTATATATATAGTATATATACTATATATAGTATATATAGTATATATAGTATAGAACACATGTTCACAATTGCATAACTAGTAGTTTATGGGTCACAGATTATCATTTTGTTGCTCATTCAAAGAATATGCAGAGAACAGACACATATTCAATCACTTGGCTACATTTGGCCAATGAAATGTTTATGTTTGGTTTGCATTCTTAGTATCTTGATGTTTTCTTACCTTTTGGTAGCAGGGTGCATTGAATATGTGTTACTTATTGATATTCATAAGTATCATTTTAGTTATGTCCTTAGTGTATCTCTTAGTGTCCTCTAGTTTCTCAGGAGTTGCATAACGGTGATATTATGTCATTTTTTTTCATTTACTGGCTGGAATACATCTCTAAAGAGAAACATTTCCTTGTCCATTGTTTGGTTAGAACAGTGGTGCAGTTTGAGTAGTAAAGGCAGAATCAGTATTTGATTTTTTCCTTTATGTGTAAGTCTTAGTTGCCTATCATTCTCCAAGAGGACAAATAAGGGTTTTTTTCCTCCTTTTAGGTAATATTGGGAACTCATGGGATTTAAATAAATGTGGTGTGTTTTAATCAACTGCTTTTATTCTTATTGATGCACAACATTTCCCATTTTGGCCAGTGTAAATCCCTTCTTGTGGACTCTTGAGTCCTTCTGACCTGATTTCAGTCATCTATGATAGTTATAGCTGCCTTGTTATCTGTCATAACAAGATTTTGCAGGTTAGCTTCTATATTTCCTTCCCATTTATCAAAGGTTAAGAGGAAAACACAAACATTTCCTAAAAATTTTCCTGACTTAGAATGTCAAGGTTGAGCTTTAGTGGTTCTTCATGATATTAAGCTTCGCAGGACAAACCTTCTGAGGTACTGGTTCTGAATGTGAGTCTGTGCTATGCAGAAGCCTAGCTATTTTGGACCATGCTTGCCTTCACTGGCACTATGCAGCACTGAGACACTTTTGCCAGGCTTAGGTCAGGTCGTTTCTTCATGGAATAAATATTGCCATACTAGGGGATTCTCCAGGAAAGATATCATCATTCAAGAGGAAGCAATTCGGGATATTACACATATCCTGTCCTGGATTGCAAATGATATCACTTCTTTTTTTAAAAACTGTCAAGTTTCTCTGACTATATATTTCTCCCCTCATCACTATAAGGCATTATGTTCTCTCAAAAGATATGCTGGAGTACTAACCAACCCCAGTACCTCAGAACGTGACCTTATTTGGAAATAGGATCATTGTGGGTGTAATTAGTTAAGTTGGGGTCATACCAGAGTCAGGCAGACCCTTAATCCAGTATGACTGGTGTTTATGTAAGAAGAGGGGAGACAAGGTGAAGAGAGACACAGAGACACCATGCGATGATGATGGATGAAGTCGGAGTGATGTGGCTGCAAGCCAAGGAATGAAGACAGCTGATAGCTACCTCCAGAAGCTAAGAAGAGGCAAACGAGGATCCAATCCAGAGCCTCAGAGGGAGCATAGCCCTGCTGACACCTTGATTTTGGAATCACAAGCTTCCAGAAATGTGGAGAATGCCTTTCCGTTGTTTTAGGCCACCCAGTTTGTGGTATTTTGTTACAGCAGACTGGGGAAACTCATATGACCATCTTCAGCAATAATGTACTGACCTGGCCAGTATAATTATTGAATTATTGAGTCAATATTAGAAGGTGTTTTTTTTTTTTTTAAACGTTGATGTTTTAAAGATTAGAAAGGAAATTCTTAGCATTTCTTAGTTTGTACTTAACACAGAGTGGCTCAAACCCTCATTGAATTGATGGGGAAAGGGAAGCCCCCCCGGAAGAAAGTGATTTTCCCAAGGTCACACAGGTGTTATGTTGACAGAACAGAACCAGAACTCAGATCTCAGAATGCATAGTTCAATGCCTTTACCATTATATATATATTTGAATAATTCCAATTATTTTCAAGTTCCTTTTAGCTCTAGAGTCTTTCTCTTCGCCTCCTTCTTTTTATCTTTGCAGTGAAAATTTAATAACATGCAATGCAGTGTGCCTAATCAATGGAGTGTAGCATGAAGCTCAGAGGATAGTCTGTCCTTATGCCCCAAAATAAATCCTTTTATTGTATTCACACTGATTTTGTGAAGACAGATTTAGGTTTTACTGAGCATCTTTGAAAAACCTCTATGTCTCTAGAGGTCAGTGTAGCTTAAAGAAACTTTGTTTCAAACTATATTCAGTTAACATTTATTTCAAGGCACTTTAATCAAAGGTGATTATAAAGCAGTGGCCTGGGGAAACATAAATTAATTCAAAATAATGAATCCTATAAACACTAATATGTGAAATACTTATTTGACACATGGAACTTTTCACTAAACCAATAAGCCTTAATATATTTGTAAATAACTGAGTTAATTCCTATATGTTTTAATGTGTAAAATATTATCAATTTTGCTTAAAAATATATGACTCAACCATTCTAAATTCCTTTTAGGAAAAAATGTTTGCACTTCTATTGAAGGCTGTTTGAATGAATATTTATGACTAGTCATATTATTTCTCTATGATGACATTATGAAGCAGTTATGTCTTCATGTTCATGTGGCGTTTCATGCAGAAGAAACTTTGTGAGCTACTTGGGATAGAGAATTCCTGTGGGGAAAACAAGTGATGCCATTGAGAAGTTTGGTAAATTTCTCTGACAACTATCAGTTTAATTATTTACCAGAGTTTTCAAAAATTCTTTTCCTCTCTTGTTCCTTCTTTCTCTCCCTTTTCTTTCTTTCTTTGTTGGGATAGGGTAAGGATGAATTACTGATAAAATTAATAGGTTTTGCGCCATCAGTAAGAAATCTTAGGTGAAGGAGAGGCATTTGGGTGGCCCATTCAGTTAAGCCCCACCTCTTGGTTTCAGCTCAGGTCATGAGATGGAGCCCTAAGTCAGGTTCCCTGCTCAGTGGGACATTTGCTTGAGATTCTCTCCCTCTGCTCCTCCCCCACTCACGCATGTGCATATGCGCACATACACACTCTCTCTCTCAGATAAGTAAATAAATCTTTAAAAAAAAAAAAACCTCTTTGGTGAACATGCCTATTGAAGGGCTTTCCAATGAGCAAACAGTAACATTGAGGCAAGGGATGGAGAGGAAGGAGGATCAAGGTTTACTGAGTTTCCTTGGGGGCCAGGCAGCTGCTAAAAGAGCTAATGCCCTTACCAGCCACGACATGAACAGTTCTGCTACTATTTTTTCCACTTACTGGAGCTCCATAGATGATTTTATTTGTAGAAATGTTTCCGTGGTTAGGATCTTAAAAACACTGGATAGCAAATTAAAGACAGGAAATTGTGAGTAAAGAGTGCTGACTGGAAGACGCAAACAGACTGGAGGAATGAAAAGCAGTAACTAAAAGTCTGACTCTAGGGCAAGAGAAAGAACACCCAAAAGTGTGGACCAAGATGTCTCTATTCTTAGCAGTCTGGGACCATTTAGTGTACAGGCAAAGACTCCACAAACCTCAGCAGCTCATAAGGGTATTATTGTCATTCTCATCATTCAACATTTATTGAACCTTAAGAGTATGCTGGGCACTGCTCTAATAGCAGAGGATACTAAAAAATATTTAGTACATATTCTTCCCTCCCATATTCATCTGGAAGAATCCTGGACCCCTGACTTACCACTTGGGTGAGAGCTTTCCAAAATTGGCACCTAACCACATTGAACCATGACTTGAGAGAGAAATGAATCTTTATTGTTTTAATTTCTGAAATTTTAGGGTGTATTAATTATAGCAGCATAGCTATTCTTTTTCTGAATTACACTTAACACTTATTTAGTCATTCAGGACACTTTTATTGAGCTTCTAATATGTTCAAGGAATGGTCTAGCCTAAAGTCAAACTTTATTCATAGTATCTCCTGGTGAATAATCCCATAACAGCACTGTTTCAACAGTTTTTTAAAATCTAGAAATCCATTAAAATTTTGAAGTTATGCACCTCCTGTTTACTCTTATCCTTCCATTCTTTTTGATCCTAGCTATTAAATTTTAACACTTGTGTCAGCTTTTTAAAGTAGGAGAGTTGACAGTATATTTTGACTCTGTCTTTTATTAAATTCCTTTTTGACAAAATTTCCACTAAACTGATGAGAGAGACTTAAAGTAAGATCACAGTATCTTGTCCAAGATAGTTTTGAGAGTGTTGACAGATACAGTGTAGAGTTTCTTTTATTTTTCCTTTATCTGACACTCACTGACTTAATGATGCCAAAACATCTGCCCACATGAACTGGAGAGATCTGAGCAGAGATTAAAACCCTTGATCACCTTGGGAATTCTGGTTTTGCTTCAAGAAGTTAAAAAACCTAAATTTTTATTGAAATGGATTTATGTGTCTTCTTTCTGTCACATCCAACTTCACATTTGAATATAGGAGTCTGATGTGAACACCCATCTAAGAGTAAATTAGCTTTGGGGTGCTTGGGTAGCTCAGTTGTTAAGCATCTGCCTTTAGCTCAGGTCATGATCCCATGGTCCTGCGATGGAGCCCTGCATTGGGCTCCTTGCTTGGCAGGAAGCCTGCTTCTCCCTCTTCCACTCCCCCTGCTTGTGTTCCCTCTCTTGCTGTGTCTCTCTCTGTCAAATAAATAAATAAAAACCTTTTTAAAAAAGAACAAATTAGCTTCCAATATATTTTTAAATCCTCATCACTATTTTCATTGAACAGTGCCTGAGTAAAACCAGATACTATTATTTGTATGGAAACTATAGGTAGACCTAATCTCTGGAAAACAAACTGTTGCTTTTAATTAGTGTCATTTCATGTTTTACTAAAATGAAGTTGTAGGTGGGTTGGAAGATGATAGCTAATATATAGTTTTGACATTTTTTTTCCCCTAAGTAAAAATGGTTATGGAGTACCTGTGTGGCTCAGCTGGTTGAGCGCCTGACTAGTGATTTTGGCTCAGCTCTCTATCTCATGAGTCTTGGAATGGAGCCCATCCTGTGGGCCTCTGCACTCAGTGGGGAATCTGCTTGGGATTCTCTCATTCCCTCTGCCACTCTCTCCACTTGTGCATATATGTTGTCTCTTTCTCTAAAATAAACAAATATTTAAAGAAAAAGCAGTTGTATTATTTTTATGATTATAAATACCTTATGTGAACACTTAAAAATTGGAGCAATATAGAGAACATGAAAATGAAGAGAGGAATACCCCAAAACCTAGAAAGAAGGAGAGAATTGCTAGTCATATTTTGGAGTTTATCCCTTCAGCCTTCTTTATTCACAAGCAAAAACACGCATACACTCAAAGGCAGATAGTTTTACATAAATAGAATTGCACTATAGATATTTTTTAATTTAAATTTTTACCACAATCTGACATGGATGTATTTGCCCATCAATAAATCTAGAAGTACAGAATCATCTTAAGAACTATAAATTCCCTTGTAGGAAAATATCACAAGTCTTCTGTTGATGGATATTCAAGTTGTTTTCAGTTTTTCATTATTATACGGTCCAAAAAATTATAAATAATGGTGCCATGAACTTAATGTGTATATATCTTTGAATTTGTAAGTAGTGTAATTATGAGGGTGAAAGTGCTGGGAGAATTTGATATTCCCAAGTTTAATATTGCTGGAACAAGAACATATTTGTCATTTGGCTAATGCATTGGCAAGGTAGTGGAGAGAAGAAACATGACTAAATTTCCAGGGCTTGAGAGATATACGGTTCCCTCTTCCAGTCTACCAGGAATGAGCCAAAACCACCTAGGATACATGAGAGCCTGAGCTGCTTCCAAACACCATCCTTTAGGTCTTTAAAATCTTTCTTTTTTATGGAGATTTGTATTTCAGTGTGTGACAGTCTTTGGTGTATCAGACAAATTATCAAAGTTTAATCTAAGATGTGAATGTAATGTAAATTTTGTATGGGTGGCAAGAAGGGGAGGGATTTTGTTGGAGTAGAGTAATGCAACACACCATTTGCAGTTCTCCTGCTTCTTCTCTTGCTCCCACCATCTGTGGAATCCCTCATGATACAGTTTACTGTTGGTGTGTGGTGAAGTCATACATGAGCTCCTGGAGGTTTCCTCCTGGCTGCTTCATTCCCATACCTCTGCTGAAGATGAGGCCTCTGCTGTCTGTATCACCTCATCTCTTTCCACTGCCTCACATTAGATAAATACTCTGAAAAGGCAAGTTGGGAGAGGTTGGAGTTTTAGGGTTGAGACCACAGGATCTGGAGTCTGTATTAGTTAAGGCTATGGTAACAACAACAAACCCACAAAATCTCTGAAGTCTTATGGGATTAGAAAATCAAGAGTTTGTTTCTCACTTTCAGAAAGTCTGATGCACATCTCAGAATTCCCACAGAAACTCTCCTCCATGTGGTGCCATCTGGATCCAGGCTTTTCCTCTGTTTTGACATTCTGCCATCTCACCTCAACTCTTGGTTTCTGGGGTTGCCACCCTTCCATGGCTCAGTTCATAAGAGACGCACATCATTGCCATCTGCTCATAATTTGTTCTGCTCACAGTCCATCGGACTTATGACTGCAGCTGGACCGTGTGGAGGCTGGGACGTGCAGGGTAGGGCTCAGACTAATTGGTGAGCACTACCGTTGGGCACAGGCAGACCTGGTATCAATTCATAGTTCTGCTTTTTGCTGGTTTGTGAACCTGGACAAATTTGTTAATATTTCGTTGCCTCAGTTTCCTCACTTGTAAAACAGGGGGCAGAATACATCTTTCACATGGTGCTGAATGAGATGTATCAAGACACAAAGGAAGTTCTCAAGGAAAGAAACGATAACTACTAGTACTAGCAGGAGTCACCCTGGGAAATGAATATAATTACCGCTGGTCAGGGCTTAAATTGTTATAAAGAATGTGTACTAGGAGATCAGAGTGGTGAGAGTTCACTCCCAGTAGGGCTGACAAAGGAAAGCCTCATATGGAGAAAGCATTTGAGTTGGGTTCTGAAAAATTCACTCCTCCTCCTTTAAATCCCTGGAGGAAAAAGAAGTGTTGCAAAGACTGGGGCATTAGGGAGAAGAAAATTAGTGCTGAGGAGATTTTAGTGTGTTCTGACCTGAAATAAAAAAAAAAAAAAAAAAAAAAGACTAAATGACAAGTAAGATGGTATAAGTTTTGAGTCAGTAGTCTGTGATTTATATATGCAAGACCCCAATCCTGGTTACATTATTCTGGGGTGTGCTGTGAGGCTGAGTAAAAATAATTTCCCTCTGAGTTTGGACAACCACAAGATTTGATCTCCAAAATTCTGAGGTAGGGGATGAAACAACCCTATAAAGAGGAGCCTGGTTCTTTCATAAGAAGTCTGAAGCACAGTGATAGCTATATATATATATATTTTTTTTGATACCTTTCAAACAAAAGAAATTTACTGAGTTTAATTATGGGGATGAAGGGTGAATAAGACTCATATGGTATTTCTAACTACCCTAAAGGGTATCATGCTCAATGAAATGTCAGAGAAAGACAAATACCATATGATTTCACTTACATGTGGAGTCTGAAAAAACGAACAAAAAGCAGAATCAGATCTATAAGCACAGAAAACGAACTGATGGCTGCCACATGGGGAAAATAGGCAAAAGGGGTAAAGGAGAAGGGGAGTTACAGGCCTCCAGTCATGGAATGACTAAGTCATGGGGATGAAAAACCTAGCAGAAAGAATACAGTCAGTAATATTGTAATAACTTTGTATGGCAACATGGTAACTGCACTCATTGTGGTGAGCATTGCATAATGTATAGAACTGTCTAATCACTATGTTGTACACTGAAAAATAATATAACATTGTATGTCACTCTACTTCAATTAAAAAATAATTTAAAAAGTGGTGATTAAGGTACTTCCTTGCTTTGGGACCAGCCTGGTCCCTGGCTCTCTGATCTTTGATTTAAGAGCTCAGCTTGTGAACTTCACATTTCACCCTTGATTTGGAGGACTTGTGAAATAGAAACTCTCTGGTTTGCTTGACCTGCCTTTCCCTTCAATGCTTGACCCTGCTTATTTGCCCAATTTTGGGGGCTCCTCACAACTTTTGGTATCAACCTTAGTTGGCCCACGCCTCAGAAAGCCTCTTTGGCTTGGCTGAGCCAAGACACTCTACCAGCTCAATCCTAGGAAGCCCAGTTTGCTGCTTTTATGCTGGTGGCATCAAGAGTGAATGCCCTGGATTTCAGGCCACCTCTGTCTAGAATCCTGTGCCTGCCACTTACTGACCAAATGACCTGAGTCAAGACCCTCAACCTCTTTGTGACTCAGTTTTCTCACTTGGAAAATGAAGATAATAGTAATAGGACTGACTTCATCGGTGGTTGTGAGCATTACGTAAGGATTAAGTTGAGTGCCTGGCCTGGCCTGGGAATGGAGTAATCTTTAACTTTTGCCCCTCCCCCCATCCCGTTTGTGGCCACCTTGGTTTTTTTTTTTTTTTTTTTTA
>NW_019154086.1:12305091-12359649 GCF_002288905.1 Enhydra lutris kenyoni
AGAGAGAGAGAGAGGAGGAAGCAGGCTCCCTACTAAGCAGAGAGCCTGATGTGGGGCTCGATCCTAGGACCCTGGTATCATGACCTGAGCCAAAGGCAGAGGCCTTAACCCACAGAGCCACCCAGGTGCCCCTTGTGGCCACCTTGTTACTAGGAATGAAGTAATCTTACTTTTTAAAATTTCCATCCGGTATTATTTAGAGCAAGGTTGCCCTAGGAGGACAAGGAAGGAAGCCATTATTGTGGCCCAAGAGAAGCTGGAAAGGCTCCACAGAAATGAAGACACTTGGACGGGACTTGGATTGATGAGTGATTTCATAGAGGAGGTCTTGGAACGAGGGTAATCCAAGAAGAGAGAGACTGATAGAAAAAGCTAGATATGAGACAAAATGGAAGTTCATTCAACTCATGGAACACTGGATGAATGGAGGGGTCTGAGGAGGAAGAGGCATGACAAGTGTCAAGGCTGGAGAAGTATGACAAAGGAAAATTAGGACTTCAGTACTAAAGCAGGGAGTTGGTCCTATACTCCTAGGCAACAGGAAGCCAATGAAGATCTTCAGGCACGGAAATGATTATGGTCAGGTGTGGAAGATCACACTGGCTGTTGTGTGAATGATCAATTACAGTGAACTGGAAGTTTAGCAAGAAAGTCCAGCTGAGGAGGCTGTTTCATTAATCCGGGTGGAGAAATAATGTGAGAACTTTATATAATGAGCCATTAGTAATGACTACCCTCCCCCTTCCTTCTTCCTGTTGGATTTTTGGATGGTGCATGAGGTTTTTTTGCTTGCTTTGTTTTTTTCTGTTCCTGTATATTTATGTTTTGCCCCAAATGCATAATATGAAAAAATTCAGTCCTTATAGTAGAAGTTCACAGTATAAACCCAATACACTGCTTTCTCCCTACTCACCCATTGCATTAGTCAACTTGAAAACCTTCCTATGGCCAATGGAGACTATGGTGGGTTAAAATGTATTTGATGCAGTACCGTAGCTTTAAGTATGTATGAGCTTCAGTGGCCCAGAAGTCTGCCCTTCCTCTGCTTCACTTGTCACACTATTAGCAATATCCCTGGGTGAGTGACCTAGGGTTAAGGATTAAGTTTAAAAACCATCTTGGTATTTTTATGCTTGCATTGGTTGGACTTATACTGAGATTTCATTACATATTTAATTTTATTTGGTTGCTGCAGGGTAAAGTCTAAAAGAACTCCAAATGGCCTTTTATTTTTACAGTTCACCTGCACTTCTTGTTACTCTTCAATGAAAGGATCTTGCTTTCAGATGCAAAGTTATTTCAAGAATTTTACTAGCATAGGCATTATTTCAAGTGTTTGAATTATGTTACCTATAGAACTAATCCATCAAGAGCTTTGTAAAAGCCCTACACAGGTTCGGAGAGTGTGTCCAATTGGAATTCTAAGCCACATTTCCTGTCCAAACCTTCCCTTCATTTATCAAACTCATGTCCTCCCCCCCACCCCTCCTTGTGTGGCACCTCCAGAAAAAGTAGCAAAGCTACCTATGGTTTTAGAAATTCCTTTTCTCGGGGCACCGGGGTGGCTCAGTGGGTTAAGCCGCGGCCTTCGGCTCAGGTCATGATCTCAGGGTCCTGGGATCGAGTCCCGCATCAGGCTCTCTGCTCAGCAGGGAGCCTGCTTCCCTCTCTCTCTCTCTCTGCCTGCCTCTCTGTCTACTTGTGATCTCTCTCTGTCAAATAAATAAATAAAATCTTTAAAAAAAAAAAAAGAAATTCCTTTTCTCAAGGCAGCTAGAGCAAAAATCTACAAAGATAAAAGAAAACTCTCACAGAGATTTTTTTTCCCACACGTTTCTGTTTAGCTCAGAGACTATACACATGCCAAGCAATGCAGCGTTCCTTTTCATTAATATTGAATGAAAGGCTTTTAGAGTCAGCCCATTTGCTACTCTTTGAAACATTCCTCTTAATTAAGCAACCCTTAGAAATGTTTGGCCCAACCTGATTAGTAATCGGGTTCCTCTTCCCTTTCTCTTTTTGCTCGGGTCTTCAGAGTAGGAGAAGGTAACTGGTGCTGCCTCTTTTTCCCAGAGGCAGTTAATAAATGTGGTAAAATTGCTGTTGGAAGCATCCCCCTCTTCCCTTGGAGGATTTTGAGTTTTTCAGTGGGCTTTTTGGGGAACCTCCAGCTGACACTGAAGACTCTTTTTTTGTTATTAGCATCTTTTGTGACTCTTTCGGGGTGTGCTGGAAAGATTCATGGAATTACAGATTGTCTGTGCTTCCAAAGCCACTAGAGGTCCCCCTTAATTTTTCTTTCCTTTACACCTACATTGCCATCTTCATTGAGAAACTGTCCCTCAGTTTCTGTGCAGCCAGCCTCTGGAGGAATACGAGAGCTATCTTCAGATATATGAAAGTCCATCAAGTGGAGGAGGATTTAATGTTTTGAAATAGAGCTCTGAGTGATAGTACCAGGGTATGTAGGTGAAAATGTCAGGAGGCAAGCGTTTTCCCCAATGTATGACCTGCAGGTCTGCAGAATGCTAATGGGTGCTGGGATTGGAGTGTGGAAGTTTTCAGGGTTAAATATATTAGGAAATACTGCATTAAAGTGGTTAAATGGATTTCTTTATCAAAGCCAATGGATGTTTAAGTATCTAAAAGGAGCATATGATATATGCATATCTGACCATGGAATGTTTCATGGAGCAGATTAAAGGATAAGTATTCCTGAGTTAAGCACTGAGAAAGTTGACTTGCTGCCTAGCATGAGGATAAATTTTACTATTATAAGTTAGGAATCTTAGATGCGAGTTATAGATGCAATCAAATGCTGTGGGACCCCGAACACAAATATAAACACCTTGGGATTCAGTTTATTTGTAAAACAGGAAGTACAACTGAATATTCCAGAGGTCCCTACTGGTTCTAAATTGCTGTGTGGCATTGAGACATAGAGACCCTCCCATCTCTTGAGGTGTTCACATATGAATTGGACCCCACAGATGGGTATGTAACACAGGGCATTTATGCTGGTTGTTAAACACATTTTCCAGCATACCACTCACTTCCAGAGTCTTATCAGAAGATTATCTTTCAGTTGTGTCTCTTCTGTAGTTATGCATAGCATTGTCAATATTACTACCACATTAACTGCAAAATGAAGTTAATGATAGTGTTGATTTCACTTTTAGATATTTAGGGTTTACTTTATTTAACAAACAGTTAAATATTGGTTCAAAGATATATACTATTTTGCTAGAATATGGTGATATTATTATAAATGGTGACTCATTTTAGTTTGGAATTTAAAAGACTAGATGAGTTTGTATTATTAATGTCCATAGGGGTTGAAAGTAAGTATCATGGTATTATTTAAAACTAGGTTCTTTCCAGCCATGTATAAAGGGACATTTAGAATGGGGGAAAGAACATGAAAAGTTGATGTTTTGCAACAAAGACATTTTATCTCTTCCTGTAGGTAAATTTAATATAAAGTATTTCTTAACTCTGTCCCAATAACTGTTGGGGAAGATAATTTTAATGGGCAATGAGTACCATAAATGTCCTGTGTCTGTAAGCAGAATGAATATGCTCTTAGATGTCTGATCTATGAGATAGAGATATGATGGTCATGTTCAGCCTGACACTGAGCAATTTGGACTCTCTCTTGGCTATTATTATTATTTTTCTTAAAGAGTAGTTTTAGGTTTATGATAAAATTGAAAGGGAGGTATGGAAATATATACCCCTTGCCCCCATATACACATAGCCTCACCATTATTCATATCTACTACCAGAGTGGTACTTTTTATTTTTTTCCCCCAGAGAGGTAGGAATAGAGATATATATAGAGAGAGAGTGAGAGAGAGGTTGGGGAGAGGCGGAGGGAGAGGAAGAGAGATAATCTTAAACTAGGCATGGAGCCTGACATGGGGTTTGATCTCATGACCCTGAGATCGTGATGTGAGCTGAAACCAAGAGTTGGACACTCAACTGACTGAGCCACCCAGGAACCCCAGAGTGGTACAGTTTTTTTTTTTTTTTTTTAACCAAGGATGAACCTATATTGACACATCATAATCACCCAAAGTCCACAGTTTACATTATAGTTTACTCTTGGTGTGGTTCATTCTATGAATTTGAATGAATGATATATATCCACCACTATAATATCATGCAGAGTATTTTCACTGTCCTAAAAAGTCTCTGTTTTTTTGCCTATTCATCTCCCCACCATGACCTGTCAACTCCTGATCCTTTTATTTTTCCCATAGTTCTGCTTTTTTTCAGAATGTCATATAGTTGGAATCATATAGTTGGTAGACTTTTTGGATTGGATTCTTAATTTAGTAATATGCTTTTAAATTTCCTTCATGTCTTTTCATGGCTTGGTAGCTCATTTCTTTTTTGTTTTGTTTTGTTATTTATTTATTTATTTTTAAAAATGTTTGTTTGTTGGACTCTTTATTTATTTATTACCATAGAATGTATTACTTGTTTCAGGGGTACAGGTCTGTGATTCATCAGTCTTACACAATTCACAGCACTCACCATAGCACATACCCTTCCCAGTATCCATCACCTAGCCACCCATCCCTCCCATCTTCTTCCCCTCCAGGAACCCTCAGTTTGTTTCCTGAGATTAAGCATCTCTTATGGTTTGTCTCCCTCTCTGGTTTCTTCCTGTTTAATTCTTTCCTCTCTTCCCCCATGATCCTCTGCCTTGTTTTACAAATTTCACATACCAGTGAGATCATATGATAGTTGTCTTTCTCTGATTGACTTATTTTGCTTAGCATAATATCCTCTAGTTCCATCCATGTCATGGCAAAAGGCAAGGTTTCCTTTTATGATGGCTGCATAATATTCCTGTGTGTGTGTGTGTGTGTGTATCTCACATCTTCTTTATCCATTCATCTGTTCATGGATATCTAGGCTCTTTCCATAGTTTGGCTATTGTGGACATTGCTGCTATAAACATTGGGGTGCACGTGTCCTTTCATATCACTATATTTGTATCCTTTGGATAAATACCTAGCAGTGCAATCATTGGGTTTAAAAAAAAATTTGTAAAAGAGTTTTCAACTTTTTGAGGAAACTCCATACTGTTTTCCAGAGTGGCTGCACCAGCTTGCATTCCCACCAACAGTGTAAAAGGGTTCCCTTTTCTCCACATCCTTGTCAATATCTGTTGTTTCCTGACTTGTTCATTTTAGCAGGCTTTTTCCTCATTGTAGTTTTGATTTGTATTTCTCTAATGCCAAGTGATGTAGAGCATTTTTTCATGTGTTGGCCATTTGGATATCTTCTTTACAGAAATGTCTGTTCATGTCTTTTGCCCATTTCTTGATTGGATTATTTGTTCTTGGGGTGTTGAGTTTGATAACCTCTTCATAGATTTTGGATACTAGCCCTTCATCTGATATGTCATTTGCAAATATCTTCTCCCATTCTGTCAGTTGTCTTTTAGTGTTGTTGACTGTTTCCTTTGCTGTGCAAAAGCTTTTGATCTTGATGAAGTCCCAGCAGTTCATTTTTGCCCTTGCTTCCCTTGCCTTTTGTGATGTAGCTAGGAAGAAGTTGTTGCAGCTAAGGTTGAAGAGGTTGCTGCCTGTGTTCTCCTCGAGGATTTTGATGGATTCCTGTCTCACACTAAGATCTTTCATCCATTTTGAGTCTATTTTTGTGTGTGGTTTAAGGAAATGGTCCAGTTTCATTCTTCTGCATGTGGCTGTCGAATTTTCCCAACATTATTTGTTGAATAGACTGTCTTTTATCCATTGGACATTCTTTCCTCCTTTGTTGATTAGTTGACCATAGAGTTGAGGGTCAATTTCTGGGCTCTCTATTCTCTTCCATTGATCTATGTGTCTGTTTTTGTGCCAGTACCATGCTGACTTGATGGTTATAGATTTGTAATAGGATAGATAATTTTTTGAGTGAGGAGAGCTTGTTTGAAGATTCTAGCAGGGGAGCATAGCTACTTATATACCCTTGACTGAAAAATGGTCCTCCTCTATTGAGGAAGGTTGTCCGCTTGAATGAGCATGCAGCTTTGGGAGGGATGCCCTTGGAGTGGGAAGAGAGAAAGGGGACACCCACCTACCCAGCTGGATCATCAAAATCAACCTTGGTGATCAATCGGGTGGCAGACTTTGTAGGCAGATTGCCTTTACATCCGCATAACATTTTTTTAGTGCTGAATAGCACTCCATTGTCTGGATGTACCACAGTTTATTTATCCATTCATGTACTGAAGAACATCTTGGTTGCTTTTAAGATTTGGCAATTATGAATAAAGCTTCTATAAATGTCCAAATGCATGTTTTTGTGTGTACATAAGTCTTCAACTCCTTTGGGTGAATATCAAGTTGTGCAATTGTATAAGAGTATATTTACTTTTGTAAGAAAACTTCAAACTGTTTTCCAAAGTGACTGTACCATTTTGCATTCCCACTAGCAATGTATGAGAATTTCTATTGTTCTACATTTGGTTGAACACATTTGGTGGTGTCAGTGGTCTGGATTTTGGCTATCTAATAGGTATATAGTTATATCTCATTTTTAAAAATTTCTTTTCAGTGTTCCAGAATTCATTGTTTATGCACCACACCCAGTGCTCCATGCAATACGTGCCTTCCATAATACCCACCATACTCACTCAACTCCCCACCCACCTCCCCTTCAAAACCCTGTCTCATTGTTTTTTAATTTGCATCTCTCTGATGACATACAATATGGAGCGTTTTCAGGTGCTTATTTGCCATCTGTAGATCTTCTTTGGTGAAGTATATGTTAAGGTGTTTTGCCCATTTAAAAACCAGATTGTTTATTTTCTTATTGTAGAGTTTTAAGGGTTCTTTGTGTATTTTGGAAACAGTCCTTAATCAGATGGGTCTTTTGCAAATATTTTCTCCCAATCCATGACTTGTCTTTTCATTCTCTTGATATTGTCTTTTGCAGAGCATGAGCTTTCTAATTTTTATGAAGTCCAGTTTATTAATTATTTCTTTTATGGATCACACTGTTGTTGCTGTCATACCCAAGTCAGCCAGGTTTTTTTTTAATGCTATCTTTTAGAAGTTTTATGGTATTATGTTTTGCAATTAGATTTATGATAGATTTTGAGTTAATTTTTGTGAAGCATGTAAGGTCTGTGCCTAGACTCATTTTTGTTTGTATGTGGATATCCAGTTGTTCCAACACCATTTTTTGAAAGCTACGATGTTTTAAGAAGGATAGAAACAATCTCAGAGTATTCAGAAGATGATAAAGAGGAAGAAACCAAGATGATAAAGAGGCTTTATACTATGCTATCAGAGAACCAGTCTAAGTTTCGTGGGGTGCTGAAACCTGAGAAGAGAAAACCATCATGGGACTTAATACCTGCCTTTGGATATTTGAGGGGTCATTAGAGGTATGAATGATTAGAATCTTATGGAACTTGAGTGAGTGAATTTGGCCAGGAAGTAGAAGGAAATAGGTTTTAGCTCCTTTTCACAATTTTCTGAAAGCCAGAGATTTTCAGAAATGGGGTAGATTGGCACAAGACAAAATGAGTTCCCCTTTACTAGATGCTTCCATGGGATGTAGTTCAGCTCTGAGAAGTAAAAGAACTAGACTATCTAAACCATCTCTTCTAATTTTGTGATTCTGGGCTCTTAAGCCTTGCTTAGTTAGATATACCACTTAATCATTGTAAATACATAACAATCAAAAAGAATGATAGCACGATTTAGCTATATTTTGGAGAAAGTTAGAAATAATACTGGGGAAAAACAAAGAAAAAATCACTATCAGGATGTGATATATGAGCACATTCTTGGGGATGGTCTAACTCTACTGTGGATTTTACTAGAGAGCCATTAGCCCACTTTATAGCTATCCACAATCCACAGCCATGGGTAAGCTTGGAGTAAGATGCTTTTAACCTTTGAGACATATAAGCCAGGGTCTGAAAGTGCCAATTACAGAGCTGTTCTGCCATCCAGCCATATGTCTAGGCATTTTTGTATCTTCTACATATTTTGTCAAGATATCATAACCTGGAATAACTCAATGGGACCTTCATTTTGTTTGTATTTTTATTTTCTATTTTTATTTTTTAAAGATTTTATTTATTTGACAGAGAGAGAGCACAAGCAGGGGAAGAGGCAGAGGGAGAGGGAGAAGCGGGCTCCCTGCAGAAGCTAGGGAGGCCCAAAATGGGATTCAATCCCAGGACTCTGGGATCATGACCTGAGCCAAAGGCAGTAGCTTAACCAACTGAGACATCCAGATACCCTTCATTTGTTTGTTTGTTTGTTTTTAGATTTTATTTATTTGTTTGACAGAGATCACAAGTAGGCAGAGAAGTAGGCAGAGAGAGGGAGAAGCAGACTCCCTGCCGAGCAGAGAGCCCGATGCGGGGCTCGATCCCAGGACCCTGAGATTAGGACCTGAGCTGAAGGCAGAGGCTCAACCCCCTGAGCCACCCAGGCGCCTCTTAAGATTTTATTTATTTATTTATTTGTCAGGGAGAGAGAGAGAGAGCACAAGCAGGCAGAGAGGCAGGCAGAGGCAGAGAGAGAAGCAGGCTCCCTGCTGAGCAAGGAGCCCAACATGGGACTCGATCCCAGGATCCTGGGATCATGACCTGAGCTGAAGGCAGCGGCTTAACCGACTGAGCCACCCAGGAGCCCCCGTTTTTAAAACAAGTACATATTAAACAACTATTTTGTGCCAGCTAGTAACCGTACTGAAGTTGTCCATATTTCACAGTTATAAGAAAGAACAATCTTCAATCATTATTTCATGGGAGCTGATTTTCATTCAATATACCAAAGATTTCTATTCACCGATCATGCTAAAACTAAGGATTTTGTTCCTGGAGCTGAGGAATTTCATAGTGCTCCGATATACTTCAGAAATGTGTCTTTTGTGAAAAATCTGTGAAGGAATGAGGCCAGGAAAACATATATCTAGTTCCTAGTTGGGAACATTGAGCTGAGACTAATTTTTATTGAACTGGCTGCATGAATTTATAGTCATATATAGTAAATACTCTAGTTAAAAGTTATAATATTTGTTAATGTTGGCAACATGGAAGCTGATTAATTATTCTCTCTTTGTGCTTTAGATAGGCATGGTTTTCATATTGATCATAGGCCATGAGTGACACTTCAAAGAAGTTGGAGCTCAAGTTGAAAACCCTGTTGACTGTTATAGGATCAAGTGTCTCCTGGGTAGGATTAGTGTGATAATTTAACGTAATTTATTAATTTACTCAGAGTTTAATTCCAGGATAATATTGTCTTTCCAATTTTGTTTTCTTTCCTTCTTCTCTGTCGTCCTCCTTCTCTTCCTCTTTATAATAAAATTTGTGTCATCCAATTTTTCTTCATGTTTTCATGTCTGCCACCAAACTCAGAATGAAATTTAGTATTCAGTCATGGAAAGTCACTCATTCATAATTCCTAGTTGGCTATTCTCTTATCTTTTTAATGATCATGATTGTCGGTTTATTTGAGCTATTTTATTAATATATAACTTTATATTATATATTCCTTCAAATTATTTTTAGAAATGTGCAAATCTACATGATACATACATTAAAAAATGCAGGCAGGAGATGAAACTGCTTGCATTGCACTAACAGTTTTGAATGTCTTAAATTTTCACTTCATACCAGAGAATCAGGCTCATCATAAGGAAACATCTCATATAAAAATATTAAACATGAGTTAAGACAAGGATGGGTGCCTTCTACTTAGTATTTTCATATTAAATGGAACTTTCCACTACTCACAGAGTTTTTCCAAAATAAATACTTTGATTCTCTTTGCCAATTTCCCTATCTCCCATGATAAACAGAAATAATTGTATAATTGTACATAGATCTTCAAGGTTAGGAACCTACTACATCCTAGACAGGGCTAGACCTCTTGGAGAGGGGCACATGGAAGGTGGATGTCTGTGGAGCGTACCAGGGCTTGGCTCAGTGGATGCAGCTGAAGAAGTGGTCTAGGTAGTGTTGATGGGACTCACCTGGTAGAAGCTCTAGTGCCAGAGAAGTCATCAGGTAGGGTGGGGAGATCTAGCACGTGCTTGGAGGTCTGGTTATCAAATTTGGCTACACATTGGAATCATCTGGGAAGCTTTAGAAACTCCTGATGCTTGGGGAAGAGTGATGAGGTCGGTATGGCAGAGTTTTGTTTTTTTGGGGGTGGTGGTGGTGGTCAAGGCCTTTTTCTCCTGAAGCATAACTGTCTATACCATTACTAGCCTTTGGAGGATGTGGGGTTGGCTTCCATAGGGCTTAGGACTGGAAGGAAGCTGGGATTTTTTTCTTTAGAAAGACACGGGTGAATAATCCTCATGACTCTGTTGGAAGGAAATGTTCTATTTTTATTTGAATAATGTTGGCCCCTTTGATGCTGGCTTTAGTGTCACCTCTGCCTTATTCCTCAGGAAAAGAGACTTTGTCTCAGAAAGAAATAATCTGTTTGCTTGTTTCAAATGACACTTCATAATCAACACATAAGAAATTCTTTTGGTGAAGGATGTAGGACCTGAAGTTGACTGCATGGTTAGGAATGTTTTCTCTACCTCTTACTAGCATTGTGACTCTGGGCTAGTTACTTAATGCCCTTACATGTAGAAGGTATATATTAGTAATGCCAACCTCTTAGGTTTTTATTGTAAGCATGAGATAATGTAATATAGGTAAACAATGCTGAAGATGGCCTGGGATATAGCTAACACTAGGTCAGTGGATGTCCAAGTGCCGTCCTTAGACCAGAAGCATAGCGTCATAAAGGGACTTGATAGAAATGGAGATTCTCTATACCCATCAGAGACTTACTGATTCAGAAACTCTGGGGGGTCAGGGTGGGGCAGCAATTTCTATTTTAACCCTCCAAAAGATTCTGATGTTGACTGAAGTTTGATAGCCATTGTGTTAAAGATTACTTGCATTTTTTAAATTAATTCCCCCAACACACATTTTAAATAGTGAACTCATTCTGGTGGTTATTACACTGTCTAAAAATAAACATCCTTTTGTAACTAATTAAACTATTTACATTTAAATAGCCAAACTATTCTTCTCAATTCATAATTCAAACAATTACTTTAAAGTGATTTATTTATGATTATCACTTTCATTACTGAGGAACCACTACAAGTTTTCCAACTGGGGTGTACCAGTCCAGGAGAAAATTTTTTTCAACATTGTTCTGGGATACACACTTGCAGAACTTCAGGAATAAGGGTAGCTGACTAGAGCCTTCCAAATCATGAAAAATAAACTAGGTGGGGTGATGCCACTTATGAAAGACCTGAAAGGGAAATTAAGCTTGAGCTAGTAAAAATCAACCATGACTTTTTTTTTTCCTTTTTTTTTTTTTAATTTTATTTTTTATAAACATATAATATATTTTTATCCCCAGGGGTACAGGTCTGTGAATCGCCAGGTTTACACACTTCACAGCACTCACCATAGCACATACCCTCCCCAATGTCCATAATCCCACCCCCCCTCTCCCAACCTCCCTCCTCCCCTCTCCCAACCTCCCTCCCCCCATCAACCCTCAGTTTGTTTTGTGAGATTAAGAGTCACTTATGGTTTGGCTCCCTCCCAATCCCATCTTGTTTCATTTACTCTTCTCCTACCCCCTTAACCCCCCATGTTGCATCTCCTCTCCCTCATATCAGGGAGATCATATGATAGTTGTCTTTCTCCGATTGACTTATTTCGCTAAGCATGATACCCTCTAGTTCCATCCACGTCGTCGCAAATGGCAAGATTTCATTTCTTTTGATGGCTGCATAGTATTCCATTGTGTATATATACCACATCTTCTTTATCCATTCGTCTGTTGATGGACTTGAACTTTTTTGAGAGTGGAAGTAGTGCAATAAATGGAAAGTAGAAAACTTGAGTAAGAGTGGGCAGGGCTGGATACCCAGGACAGGGTCTTAGAGTGGCCAAGCTCCGAGAAATGTGAAGGTTTCAGAGGTCTAGAGGATAGGGATGGGGAATAGGCTGGGAGAGAAACTCATTGGCCTTTACCAGAGACCATATGTCAAATTACAATAAAAGCAGTGATATGACTAGGTCCAAAATTGTCATCCAAAGGGATATCTTCTTGTGGGGGTTGTGAAGCTTATAGGGTTTCTTAGATATAGGCTAGGCAATTGCTTTTATTTCCAGGTCATCTTTCTTCATTGGCTAGTGGGTAGAGGTGCAGGCTGACAAGAAAAAATAGGTGATCTGGACCTCATCACATGTCCCGAGATTGAGGGGAAAACTTCAGTTCAGAGCATGTCTTTTCCAAAGTTTGTGCCAACTGTACTGGATATGGGTAATCTAGACTCTGTTGCCCTGTGTCTCTGTGTGTGTGTGTGTTTGTCTGTGTGTTAGTGTATGTGAGAGAAAGAGAGAAAGAGAGAGATGATCTCCTTGTTTATTCCTTTCCTTAACATTATTTCGTGCATCACTCTGGGTGTGGGTTGTTTTCTCAGGAAAAGCTGGGTATTCTGTGCTCTAAAGCCTTTCTTTACAGGGTCTAAGTGAGAATTATGTTGACTTCTACCCCTTGGGAAATCCCTGCTTAATGTTTTTTAGGTGTGCAGAGTCCGTTGTCTTTTATTCCTGCAGCTGTTGGGTGTTGGTGTGACAGGTCACTGTAACATGAAAGTTTTCCTCCTGAGTAGATTTCGTGGTAGGAATAGGCAACACAGACCCATGATTTCTAGAGATGCCTTACTTTGGACGTATCTATTGTAATGATAAGATAGACATAGTAGTTCGATTATCGATTTGTGGAAAGGTTTGGGCATTAGGCACCAAATAAGTCTAGGAAGTTACTTAGGTCATGCTCAAAGTCATCACTTGGGTGTTGGTAGGTGAAGTTGCCCTAGGTCACCAGGATTGCCTCCACCTGTTTTATAAGTTCCATTTGTCAAACAGGGAAAACCATCAGCCTGCAGAGATATTGGAGGTATCTCTCCCTCCCGCCCTCTCTCCTGTTCTCTTTCTCCCCCCTTCTTTCTCTCTGTCATCTATCATCTATCCTGTGTCTATCATCTAGTTGATCTAGCTCTTTGTTTAGTCAAGGATTACACAATCACAGCCTATGTGCATGAAGATATTTCTATTGTCAGAATAAGTAAACTATTCCTCTTTAAAGCTTTATTTAGCCTTTAGAGGCCTATTAAAAAACAGCATATGATCCTTTAAATGGCATTCTAACTTATTGTTTTATCTCAAAAAGCTGTTTCAGTGAAATAGGAGTGAGTCTGAATACAATCCTGGTTCAATGCTTTCCCATATCCCAACTCTCCACCTTGTCTTTCCAGCACCACCACCTACTGAGAGAAGCAACAGGGTCCTTTGGTGCAAAGGAACAATGGGGATGTAGGAACCCCCTTTCAAGAGGATGATGAAAGGATCCAATGGGCATTTAGTTCTCTTTTATTCCTGATTCATTCTTCTTAATAATAGCTGAAAGTTCACCCTTCGGGTTCAGAAGAGTTAGAATGTTACAAGTGATAGAGGATCTTAAGAAAAAGAGTACAGACTCACTAGGAGGAAAACAGTAACCAGTTGTTCAACTGTGTGTGTGGGGAGGGGGAGAGAGAGAGAGAGAGAGAGAGAGCTTACACTTGGGTGTGCGTAGGGCACCTCATGCATTATACATCTTAGAAAGTGTAGGCACAGCTGTTGCCCAGAGTGTGAGTCACGTGGTCTCTGAAACATCAAATAATCCTTTTCTGTTCATCTACTTCATAATTACAGCCTGCCCAATTTCCTTTTGGTATTTGTTTTAAAAATAAATACCCAGCCAGAGCAGTTTAACCCTTTGCATCCTTTCCAGTTGTTCCACTTGCATCATTGACTCAAATGTCACCCTGAGCTGTTAAAACCTGCCTGTGTGGCATTATGTTCCATAACCTTTTATTTCACACAGGTCAATACTTGGCTCTTAACTGGTAGTAAATTTCAGGCACTACTGATTCAGACTGGGCAGCTAGAGGTGAAAGGCTTTCTCTCTCTGAAATCCTTGTGAAAGAGCCAATCACTCAGAAAGCAATTTTGAATCTTTTACACAAAGCAGACAGATTAAAACTGTTACTGAGATGACATAAAGGAGCTACATTTGCTATAAAACGAGTAGCCTTTTCATTGCCTCTTTCTTATAATGGGGGTTACTCTGAGTTGCTGGCTAGGTTCTGCGGTCTTTTGGAAGCTTGGCCCGTGAATAGGTAAATGTGCTCCTTAGTCCTTTCATTATTACTGTGATTTTTTTTCAATCACCATTTGGATGCAGGGGTAACAATCCATCAAGTTTATCTTCTTAGTTAAAATTCATAAGGCTCATCACTATCCCTGATTGGCTGTTTAGTACCTACCTTGCATCCCTTGATTTGTACCATCAACTTAACCCTAGAAAAGACGATGAATTATATAGGATATGCCTCTTCTCTTTGCAGGTAGCCTCTAATGTTCAAGATTCAGAGTAGCTTAGACACAGTAGGCTTATTGGGTGTGGGCCAGTTTAAGATTGCACTTGGAATTTCTCTAGGAAGAAAGTCTACTCTCTCTCCCTTCTCTAAATATCTCTACTTCATGACACTTCTTTGGTCCTGTTTCATCTTGAAATTATCTGCCACTTCCTAAGAAGGACAGAGAGATAGTTTTGGGGATGAGCAAACTCCCAGTAGAGGGATACTCTATATGGATGCCTGGAACCAGTGGGATGAAGAAAGAAGAAGCTATATGCCTGGATTTTTAATGCCATTTGCTCTCATGCCCAGACAAAACTTGGCAGAAATTATGACTGAAACCATTCAAAATTGTGGAAGGTATTTTTGGTGCTGGTTGCTATGCTAAGTTATGGTATTTACAACATTGTGGAATTTATAGGACAGTTATTATCCTTATTTAATGGGTGAATGTATTAAGGATAAGAAAGATTAAGTGAATTACCCAAGGTCACATGGTAAAAAAAGCAGCAAAGCCAGGCCAGAAACCTATTTCCTCTGACTACATGTCAAGTTCTCATTTTGCATAGTCAGTAAGATAACACAGGGCAGCTTCTTGATACTTAGTCCCCTCTATTCCTCTCCTGTGCCTCTCTCCAGTGCTTTGTCTACCTGTCTCCATCTTCAGGTCACCTTCAGTTGGAATAGTTAGCGCTTTTGTTGAATGTTATTTCTTTAGGGAATTCTCAGACCTCCCAGTCAAAGGAGTCCCTCTGATAAATGCTCTCCACACAACTAGCACATCTCTTGCAGAGTGTATATCACGACTAATCATTCTTTGTGCAATTATTTGGTAATGCCTCTTTTCCATACCCAACTTTATAGTTCATGTGAACAGAAATCATCTCTGTCTTGCTCGTCATAACTCTAGCTTTTGGCAGAGGCTACATACCTAAAAGTAACTCAAACCCTAATTCTTAAGTAAGTGAAGGAATGACAAACACTTTATGAGTGGTAGCTCTTGTGTTATATTCACTATTTTTGATAATTGGATAGAGTGCTTTATATACATATCAGTAGGGAAATTGATGAACCTTTTAACAAAACAATGCCAGGGTTAGTGATGTCTGAACATGGCCTGATGTTGAGGTGATGGCACAAAGAATGACAAGTTCAAAATGGAAGCAGGAGGCAGGAAGAGGGGAGAGCAAGTTAGCACACACTTTGCCTTGACCTACCTGCCAGTTGCTTCTCAAGAACTTCAGAAAAAGAATAGTCTTTCAACCGATGCCTTTTATTCAAAGGAAAGAGTTGGTTCATCTCTAAGCGTTAGTGTGTTAACAAAGAAAGCTCTCAAGGCAATTCAGTTATGTAGCTTTCTCCCTCTGAGCATTTTCCAGTTTCCCCCATTGTTTTTCAGTGCCAGTTGTGGCTTTCTACATTCTTAATCACAATTTATTTTTGAGCCAACCATCTTTGTGTCTTATGAGTTTGAAGCATTCTTTTTCATATCTGTGTGAAGTTCGGGGAGAGATTTCATTTTTTCCTATAGGTTTTGCTGCTTACTCAATTGTGCGAGACAGCTTCTATTGTATTTCTTTCGGGTCTGTCTCGTAGTGTATCTATGCTGCAGCTTTTGTAATATCTTAGGCAAAGATACTATAATCTGACCCAGGCTGGCCTCTGATTGATCAGTCTGATTTATAGATTGAAGTTTCATACTGCAGAGTATGTCAGTTTTTAGAGCTTTCGGGCTAGCTAAAACCATTGTAGCAACATTTTTAATTCAGTCAAGAAGACTGTGTCCAGCAAATGCAGTACGATAACAATACAGCAAAATATTTTTAATCAAGGAAATCTGATTTTACCGCACCAAAATTCACTTAAGATTGTGAAGAGACAGCAGAAACTGTTTCTTTTTTTTTTTTTGCATAATAGAAAATTATGGTTCTAAACAAGTAAGATTGAGGTAGTCAAATATATAATAAGACATGCAGACACACAAATGATTGTTAAACACAAAATGCAAGTAATTAAAGCTAGAAAACAATTATCTTACTCATTCAAAGAAAAAATTAGGCAACTTGCAGAAATACACAAAGTACAATAGGATTAAAAAAAATAAACAGAAGAGTTTCTATTTAATTTAGGACCAACATTAGAGGAGAAGGTTTTGTTTTGTAAAGTTGTTTGAGTAACAACAGATTGTTTATTTTTAAATAGCAAAACTAAGTTTTTACTGAGATGGTGTCAGGCTTTTCCAGGTGCAGTGAAATATAGGAAGACCCTGTTGTATGAATAGATAAACTAGTAAAAATAGAAATACCATATGATCTTGTAATTCTGCAACTAGATATTCATCCAAAGGAAATGAAAGCACTAATTCAAAGAGATATAGGCTCTTCCATGTTTATTGCAGCATTATGTATAATAGCTAAGATATGGAAGTAACTCAAACATCCATCAATAGGTGAATGGCTAAAAAAGATATGGTAATACACACACACACACACACACAGAAATATTACTGAGCCATGAAAAGAATGAGATCTTGTCATTTGCCACAACATAGATGGACCTAGAAGGTATTATGTTAATTGAAATAAGTCAGACAGAGAAAGACATAATACCATACGATTTTACTTACATATGAAATATAAAAAAAACCAGATGAACAAACACACACACAAACAAATAAGCAGAAATAGATCCATAAGTCCAGAGAACAAACTGATGGAAGCCAGAGGGGAGAGGGTGGGGGTGGGTAAAATGGATGAGTGAGAATGGGAGGTACAGGCTTCCAGTTATGGAATGAGCAAGTCATGGGGATAAAAGGTACAGCAGTGGTATAGTCAGTGGGATTGTGATAGTGCTGTTTGGTGACAGAGGGTAGCCATAATTGCAGTGAGCATAGCATAAGGTATGATCATGTCCAAGCACTGTTGTATACCTGAAACTAATGTAACATTGGTGTTAACTATACTTCAATAAAAAAAAAAAAGATTAGCTAATTTAGGGAGAGTTTGCCCATGTAAATGAAGTCAGCTGTTTCTCTTCATTCTCTTCTAGGGATAGTTGCCAGCTGGTCCCTGTGTTAAAGACTATTATTAAAAAGAATAAATGAACTGGAAAGATCTTTTGTTATAAAAATACAGGGGTGTAGAGTCCAGAAAGACTAGCCCTGTCCATCCCTGCTCTGTCTCTCCCCCCAAAATGTGGCTCAGATCTGTTTCTGGAAATTGCCAATGCAGAAGTAAGCGAGGAATAGAGAAGAGTCTGTTTCAGCTGAAGTTTATTTCCCTTTATTTTTATCTAGTATGTTTTTAATTAAAACATTTAGACAAATGCAAAAATCATGTACCCACCATCACAAGCTGTATTCAGAAAATTTCCCTTGTCCTGCCAAACCCCTTCCAGATGTGCCATCTATTAAAACTTCTCCCCACAGAAATCTCCTCCTGATCTGTTCTCTGTCCCTTTAGTCTTGATTTTCCCAGATTGTCAAATAAATAAATGGAATCACACAGCATGTAATCTTTTGATTCTAGCTTTTTTCACTTGTGATAATGCATTTAGGATTCATCTATGTTGTCTTATGTATAAATAGTTCATTCATTTTTATTGCTGAGTTATTTCATTTCATCTTATGGATATTCCATAGTTTTTTTTATCCATTCATCTGTTGGAAGACATTTGGGTCATTTCCAGCTTGTGGTAACTATATAAAACATGCTGCTCTAAATATTTGTGTCACAATCTTTTTGTTTTGTTTTGTTTTGTTTTCTGTGTGTGTTCTTATGTTCATAAGTTTTCATTTCTCTTGTGTAAATACCAGGAGTGGAATTTCTGACTTTGAGTCATATGGTAAGTGTATGTTTAACTTTATGAGAAAGTGTCAAATCATTTTCTGAAGTAGCTGTACCATTTTGCATTCCTACCAGCAATGTATGAGCATTCCAATTGTTCAAAAAAAATTCTCTTAAAAATGTAGTTATTTTTACTGTGGTTTTGCATTTCCCTAATGTCTAATGGTGTTGAACATTTTTTCATTTGCTTTTTTGTCAATTATTCCTCTTTTGTGAAATGTCTATTCAAATCTTTCACCCATTTTTTGTTTTCTTGCTGAGTTTCAAATGTTCTTTACATATTCCCAATACAAGTCTATTGTTAGTTATGTGGTATGCAACTATTTTCTCCCAGTGTGTACCTCATATTTTTATTTTCTTAATAGTGTCTTCTACCAAACAAAAGTTTTAAGTTTTGATGAAGACTGTTTTACCAGCCTTTTTTTTTTTTTTTTTTTTTTAATGGCTCATGCTCTGGTGTTGTATAACAAAATACTTTACATTACCCAAGGTCATGAAGATTTTTTCTATATTTTCTTCAAAAGCTTTATAGTTTCATGCTTGCAGTTAGATTTATGATGCATTTTGAGTTAATTTTTACATAAGGTGTGAGATGTAGGCCAAAGTTTTATTTTTGAATATATATAATTGTCCCAGCACCATTTGTTGTGACGATTATCCTTTCTCCATTGAGTTTTATTTTGCATCTCTGTCAAAAATCAATTGGTAGAATTTATTAAAAAAAACATTTGGATCTGCCATTTCCTTTGTCAGGAGGATTTTAATTATGAATTCTATTTCTTTAATAGATATAAGGATATTCACGTTATCTATCTCTTTTTGAATAGGTTTTGGGTTATTAGACTTTCAAGAAATTGCTCTATTTTATTCCCATTGTTGAATTTATTGCTATGGAGTTGTTTTTAGTATTCCCTTACTATCTTTTTTAATATAAATGAGGTTTATGCTGATATATCCTTTTATTCATGGTATTAATAATTTATGTGTTTTTTCTATTTTTTATTGATCTGGCTAGATACCAACTTTATTGATTTCTTTATAGAACAGACTTTTGGTTTCACTAATTTTCTTAATTTCTTTTTTCATTTTCATTGATTTCTGGTATTAGAATTATTATTTCTTTTCTTCTACTTGGTTGGGGTTTAGTTTGCTCTTATTTTCTAATTTCCTAAGTTGAAATGTATTTATTTGAGATCTTTCTTCTTTTGTAATATTAGCATTTAATACCACAAATTTCCCCTCCATGCATGACTTTAACTATACCCTACAGATTCTGGTGAGTTGTATTTTCTTTTAGTTCAAAATATTTTCTAATTTCCCTTGAGACTTTTTATTTGGCCCATGGATTATTTAGAAGTATGTAGTTTAATTTCCAGACACTGGGAGATTTTTCCAGATAGCTATGTTATTGATTTCTACTCTAAACCCTTTATGGTAAGAGAACATATTTTGTATGACTTTAATTCTTTTATTTTTTTCCAGTTTTACTGAGAAATGATTGTCATTCATCACTGTATATGTTTAAGGTTAGCATGATGGTTTGATTTATATATATTGTGAAGTAACTACCACAACTGGTTTAGTTAACATCCATCATAGATACAATAAAAAGAAGAGAAAAAAATTCTCCCTTTGATGAGAATTCTTAGGATCTACTCTCTTAACAGCTTTCCTATATATTATACAATGATGTTGTCTGCAGTTGTCATGCTGTACATTCCATTCCTAGTACTTACTTATCTCCTAACTGCAAGTTTGTCCCTTTTGATCATCTTCTTCCAATTTTCCCTCTCCCAATTCGACCAATGTGATCAATGGTCCCAAGGTGACTCCATGCCTTTGGTGACCACAAATCTGATCTCTTTTTTTATGAGTTTGGTGGGTTTTGATTTTGTTTTGTTTTATGTGATCCCACATATAAGTGTGATCATGCGGTATTTGTCTTTCTCTGACTTTCTTCACTTAGCATCATGTCTTCCGTGTTTGTTAAATACATGGTACAAGGTAGAACATGGTCAATATGTTGTAAATAGTAGGTATTTTGCTATTGTTGGGTGGAGTGCTTGATAAATGCCAACCAGTTCCAGTTGTTTGACGGTATTGTTCAATGTTCCCATATTTTTTGATTTTATTACCAGGAATTATTTATTTTATTTTATTATTGTTCTCTTGACTGTTGTTGAGAGAGAAATGAAGCAGCTTCCAAATATAACTGTGGATTTTCTCTTTTTCTTCTCAATTCTGTCAGTTTCTGTTTTAGTATCTTCAAGGCTTATATTCAGGTGTATACAAATTTAGGATTGCTGTGTCTTCTTGGTATAAATTGATTTTTATCATTGTGTAATGTCCTTCTTTATCCCTGGTACCTTTCTGTGCTCTAAAATCTTTTTTTTTGGTCTGATACTAACATAGCCTCTCTGGCTATCTTTTGAATAGTCATTCTGTGGTAGATCTTTTTCTATCATTTTACTTTTACCCCATCAATTTTATGTTTTATCCACTCTGACCACCTCTGTATATTTAGTATATTTACACCATTTTCTCATTTGCTTTCAGTGCAATTATTGATATAGTTGGATTTAGGCATACCAATTTTTAATTTTTTTACTGTCTGTCCCTTCTATTTTTAATTTTTCTATTTTTCCTTTCCTGACTTCTTTTGGATTATTTGATTTTTCTTAGTGCTTTCTCCAGAGATTAAATAAACAGGCTTAACTTTTCACAGTCTACATATTATTAATATTTTCCCATATGAAATGAAATATAGAAACCTCACAATTATACAGATACTGTTGTCTCTTTTTTATGTTATAGATGACATATGTATAACATCTATGTAATTCTAAACCACATCGGGCAATGTTACCATTTTTATTTTCAACAGTTGTAGATACTTTAGAGAACATAAAAAGAGAAGTAGGGTGCCAGGGTGGCTCATCAGTTGAGTGTCTGACTCTTGGTTTCTGCTCAGGTCATGATGAGATGGAATTCTGTGTGTGGCTCCATGCTCAGAAAGGAGTCTGCTTCTCCTTCTCCCTCTTCTCCTCCCCCCACTTATTGTCTCTTGAATAAATAAAAACTTAAAAAAAGAGAGAAAGTATAGCATATTTTTAAATCTTGGTATTTAATACTTATATTTTTCCTTCTTTATTCCAGAAACTCCCAAGTTTCTTTTTATTATAATAACGCTGCTACTGGGAAAGTTTCTTTTAGTATTTCTGTTAGAGCAGATCTGCTTGCTGATGAATTTTCTAAGTTTCCTTCATCTGAGAATGTCTTGTTACCCACTTCTTCATTTGTGAAGAATATTTTCTCTGGATATAGGAATCTTGGTTGGTGAGTTCTTTTACTTAAAAAATATCCCATTGTATTTTGTTCTCCATCATTTCTGATGTGAAATCTTTAGTTATTTAAATTGTTTTTCCCCTCTATTTCTTGTGCTGTTTTATTTTTTCAAATTTTTTTCTTGAAAAAAAAAAAAAGTAGTTTTCAACAATTTTATTATGTTTCCAGGAGTGTTCTTTGAATTTAAGCTGTTGGGATTCTTTGAGCTATTTGAATATATAAATTTACACTCTCTATCAAATTTGGGAAAATTTTAGTCATTATTACTTCAAATTTTTTTTTGTACTAATCTCCTTTGCTCCTTTTGGAACTCTAGTGACCTGAATGCTAGAATTTTGAGGCTATTTCACAGATTCCTGAAGCTCTGTTCTCCCCCCTCCCCATTCTTTCTTTTTCTCAATCTCTGTTGTTTAGATTGGGTAATTTTTATTGATCTATATTTAAGTTCCCTCATTCTTTATTCTATTATTTCTGTTTTGGTATTGAGTCCATCTCATTAATACTTCAGTTAATGTATTTTTAGTCTCAAAATTTCCATTTCTTTTTTTTATAGTTTCTATTTCATTCATTCCATAAAGTTTGCTTTTCCTTAATGGAACACAGTTACATAGCTGCTTTAATGTCTCTGATAATTCTAACACCTGGTCATTGTGGGATTGACATCTATTGATTGTCTTTGCCTTGAGAGTTGTTGAGGTTTTATTGGGTCTTTTGATTTATGTAATATTGTGTCCTGGACATTTTGAACATTATGTTTTGAGAGTCTGCATCTTTGGGTCCTATTAAAATCCTCTGGAGAAAGTCAGTAGTCAACCTTGTTCAATTTAGGTTGCAAGTCCCAGTCTACCCTCTGTGGACTGAGGATCTGATGTCAGTTTTGTTTTCAGACTTTCCAGCGACCCATTGCCACCAGAGACCTGAAGCAGATGAGAGTAAAGGAGCTCTGAGTTTCTTGTGGGAGCTCTGCCTATGGTCTATTCAGGGAAGAGTCTGGGACTTAAGTAGTGGTTTGTTCTGTATGTGCACTGTCAAAACCTTTACTGTTCTGCTTTGGATCAGTTCCACCCATGCACAGCTCATGCATGAGCCCAAGACATCCGGTATAGATTTAGGAGGTCCTCTTTTCTTCTGCTCCTTCTTCTCTGTGATGCCACTGACATTCTTTGGTACTAAGAGGCCCCCATTCTTAGACTCCTGGACACAAAGCTGGGATTTTATCTTTCCTGCACTGTCACACACTTCCCTTTACCAAGTTGGACTCAGAGATGAAATAGCAATAGAAAAAAGAAAGAAAAATAATGGCAATTTCTCCCTAAACTGTTCAGAGTACATCAGTTTCATTTCCTAGTTTCTCCAAAGAGAAGATTTTTCTCTCAGAGTTTTGAATGTGTGAATACTGTTCCAGGCACAGGAGTGTTGTCTGTGTCTGAGTTTGTCTCAGGGAAGTGTCAGGAGAGTAAAAACAGAAAAAAAACCTATGGATTTTCTTTATACTTTCTGTCACATAGGCTCCTACCTCTCTTCCCTGTCCTCTAGCTAGAAAGAAAAGATTTTCTGTATGAACTTGCTATTCAGGTCTGTGATTCAGGTTGTTTTAGTATCTAAGTTAGAGGAGGGAAAAGGAAACTCCAGGAAACTTACTATCATATTGATAATTTCTCAAGTTTTGATTTCCCTACTCATTTCACATGCCATTAATAACCTTCCAGAGTCTCCAGGAAGTTCCTTTTTGTATTTTTTCCAGAATTTTTACATATAATTTGTGGGAGAGACAATGGACTTTGTGAGTTTAAACTAGAAGCAGCCTCTTGTTTTTCAAGGCATTTACAGAAATGGTGCCCAACTGTAGTTGAAATCATTTTCTATTTGTTGTGTCCTTCAGATATGTTATGAATTAAATAGAATTGCAAGCTATCTGGGTAACTTATTTCCACATTAGCATTATTTCTACAGGAAAATGTATTCTAAACTCCAAATAGTCATAATACAAAAATGCATTTGGCACACAACTTGGTCCTGTCATGTCTTCCAGATGACAAAAGAGCTTGGAGCTTGAAGTAGAAATTTGTTTTTTCATGAAACTTTCCTCTATTTTTGTGTTCTGTACTCTACTGGTTGTTTTGTTTTGGGCATATCTTTGTCTATGGCTGCCTCTCTGGTTCAGAATCTGTGTCAGACTATTTCCTCATTTGTTAATGGTCTTTTTGTTGATCTTCCCCTTTGCTTCTGTACTTCTGGGTCTTGATCTTATGCTACCATAGTCTGTTCATACCTTTCATGCTGATAAGAGGAGAAAATTACATTGACTGAATGTATATGTCCCTCAAATTTGTATGTTGAAGCAGAATTTTTAATGTGATAGTATTAGGAGATAAGGCCTTTGACAGGTAATTAGGTCATGAGGGTGGAGCCCTCTTAAATGGGATTAGTGCCCTTATAAGAAGAGACACAAGAGAGATGATCTCTTTTTCTGCCACATGAGGACTCAGCAAGAACATGTCTGGACACCAGGAAGAGATTTCATCAAAACCTGGCCATACTGGCATGCTGATCTCAGACTTTCCAGCCTCCGGAGTTTTGAGAAACAAATTTCTATTGTTTAAGCCAAACAATCTATGTTATTTATTATAGCAGTCTGAACTAAGACACTGACACTACTGTGAATTGCTCACTACTGTGGATTCTCTCTTAATTGATTGATTTGAAGATTTTGTACTCTGTTCCAAGCATTGCTTTAGCAATTGGGTGATACCAAGTTAGCAGTGTACAGACCTTGACTTTAAGAGGCTTATCTTTTAGAAGAAGAACATCAATGACCCTATTATAAATACAGAAGAGAGGCTAGGGGAATTTAGAGAAAGGCAGGATTATGTCTTCCTGGGGAGCTTAAAGAAGATTAAAGGAAGTAGCATTTGAACTGACCTGAGAGAAGAAGCAGGGTTTAAGTATGCATAGAAAGGAGGACAGTCACACTTGGAAGAAACTGGAGGAAAGTCAAGGAACTGGAGAAGCATGAGTTGGGAACAGTGGGTTCTGTTCTTGGCTGGCAGTAAGGGATTCAGAAAGAGTAGCATTTGTTCTCTCATCAGGTATAGATGTGCCATGGTATATCCATGATCCTGTTGCTCAGGAAACCTCATATCCTCTTATGTCCTCCTCAGCACCTGGACTTCCTAAGACATGGCTATTATGAGGATTAAGAAAGGAACTTGTGGGGGCGCCTGGGTGGCTCAGAGGGTTAAAGCCTCTGCCTTCAGCTCAGGTCATGATCCCCGGGTCCTGGGATCGAGCCCCGCGTCGGGCTCTCTGCTTGGCGGGGAACCTGCTTCCTCCTCTCTCTCTCTGCCTGCCTCTCTGCCTACTTGTGATCTCTCTCTGTCGAATAAATAAATAAAAAAATCTTAAAAAAAAAAAAAAGAAAGGAACTTGTGGGGGTGCCTGGGTGGCTCAGTGTTTAAAGCCTCTGCCTTCGGCTCAGGTCATGATCTCAGGGTCTTGGGATCGAGTCCCGCATCGGGCTCTCTGCTCAGTGGGGAGCCTGCTTCCCCCTCTCTCTCTGCCTGCCTCTCTGCCTACTTGTGATCTCTTTCTCTGTCAAATGAATAAATAAATTAAAAAAAAAAAAAAAGGAACGTTTGGTGGGAGATGCCAAATAAATACTGGGGTTCCTTATTCTTCAAGAGATCTCTGTCCTGTCTCCAGGTGTGGGTGATAAGGAGCACAATTAGGGAGAGGTATTTTATCCCCTCCAAACCATGGCTATTATAGCACAGGGAGGCTCTGCTTTCAGGAAGCCCAGTGGTGAGCCCCCTGATGCCCAGATGGAGCACATTCTCCCTTATATTGACATAGACTGGATCCCTTATGAGACTGAAGACTGGAATCTCCTCATCCAGTTCTGAAGGCCGGTCCAGAAGGAGTGTTTCTAAAGTACTCTAAGTAACTAGAAGGATTTTCAGAATAAGTACATTGACTCCTAAAATGACAGCACTCCATTTGCATGTAAATTTTCTAGTCTATTTTTATTTTAAAGCCTCCTTACATCATAGTCATCCTGCATATGTCTCACAGCAGCCTGTCATGCTTTTATTTTAGTCAGCTTAAGGAGGCTAATTGTCTCAATGTCTCTTACAACCTGTTATTTATTTGAAAGTGCATTTGCAATAATGCATTAAATGGTATCCTGGTGACCTGAAAGAGTTAATGCACCTCCCCTTTTGCTGAACTTCTTCTACCTCGGAATCACTTAGGCACTTAGGGAATTTTATTCAGTGAATGTGAAATAATCATGTCTGACCCAGGTGCAGTGAGTATAAGCTTTTAAAACATGTTAGGACAGGGTTGTCTACTGACCTGTGACAAATATCAGAGAGTTAAGGAGTAACTGTGTTTTATAACAGTTGTAGTTGCCATCATGGAATATTTAAAGTCAAATCAGAACCAAGGCTGGTGAGGAGCAAGCCAAATAGAAACAAGTAACAAGGGTCAAGGCAGGTTTAAACCCAATACACAAAATAAACTTAAAAATGCAAACTGGTCGTGCTACTTCCCTGCTTAAAACCCTTCAGTGGTGGGGCATCTGGGTGGCTCAGTGGGTTAAAGCCTCTGCCTTTAACTCAGGTCATGATCCCAGAGTCCTGGGATCGAGCCCCACATTGGGCTCTCTGCTCAGAGAGAGCCTGCTTCCTCCTCTCCCTCTGCCTGCTTCTCTGCCTACTTGTGATCTCTGTCAAATAAATAAATAAAAAATCTTAAAAAAAAAAAAAAAAACACCCTTCAGTGGTTTCAGGATAAACTTTCAATTCCTCAGCGTGACATCAAGATCCTTCAGGAACTGGGTCTAGCCTGATTCTCTAGGCTCACTTCTTGTGTGTGTACCTGTTAGTTTGCTAGGGGTGCTATAACAAAGCATCACAGGTTTGGTGGCTTAAACAAGAGACATTTATTTTCTCATAATTCCAGAGGCTGGAAGTTTAAGAATGAAGTAACAGCAAGGTTACTTTCTTCTGAGGCCTCTCTCCTTGGCTTGTAGATGGCTATGTCTTCTCTTTGTCTTCCCTTTGTCTATTCACATTTCCTCTTCTTAGGAAGAAAGTTGTATTGGATGGAAGCCCACCTTAATGACCTCATTTAGACTTAACTATCTCTTTAAAGGCCTTATCCCTAAATACAGTCACAGTCTGAGGTACTGGGGGTTAGAACTTCAACTTATGAATTTTGAGGGGGACACAATTCTGCCCATAACAACACCTATGCTCCAATCATACTAAACTTCTCTAGGCCTTGCTTGCTCTCACTTCTTGACTGTACATATGTGGGCCCTTTCTGTACTTCCTTGTCTGGCCAGTGCCTACTTGGCTGGAGTATTACCTTTGTCACTGCTGGGCTGGATCTAGAGAGCTGATTAAAATCATGCTCAACAAATATCAATCTGAATTGACAATTTGGGGGGCTTAAAAAAGGAAATGAAGTGGAAATGTTATTGATACTTTTTCTGGTTTTCCCCCCATTTCCACCTCTCTCCTCTTTAATGACACTTATCATTCCTGGTCCAATGGAGGCCACCCATTTGAGTCAACACATTAGAAAGGAAGCTATAAGAAGGTTAGGATCCATGTAGTCATAAAAGCTAATCTGGTCAATATGGTAGCCACTAGCTATATAATATTACATGAATTTAAATAATTTAAAGTTAGATAAAGTTAAAAATTTAGTTCCTCATTGTACTAATTACAGTTCAAGTGCTTAGTAGCCGCATGTGGCTAGTGGCTACTGTATTGAACAGCACAGATATAGTCCATTTCATTATTGCCGTAAGGTCTGTTGGACAGCTTTGTGAGACCCTAAAAGGCCAGCTTGGCCTGCGTTTGCTTCTTCTGCCTCTACCTTGACCCTTCTTTATTTAGCCTGAGGGCAATACCAGGTGTACTGAAGTAATAGTTTTGGTTTTCCTGGAGCATATAAAACCGTGACCCCAGAATATATTTGTTTTACTCTGGTCCTTGGGTATGACTCACAGTCAATCTTCACACCCTAGTGCAACAGAATAAAACTCTTATCCTGCAAACAGAATAAACTCTTTAAACACCATTCTATTTATATCTATATCCAAAACTATAGACGTGCTGCGGCAAACATGGGATACAAGTGAAGGCTCTTATAGGTCTTCCAATTTTCTTTTATATTCTAAGACTAAGCTACAATCTACACTGTACAGTCACTAAATATTATTTCCTCTTTTTTCCTATTAACATCCAATCTTAGAGAAAAATGATATTTAGTATTATTAGTCATTTCTTCCTTAACATGGATATATCATATTACCTTGCCCTAGACTGTAGGATGAAATAGCACAGTAAATCTGGGATTAAGACATTTGATTCTCTCCCTACCAGTTAAGTGAGCCTGGGAACATATTCTGTCCCTTTGGAGTTTCTGTTTCCTGTGTTGTACATTGAGGACAATATGTCTACTCATACTGTTGTAAGAATTGATATAGGAGGGTGTATAACACCTACCACAGTATACATATACTAAACATTAGCTTTCTTTCATACTTTTTCTCTCTCACAATTTTTTGATTATGGCAAGAAGGTTTTTGGGGTGTGGCAGTACATTGGAAGAGAAGTAGAGTCTTTTCACAGAGTTCCTGACAAATATTCCCAGGACCAGCCCTATATTTTGTCTAATGATTCATTTGGGCCTGCGTAGAGGCACAGAAGGTGAAGCATTGTTTGACCTCCTGGATTTCTTTTTCTGCATGTGGTATGGGTTTTTAAAAATCTAATTTCTTTTTCAGTATTCTTTTCTTTTTTTTAAGATTTTATTTATTTATTTGACAGAGCTCACAAGTAGGCAGAGAGAGAGAGGTGGAAGCAGGCTCCCTGCTGAGCAGAGAGCCCAATGCGGGGCTCCATGCCTTGACCCTGAAATTATGACCTGAGCCAAAGGCAGAGGCTTTAACCCACTGAGCCACCCAAGTGCCCCTCTTTTTCAGTATTTTAAGGCTCTTCATCTTGGACAGAAGCCTCACATAGTTTTAAAAGTGACTTCTGGAAGTTCTGGGAAAAGTTTCAGTGTGGCAGTTCATTATTTCTAGTGAGGATAAGCAGTGGATTTGACTCAGCAGCAGACTGTATTCACTGGGATTAGCTATGCACCTTTGCCTCTGGGAGAAAGCCATATTAGGTTGGGCCAGTGACCTCAATGTCGGGAGACTGACTATACTTAAGGGACATGGGATAACAGGACAAGGTGATGATTGACTACCAGTGTTTAGTGAAGAGCTTAGTACTGGAGAGACAAGTTTATTTTTTAAATTATGTTTTTAATGGATTTTTATAATTCTAAATTACTAGAAAGCATCTCCAGAAGGAAAATTGTTGGAATGCAGACTTCTGATTCCAGCATGAAGAAGCTGATTCAGGATTTTAGCGTTTAAAGGAATGCTTTACTTTTGAGGAGAATATTCCTCTGGTATAAGAACAAAATTTGTTTTTTAAGAGGTTCATCTGTTGTTGAAGGTCATCACTGACAAAAAGAATGTGGTTCTTAAGAGTTATAGATGTAAGACAAATAGTGCTGAAAATAGAAGTTCTTCATTTAATGACATAAAAACCTTCTCCAACTTTCTCCCCAAACTGAACTAAATGTAATTGGTTCTACCAAGTAAATTACTTTAACTGTGTTTTTCCATGATGTATTTTAAATTTGAGAAACATATGTGAGACTGTTGCTATTGAAAGAGATTTATATGCCGTTGTCTTATTTGTTTTTTCTGTGTAGCAACTTACTCCATAATTCAAGACATTTTAGATCTGAGCTTTCTGACCTTGTGAATAGCCATGATGTCTGGGGTTAAATTGGTTCCTGAAGAGTTGACTTAGTTGATAGGGTAATGTGACAGTATTTTTATGGACTTCACAGCATTTAACTTGTTATTTCTTTTATTCACTAAGAGAAATGAACCTTCCTTCCACTGCTCTTCTTTCTTTCCTTCCTTCCCTATCTCTTTCTCCCTTACTTCATTCCCTCCTTTTTCCTGATAGGCACAAGGAGTCTCTAGTTTTATTAACTCTATGCAATTTTAAATCTATGGAATCACTTAAACAGTATTTACTGAATATTCTAGGAGTACAATGTACACTAGGAGTACAATGTACACTAGAAGTACAATGGATGAAAAAGGTACATAAATCTCTGTCTTCATGGAGCTTACATTCTTTTTTAAAAAAATTTTTATTTATTTTTTAATTTCTTTACAGAATTCAGAATTTTCCAGAATTCATTGTTTATGCACCACACCTAGTGCTCCATGCAATATGTGCCCTTCTTAATACCCACCACCAGGCTCACCCAACCCCCCACCTCCCTCGACTCCAAAACCCTCAGTTTATTTCTCAGAGTCTGCAGTCTCTCATGGTTCATCTCTTCCTCCAATTTCCCCCAACTCCCTTCTCTTCTCCATCTCCCCATGTTCTTCGTGTTATTCCTTATGCTCCACAAGTAAGCAAAACCATATGATAATTGACTCTCTCTGCTTGACTTATTTCACTCAGCATAATCTCCTCCAGTCCCATCCACGTTGATGCAAAAGTTGGGTATTCATCCTTTGTGATGGAGGCATAATAGTCCATTGTACTTATGGACCACATCTTCTTTATCCATTCATCCGCTGAAGGGCATTTGGTTCTTTCCAGAGCTTGGCGACTGTGGCCATTGCTGCTGTGAACATTGGGGTACAGATGGTCCTTCTTTTCACTCATCAGTATCTTTGGGGTAAACACCCAGTAGTGCAATTGCATCTTGAAATAATTTCCAGATCTGTTGGGGGTTATATGGAAGCATTTTGTGTCATAAAGTGTAAAGGAGAATTCAATATCTCTGATTTTCAGCACACATTAAGAAGCCAATTCCACCTACTTAATGAATTCCAGATGGCCCATTACCTAAAGTTTGGGATACTTGACCTTAAGATCACTGTTATGTCAAATGCCTTCAATATCTTCGTCCTTAAATTTCCCATTTAAGTGAAACCCATCTCAACTTTTCTGGAGTTATAAGTCATTTATTAAAAGTGAAAATTGTTACTTTTATTTTTTTTAAATTAACCTTGATGAGTTGTCCTGTTTCCCTATT
Organism: Enhydra lutris kenyoni; assembly: GCF_002288905.1. Taxonomy (NCBI): domain Eukaryota; kingdom Metazoa; phylum Chordata; class Mammalia; order Carnivora; family Mustelidae; genus Enhydra; species Enhydra lutris. Next base: position 12,335,895 of record NW_019154086.1, read on the forward strand.
TCTTCTGGAATGTTCATGAGACAAATGCCACCCAGAAACAAATTCATCTTATTCATTTAGATTCTGAAATTTGCATCCCTTTTACTCTGACAAACAATAGATGGCAACATGTTCTGCATCAAGATCACAGCCATTCTGTTTTTCTTATGCTTAACATATATTTGAATTCCTAAGCATGAACTGTCCAACTCTCAGACCACATGTTAACAAATTAGGTAGCAGGATTCAAAATACAAGCAGAAGAGAAAGCTCTCAGTGAGATCTATTTTATGTAAATCTAGCATTTATGAATGGGAAAAGCCCAAGAAGTTTAAAACAATTCAGTGGAAGTGAATAGTTCTTTTTGAATCTTCTCCACTATATTACTTTTTATCATAGTCTGCTGCACTATACCTTGCAATGCAAACTGAATAAACTTAGCTAGGAATATCCTCAAATCTTATCAGGAAAGAGGCTAATTTGTATGGAAACCCATTTTCATTTTTCATACTTGATTTTCCCTTTCCCTAAAAAAGTGAGACAAATTATCCTTTAAATTACATCAATTTGATTTCTGATGCTCTATTTAAATGATTTTCCTGAGTACAACTATCTTAAAGTTATATTTTTGAACATAGTGTAGGGACTCCAGATTTGATGGTCATATTCCCTTTCTTTTAAAGATTGAGGCCTCAAAGTGGTGTTTGATAGTACTTTTTTCCTGGGAAGCTTCTATCTTAAGACAAGAAAAGCCCTTGTTCCCTTTTCCCTCATTTCTCTCCTTTCCCAAACTTTTATCTTCAAATATTTAATGAAATCTTAGTTTGTATAAAGCCAGGTCTTCAGGATGATATTCTTGGGAATGTGAATTAATAAAAGTAATATTATGATGTTAATTATAATCAGTAGATGCCATTTGGTGCCTATTTTTGCTGCATACCTTACATAGTTTATTCATGAACATGTTTCATAAACTCTGGCTTCGAACTCTAAAATTAGGAGCATAGTGTTTTGCTCATTTACAGTGGGTGCATTGTAAATGTTAAATAGATGTAGTCTCTACATATTGTTAATGAAAAACTCCTTTTATTGTTCCCCTTTTTGACCTCAAAGCTCTATTTTTGAGAGGTATATCAAGTGGGTCCAAGGAGGTGATTTGGTCCTAGCTTCAATAGGTGTATTTTATGAAAATGCTGATTAGTTGAATTTTATGTCACCAGAAGACAGAAGCAGGGAGAAGGGCTTAAATTAAAAGAAGAGACACATGAGTTAAACAAAGTGAAAGAATTGACTGTCAGTGTGATGAAAGATGGAATGAACTCCTTGAGGGGCTTGTGGTAATTCTTTCCTGAAAAAGTTTAAACAAATAATTGTCCATGTTTGTGACCAGAGATAATATAATAATGAAAGGGTCAATCTATCAGGAAGATATAATAATTATAAATATATATGCACCCAATATCAGAACACCTAAGTATATAAAGTGAATATTGACAGAAACAAAGGGAGAAATAACAGTACAAAAATAGTAGAATTCAATACTTCACTTTCAATAATGAATAAAGCATCTAGGCAGAAGATCAATAAGGAAACAGAGGACTTCAATAACACCATAGACTAAATGGCCCTAACAGACATACACAGAACATTGTACCCAATAGCATCACAATACACATTCTATTTAAATGAACATGAATCTTTCTCTAGGACAGATCACATTCCAGGTCAAAAAAAAGTCTTTAAATTTTTTTAAATTTGAGTATAGTTAATAAACAGTGTTACATTAGTTCAGGTGTACAATATACTGATTCAACAATTCTCTATACTACTCAGTGTTCATAATTCCTTTTAACTCTTTCACCCATCCCACAACCTGTCTCTCCTCTGGTAACCATCACTTTGTTCTCTAAAGTTAAGAATCTGTTTTTTGGATTATCTCTTTTTTCTTTCTTTGTTTTGTTCCTTAAGTTCCACTATGAGTGAAATTATTTGGTATGTGTCTTTCTCTGATTCTTATTTCCTTAGCATTATACTCTCTAGATCCATCTCCATCCATGTTGTTACAAATGGCAAGATTTAGTATTTTTGATGGCTGAGTAATATTCCATTGTACATATATACTACTAGTTCATTATCCATTCATCTGTTGATGAACACTTGGGCTGCTTGCATAATTTGGCTATTGTAAATAATGCTGCAATAAACATAGGGTGCATATATCCCTATCAATTAGTGTTTTCACATTTTTTGGGTAAATACCCAATAGAATAACTGGATCATATGATAGATAGATTTTGAGGAACCTCCTTACCGTTTTCCACAGAGGCTGCACCAGTTTGCATTTCCACCAACAGTGCACAAGTGTCCCTTTTTCTCCACGTCCTCACCCAAATTTGTTGTTTTTTGTGTGTGTTTTTGATTTTAGTCATTCTGACAGGTGTGAGTTGATATCTGATTGTAGTTTTGATTTGCATTTCCCTGATAATGAGTGATGTTGAGCATCTTTTTAGGTGTCTGTTGGTCGTCTGTATGTCTTTGGAGAAATGTCTGTTCAAGTCTTCTGCCCATTTTAAATAGGATTATTTGTTTTTTGGTATTGAGCTACATAAGCTTTTTATATATTAGATACTAACCCTTTTTTGGATATGTCATTTGCAAAGATCTTCTCTCATTCAGTAGGTTGTCTTTTAGTTTTGTTGATTGTTTCCTTTTCTGTGCAGTTTTTATTTTGATGTAGTACCAAGAGTGTATCTTTGCTTTTATTTCCTTTGCCTCAGGAGACATATCTAGAAAAATGTTGCTATGGATGATGTCAGTGAAATTACTGCCTGGGCATTCTTCTGGAATTTTCATGGTTTCAGGTCTCTTATTTAGGTCCTTAAACCATTTTGAGTTTAGAGTTTATTTTTGTGTATGGTGGAAGAAAGTGGTCCAGTTTCATTCTTTTGTGTGTTGCTGTCCAGTTTCTTAACACCATTTGTTGAAGAGACTGTCTCTTTTCCGTTGTATATTCTTACCTCCTTTGTTCTGGATTAATTCACTATAAAAGCATGGGTTTATTTCTGAGCTCTCTATTCTGTTTCATTGATTTATGTGTCTATTTAGTGCCAGTACCATACTGTTTTGACTACTATGGCTTTGTAGTAAATCCTTAAATCTGAGATTGTGATACCTCCAGTTTTGTTCTTTTTCAAGAGTGCTTTGGCTAATCGGGGTCTTTTGTGACTCCATACAAATTTTTGCGTTATTTGTTCTAGTTCTGTGAAAAATGCTCTTGGTGTTTTGATAAGTATTGCATCAAATCTTTAGATTGCTTTGGGTAGTAAAGATATTTTAACAATATTTTTTCTTCCATTCTATGAGCATGGCATATCTTCCCATTTGTTTGTGTCATCTTCAATTTCTTTCATCATTGTTTTATGGTGTTCATAGTACAAGTCTTTTACCTCCTTGGTTAAGTTTATTCCCAGGCATTTTATTATTTTTGGTGCAATTGTAAATGGGATTGTTTTCTTTATTTCTCTTTTTGCTACTTATTAGTGTGTAAGAAATGCAACAGGTTTCTCTGTATTGATTTTGTATCCTGTGACCTTACTGAATTCATTTATCAGTTCTAATAGATTTTTGGTGAAGTCTTTAGAGTTTTCAGTATATAGTATCATGTCATCTACAAATAGTAGGAGTTTTACTTCTTCCTTACCAGTTTGGATACCTGTTATTATTTGTTTTTCTTGTTTGATTGCTAATGGCTAGGACTTCCAGTACTATGTTGAATAAAAGTAGAAGGAAAGGACATCCTTGTCTTTTTCCTGATTAATGGAAAAGCTCTCACTTTTCCCCCATTGAGGGTGATGTTCGCTGTGAGTTTTTCATATATGGCCTTTATTATGTTGAGGTATGTTCCCCTAACCCTACCTACTTTGTTGAGGGCTTTTATCATGAATGGATGTTGTACTTTGTCAGATTTTTTTTTCTGCATCTATTGAAATGATCATATGATTTTAATCCTTTCTCTTGATGTGATGTATCATGTTGATTCATTTGTGAATGTTGAACCACTCTTGTATCCCAGGAATAAATCCCATTTGATTGTGGTGAATGATTCTTTTAATATATTGTTGGATTTCATTTGTTAATATTTTGTTGAGGATTTTTGCATGTGCGTTCTTCAGAGGTATTGGATCTAGTTCTCTCTCTCTCTCTCTCTCTCTTTTTTTGTAACATCTTTATCTGGTTTTGGTATCAAGGTAATATTGGCTCCAGAGAATAAATTTGGAAGCTTTCCTTCCTCTTCTATTTTTTGGAATAGTTTGAAAAGAATAGGTATTAACTCTTCTTTAAATATCTGATAGAATTAATCTATGAAGCCATCTAGTCCTAGACTGTTGTTTCTTGAGAGTGTTTTGTTTACCAATTCAATTTCATTGCTGGTAATCAGTCTCTTTGAATTTTCTATTTCTTCCTCATTCAGTTTAAGGAGGTTATAAGGTTCTAGGTTGTCCTATTTGTTGACATATAATTTTTCATGATACTCTCTTATAATTCTTTGTATTTCTGTGGTATTAGTTGTTATTTCCCCTCTTTTGTCTCTTCTTTTATTTGAGTCTTCTCTTTTACTTGATGAATCTGGCTAGAGGTTTATCAATTCTGTTGATCTTGCCAAAGAACAAACTCCTGGTTTCATTGATTTGTTCTATCAATTTTTTTAGTTTGTATTTCACTTATTTCTGCTCTAATCTTTGTCATTTCCTTCCAACTGCTGGTTTTGGGTTTGTTTGTTCTTCTTTTACTAGCTCCAATGGGTATAAAGATTAGGTTGTTTGAGAATTTTCTTGCCTTTTGAAGTAGGCAAAGAAGTAGTTTATTGCCTAAACTTCCCTCTTACAACAGCTTTTGCTGCATCCCAAAGATTTTTGGACTGTAGTGTTCATTTTCATATGTCTTTATGTATTTTTTAATTTCCTCTTTGGTTTCTTTGTTGACCCATTCTTTGTTTAGTAGCATGTGATTTAACCTCCATCTCTGTGTGTTCTTTCCAGATTTTCCTTGTGGTTGACACTCTAGTTTCATAGTATTGTGGTCAGAAAAGATGCCTGGTATGACTTTAGTCTTTTTTAATGTGTTGGGTCTTGGTTTGTGACTTGACATGTTTTCTATTTTGGAGAATGTTCCATGTGCACATGAAAAGAATGCATATTCTGCTGTCTTAGGTTGGAATGTTCTGAATATGTCTGTTAGATCCATCTGGTCCAGTGTGCCATTCAAAAGTACTGTTTCCTTGCTGATTTTCTGTTTAGATGATCTGTCCATTAATGTAAGTGGGGTATTAAAGCCCCCTAAAATTATTGTATTACTACAGATGACTTTCTTTATGTTTTTATTAGCTGCTTTATGTATTTGGGTACTCCCATTTTGGGTATATAAATATTTACAATTGTTATGTTTTCTTGTTGGGTTGCTCTTTTTATGATTATATAGTGTCTTTGTCTCTTATTATAGTCTTTTCTTTTAAATTCTATTTTGTCTGATTGCTACAGGGTAGCAATACTTATCTTTTTACTTCCACTTGCATGATAAATGCTTTCCCATCCTTCACTTTCAATCTACATGTGTCTTAGGTCTGAAATGAGTCTCCTGTAGGCAGCATATAGATGGGTCTTGTTTTTTATCCATTCCATCACCCTATGTCTTTTGATTGTAGTGTGTAGTTCATTTATATTCAAAGTAATTATTGATAGGTATGTACTTATTGCCATTTTGTTACTTGTTTTGTGGTTGTTTTGTTTTTCTTAGTTCCTTATTTCTCTTGCTCTCTTCACTCACAGTGTGCTGTCTTTCTTTAGTGATATACTTTGATTCCTTTCTCTTTTTTTTGCATATCAATGACTATTTTTTTATTTGTGGTTACTATTGGGTTTACATATAATATCATATGTAGATAGTAATCTATATTCATTTGATGGTTGCTTAAGTTTGACCACATTCTTTACTTCTCTCCCTCCCATGTTTTAGGTATATGGTATCATACATTACATCCTTTTATTATGTTTATTCTTTGACTGATTTTTATAGATATACTTAATTATACTACTTTTGTGCTTTTCTTACCCCTACTTATGGTCTTTCCTTCCAACTCAAAGGGGGAGGTTAAAGGTTAAAACCCCCTTTAACATTTCTTGTAGGCTGGTTTAGTGGTCATGAATTCCCTTAACTTTGTTTGTCTGGGGAATGCTTTATCTCTCATTCCTTTCTGAAGGATAGCCTTGCTGGATGGAGTATTCTTGGCTGCTGGACCCCTCCACTTCCCTCCCACCCCCTCCACCCATTTTTGTATATATCATGGGACTTTCCTCTGGCCTACAAAGTTTCTGCTGAAAATTTAGCTGATAGCTTTATGGGGTTTCCCTTGTATGTAACTGTTTTCTTGGCTCTTGTTGCTTTTAAAATTCTCTCTTGATAACTACTTTTTGCCATTTTAATTACTATGTGTCTTGGTGTAGACCTTCTAGTGTTGGTTGTGTTGGGGGCTCCCTGTGCCTTCTGGATCTGGATTTCTGATCTCTTCTGCAGATTTGGGAAGGTTTTAGCTATTATTTTTTCAATAAATTTTTCTGTCCCCTTTTTTCTCCTCTATATTTAAGATCCTCTATATTTAGGATGCCTATAACATGCAAATGTTATTATGCTTGATGATAATGCTGATTTCCCTAAACTATTTTCATTTTTAAATATTTTTTTCTTTCTCATGTTCAGCGTGGTTGCTTTCCATTTCTCTGTTCTCCAGGTCACTGACCCATTCTCCATCTTCCTGTAGTCTACTATTTACTCCAGCTAGCATATTTTTAATTTTAGCTGAGTTCTTGGTTCAGAAAATGACTACTGGTTCTTTTTAAAAATTTCTGTCTTTTTGTTAAGGGTCTCAATGAGGTCATTCACTCTTTTTGCAAGTTCAGGGAGAATCTTTATGACCATTATTTTAGATTCTCAATTGAACATATTGCTTATCTCCATTTCATTTATCTCTCTTGTTGTGATTAGTCCTGTTCTTTCATTTGGGACATATTTATTTATTTCCTCATTTTGTCTACCTCTCTTTGCCTGTTTCTGTGTGTTTAGAAATTTACCTAAGTCTTCCGCTCTTGAAAGTAATGGTGTTATGAAGAAGAGGTCCTATGGTGTTCAGCAGCACAATGTCCTTGTTCACCAGAACCTGGTTCTTCAAGGGTGTCTCCTATGTGTGTTGCATGCACCCTATTGCTGTAGCTGAAGTATGTTTGCCTTGACAGTCCAGTCATCTACAATGGCTCTTTTTGCCTGTTGTAGGAAGGGCTCAGTCCCTGTGTTGTTAGTGGGCTAGTCTAGGGCTGTCTTGGGCTTGAGTTGAGTCAGAGAAGGCATTTGCCAGAGATAGAGAAGCATGGAACTGCAGGGTGCTTTCCCAGTGTTGTCTCCTCAGAAGCTTTCATTAGTGGTCAGGGCCTGCAGTCAGATCAATGGGTTTGTCCCCAACCCATTGCTCAGGCTGTAGTTGGACTGGTGTGTGTCATTATCTTTCTATCTCCCTGGGGCATAAGTTGCTTTCCAGTGGTGCTCGCCTTTGTTGGTGCTGCTTGCACATTTCCCAGCTTGTGGCATCACTTTGGATGGGCTCTGGCCAGTGGTGTATTGGAGGAGCAGGTCCACAGAATGCAGGTGTGGGGTGCCCAGTGCCAGCAAGGTCTATTCCAGTACCCTGTGGAAGGCGACCTGCAGCTACCCAAAACTCGTGCTGAGGCTGGCCAATTTGGAGGGAACAGATCTACAGAAATGTACAGGGGCAGGGTGTGCTCTTAGCAAATTAAATGGAGAGTTTTGGTATTGCACTGTTTCCCACAGGTGACTATATATCTAGGCTGGTGGGTCAGAGAGGGAAATAGTCCCTGCCACTTCTTCTGTTCCTGGAGAAGTCTCCCAGTGATCCTTTTCCCTCTATCACTTGTTCTGAGATTAGTAAAGAAATCTTCACTGTACCCAAGGCATTTTTCAAAGTGCTGCTTCTATGCTATATCTCAGTGGCACTGTTTGTTGTGTTGTCTCAAAGGGTGAGGACTCAGTCTCCTGTTGTCCTCCTGATTTGAGCCAAGCCTGCTGATTTTTAAAGTTCCAGGTGTTATGCTCCATGGATTGTAAGACCTTGCAAAAGTAGGCCCTTCTGATTTATAAAGCCAATGTTATAGGGATTTGTCCTTTCTGTATGGGTTCCCCTGTGCTCAGGGTGCCTGGTGTGAATGTCTGTTTCTTTCCTCTCTCCACATCCACAGTGTCGGTCTCTCTCATGGACAGTCTTAGAAATCTGTTTAGCTTTGAATGCATCTCTGCCCTTCCTACCCTCTTCAATGTGGCTTTTTCTCTACATTTAGCTGTGGAGTCTGTTCTGCCAGTCTTTGGACTTTTTTTTTTCTTAAGGTTATTTACACTGAAGTGGGTGTTATCTAGTTGTATCCATGAAAGGAAGTGAGTTTAGGATTCTCCTACTCCGCCATCTTCCCCAGAAGTCCAAAAAAAGAAGCCCTGTCAAGATTAAGAAGACTGAAATTTTACGAAGTATCTTTTCTGACCAGAATGGAACTAGAAATCAATAGCAGAAGAAAAACTGGAAAATTCACAAATATGTAGAAACAAAAAACACACTCTTGATTAACTATTGAATCAAAGAAGAAATAAATGAAATTAGAAAATACCTTGAGACATGAAAATGAAAACACAACATTCCAAAATTTATGGCCTAAAAAAAAAAAGGCAGTAGTAAGAGGACAGTTCATAGCAATAAACAACTATAAAAAAGGGAGAAAGATCTCAGATAACCTAACTTAACACTTCAAAGAGCTAGAAAGAGAGGAATAAACTAAGACCAAGGTTAATACAAGGAAGGAAATAACAGAAGTTAGAGCAGAAATAAATAAAAAATGGAGAAACAATCAAGAAAAATCAATTAAACTTGAAAGCTGGTATTTTAAAAAAACTTTTAAAAAAGACACAAAATTGAGAAACCCTTAGACTAAGAAAGAAAGACTCAAATAAATAAAATCAGAGATGAAAGAAAAGATGTTACAAATTTCATCACAGAAATTAAAAATTAAAAAAAAATGAAAGAAGAGATATTACAAATTTTGTCACAGAAATCATGAGACTAAATGAACAATTAAATGACAATAAAATGGATAATCTAGGAGAAATGGATAAATTCCTAGAAACATACAAACTACCAATACCAAATCATGAAAAAATAGAAAGTCTGAGCAACCCTATAACTAGTATGGAGATTAAATCAGTAATCAAAGCCTCTCAACATAGAAAAACCTAGACCCAATGATTTCTTCCAAAGATTTAAGGAAGAATTAACAACAATCCTTCTGAAAATTTTCCAAAAAAATTAAAGAAGAGGGAACACTCCCAAACTCTTAAGACTAGTATTACTTCTGATACCCAACCAGACAAGGACATCATGAAATAACACAGGCCAATATCCTTTTTAAATTTTTTTATTTTTAATTTTTGACTTTTAAATTTTTAATTTTTTAAATTAACATATAATGTATTATTTGCTTCAGGGGTACAGGTCTGTGAATCATCAGTCTTACACAATTCACAGCACTCATCATAGCACATACCCACTCCAATATCTATAACCCAGCCACCATATCCTCCCCCACAACCCCCAGCAACCCTCAGTTTATTTCCTGAGATTAAGAGTCGCTTATGGTTTGTCTCCACAGGCCAATATTCTTGATGAATATAGATGCAAAATCTCAACAAAAGGCTAGAAAACTGAATCCAGTAACACATTAAAGAAAGAATACACCATGACCAAGTGGGATTTTATCTCTGGGACCAAGGATGTTTCAACTTATGAAAATCAAACAATGTGATATACCACATTAATAGAATAAAGGATAAAAATCACATGACCATCTCTAGGTACCTGGGTGGCTCAGTAGATTAAGTGTCTGCCTTCTGCTCAGGTCAAGATCCCAAGGTCCTGGGATAGAGCCTGCATTGAGCTCCCTGCTCAGTGGGGAGTCTGTTTCTCCTCCCCCTTCCTGCCCCTCACTCCAGCTTGTACTCTCTCTGGCTGACTTTCTATTTCTCAAATAAGTAAATCTTAAAAAAATACCACGCGACTATTTCAAAAGACACAGAAAAGGCATTTGTCAAAATTCAACACTTTTCATGATATAAACTTTAAACAAACTAGAAATAGAAGGAAGGAAAAGTACCTTAACAAAATAAGGGTATGTGTGAGAAAGTTAGAGCTGACATCATACTCAATGGTGAAAACTGAAATATTTTCTTCTAGTATTAGGAGCAAGGCAAAATTTCATCACTTTTATTCAACTTAATAACAATAGTCCATAGTTATAGCCAGAACAATTGGACAAGGGGAAAAAAAAACTTACCCAAATCAGAAAGTAAGAAGTAAAATTGTCTGTTTGCAGAGAACATAATCTTATATGTAGAAAACCCTAAAGATTCTACCAAAAAACTTTTGGAACTAATAAACTCAGCAAAGTTGCAAGATACAAAACCAACATGTGAAGATCAGTTGCATGTTTGTATACTAACAATGAACTATCTGAAAAAGAAATTAGAAAACAATCGCATTTACAATAATACCAAAAAAAAACTTAGGAGTAAATTCTTAAAAATATTTAGGAATTAATTAGGACGATAGATGTATATACTGAAAACTGCACAAAATTTTTTAAGAAATTAAAGAAGACACAAACAAATGGAAACACATCCTGTATTTAGGGATTGGAAGATTTATTATTGTCAAAATGTCCATACTACCTAAAGTGATCTACAGACTCAATGAAATCCCTATCAAAGTCCCAGTGACATTCTTTACAGAAATAGAAAAAAGAATGTTATAATTTACATGAAACCACAGAAGATCATGGATAGTCAAACAAATCCTGAGGAAGAAGAATAAAGCTGGAGGCATCACACCTGATTTCAAAATACATTGTGAAATATCTTGCACTATATGTTACAATGTAGTACACTAGCCAAAACAGTATGGTACTGGTAGAAAGAGAGACATACAGACCAGTGAAACAGAATTGACAGCTCAGAAATAAATCCACATGTATGTGGTCAACTTAACTTTGACAAGGGTGCCAAGAATACACAGGAGGAAAGGACAGTCTATTCAACAAATGGTGCTGGAAAAACTGGGTATCCACCTGAAAGGAATGAAATTGTGCTCTTATCTTACACCATACACAAAATTCAACTCAAAATGGGTAAAAGACTTGAGACTGAAATTATAAAACTCCCAGAAGAAAACAGGAGAAAAAGTTAATGATGTCGGTTGTGGCAATGATTTAATGGATGTGAAACTGACAGCATAGGCAACAATAACAAAGATAAGCAAGTGAGACTAAATCAAACCAAAAAGCTGTTGTACAGCAAGGAAGGAACAAACAGAGGGTAAAGGCAAGTTATGGAATGGGTGAAAATATGTACAAACCATATATCTGATAAGGGCTTAATATCCAAAACATGCAAGGAACTCCTACACTTCAATAGCAAAAAACCTAAAAGCCCAATTAAAGAAATAGGGTAAAGACTTGAATAGACACATTTCTCCAAAGAAAATGCGGAAGTGACTAATGGCTGTATGGAAAAATGCTCAATGTCACTAACCATTTCAGGGAAATACAAATCGAAACCACAATGAGATATCACTTCACACCTGTCAAGATAGCTAGTACCAAAAAAACAAAAGATAACAAATGTTGGAGATGATTTGCAAAAATTGAAAGCCTTGCACACTGTTGGTGGAAATGCAAAATGGTGCAATACCATGGGAAACAATGTGGAGGTTCATGAGTGGTCCAGCAATCTCATTTCTGGGTATTTATCCAGAAGAATTGCAATCAGAATCTTGAAGAGATTGCATTATATGTTCATTGTAGTTTTACGCCCAATAGCCAAAATGTGTAAGCAACCGAAATGTGCATTGACAGATGAGTGGATAAAGAAAATATGGTACATACATACAATAGAATACTATTCAACATTAAAGGACATTCTGTAACACACAAAAACATGGATGAACCTTGAGGACATTATGTTAAGCGAAGTGAGCCACTCACAGAAAGATAAATGCTGCATGATTCTACTTATATAAGGTATCTAAAATAGCCAAATTCATAGAATTGAAGTGTAAAATGGTGGTTGTAAGGGGCTACAGGTAAATGAAAAAAAGAGTTATTAATCAACAAGCATAAAGTTTCTGTTAAGCAAGATGAGTAAACTCAAGATGTCTATCATACCTATAGTCTGCAATAATGAATTATACCCTTAAAATTTTGTTAAAAGTGTAACATGCTAAATATTTTTGCATCAGTAAAATAGAAAAAGAAACTAATTTTCTTTGGATACTTTTATGGTTCCATTTAAACCATTGGTTCATTTAAATTTATTTAGATTTAAGTTTTGAAATATTGATTTAACTATATTACCTTTCCAAAAATTGATAGCTAGCTATCCCAGTGCCATTTGTTATAGCCATTATTTTTCCATTAATCTGAAATCCCATCTTTGTCGAAGGTTTGATGTGTCTTGACTTTGTGTTATTTCAGTTATTATTTTTTCCTATTTCTGCATTGGTGCTATACTGGTTAATTGCTTTATTTTATTAACTGGGAGGGCCAGCCATCCTTTATTATTACTTTTCAGATTTCTCTTGAGTAGATTTTTAGTTTATTCTTTCAGAGGAAGCTCAGAATTGTATTGTCAGGTTCTCCAAAAGATATTTTAAAAGTTTGATAGAAATTATATTAAATATATAGATAGTTGTACTGAGACTTCATTACAATATTAAGTCTTTCCATTCAGGGATGTTGTCTTTAATTAAATCTTTTAGGTCCTTTGGTTAAATTCGGTTATTTTCTTTATAGAAATGGTATACTTTTCTTTCTTTCTTTTTTTTTTTTTTTTTTGCCACTGAGAAAGGTATTTTTTCCCCATTATATTTTATAACTAGATATTTCTGGTATAAAAAATGCCATAGCTTTGGTTACATTTATTAGGTAATGGCCACCTACTAAACTTGGTTATTGTATTTTATAGGTGAGAACATTGCTGGTGTTTTTAAGAGGAAAACAGGTGGCCTGCAATCTAGGGAGGGGCACCTAACTGGTCACATTAGAGATCTAACAGATGGTGAACCTCAGTCTTAAAGTTACAGACACTGGACTTTTATGATGCCCCCCCCGCCCCGCCTGCAAAGCTAAAAACCACATTAGTAGGGGACTAAATGGATGAACCAGAATGGTAACTTATTTGTATACCATGGAATGGGATACGTTGTAGGAACGGGATGACCTTATGCTTCACTGCGAGGCACTTTCATTCTTTATTACAAGGTACCTGGGAAATTGAACAATGGAAAGTTTGCTTGGGGAGCAGGCAGATCAATGGTCTTGGAGTTCATTTCAGTTGGTTCATACTGGAATTGAATTTCTTCAAATCCTAAGCAGATAATAAACATTTCTTTAAGGTCTATTACATTAGAATTCTGCCTGAGCCATTTTTATTCTCCTGGCTAGTCCTGGGCACATGCTTCTAGGTTTGCCTTCTGGACCCTGTGTTTTTCTTTTGACCACTGACTTCTGTTAGTACATTCTTTGTTTAGATGTGTTCTTCTTTTTTTTTTTTTTAATTTAATTTTTTTTTCAGCATAACAGTATTCCTTGTTTTTGCACCACACCCAGTGCTCCATGCAATCCGTGCCCTCTCCAATACCCACCACCTGGATCCCCCAACCTCCTACCCCCCGCTGCTTCAAACCCTTCAGATTGTTTTTCAGAGTCCATAGTCTCTCATGGTTCACCTCCCCTTCCAATTTCCCCCAACTCCCTTCTCCTCTCTAACTCCCCTTGTCCTCCATGCTATTTGTTATGCTCCACAAATAAGTGAAACCATATGATAATTGACTCTCTCTGCTTGACTTATTTCATTCAGCATAATCTCTTCCAGTCCCGTCCATGTTGCTACAAAAGTTGGGTATTCATCCTTTCTGATTGAGGCATAATACTCCATAGTGTATATGGACCACATCTTCCTTATCCATTCGTCCATTGAAGGGCATCTTGGTGCTAGATGTGTTCTTAATACCAAGAAAGATGCTGTTTTTATTTTTATTTATAAGTTTTTATTTATTTGAGAGAGAGAGAGAAAGCACACACACGAGAGTACTTGCATGAGTGGGAGAAGGGACAGAGGGAGGGGGAGAGAATCTCAAGCAGGTTCCAGCTGAGTGAGGGGCTCAATACAGGGCTTGACCTTCTGACCCTGAATTCATGACCTGAACCTAAACGAAGAGTCCAATGCTTAACTGACTGAGCCATCCAGGTTCCCCAGAAAGTTGTTATTTTTGGAAGAGTGAATCTTTCTGTGGGATCAGAGAGACTTTCTCTTACCATTATGTGAAAATTTAATTAGATTAACTTCCAGAAGGTAGCCTTAATTTTCTGATTTCCAATTTAGAGAGTATGTGGGGAAAATTACCTAACTATGAATCCCTCTACCCCATGATTCCCATAGCCATAGTGAAAAAACAGAAGGTTTGGTGGCCATGTTGTTTTCTGTAATTCTTTTTGTGCAAATTAAGGTTATTGAGACACAAAGGTAAAGTTAAAAAAATACATTTTGATGACAAAGGGACATTGCTAAAGATGGGGAAAAATGGGATGGATAAAGTTTGAATGTGCATACCTGTGACCTTCACCCAGTTCCCTTTCCATGGCCAACACCAGCACCACAGCTGTGGCCATCCCACTGACAGCTGGGGTATGTTCCAGGGAAAAAAAAGGCCTGGATACTTTTGAGAACATTGTTAGATAATGGGCAGAGGGTTCCCCTCCTGTCTGTGCCTCAGAAGAGTATGTTCTGTTTCCTCTCAAACCAGAAGAGGAGACTTAAGCCCCTTAGTAAAAAACAAGCATATTAAACTGCTCATTAACTTAATAAATGAACATCACCTCATTATAGCTTGGCCTTCGTACCATCAATCATTGTCAGTCCATTGGGTGTTTTCTGAAACATTTGCCAGAAAAAGGTTCAACTACGTCTGCAACTACATCTGCTTCAGCCAAGAAAGTATGCAGAATATCCACCACATATAGAAAATAACATATACTGTACAAGTAACCTCATGATTAACAAAGACGAATTAGCTTGAAAAGTTGCCTTTTACTTGCTCTTTGAGTATTTGTGGTCCTTTATTTGTTTCCTTTAGGATTTACATAGTTGCTATTCACAAATCATGCTCTAGTCTTCCCACCTGCTCCTGAAATGGGCTGATGGTTTTACTTCCACTTTACAAATAAAGAGGTTTTAGAGTGTGTCTTCCTCAATTGAAAGTGTAGAAATGAGTAGTTTTCCCAGAGCCTGTGTTTCATAAATCTTATCTTTTCAGGACCATCAAGCCTGTCACAGCGCATTTAGCTAGCAGACCTTCAGGAGGTGGTAGTTGCCACACTGTTGCCATGTCCTGGAAGAGCTTCCACGTCTCTCAGAACAAAAATTTCAGCACTTGAAGGGGAAAATCTCAAAAAAATTGTTGAATTACTGAAAGGAGTCCTATAAATAGGGCTGATTTGTTAATCTTTGGAACTGGCTGCCAGCAAAATGTAAGAGTTTAAGGATTCAAGAAGATGGGCACCTGGGTGGCTCAGTAGGTTAAGCATCTGCCTTCTGCTCAGGTCATGATCCCAGGGTCCTGGAATGGAGTTGGGCATCAGGCTCCCTGCTCATTGGGAAGCCTGCTTCTCCTTTTCTCCTTGTCCTTTTCCCCCACTCTTTCTCTTTCTCTCTCTCTCCCTCTCTCTCTCAAAAATAAATAAAATCTTAAGAGGGGGAAAAAAAAAAGATTCAAGAAGAGAATCAGGAGCAGACCTGAGCATCCAAGGAATCCAGTAGAGGCAGAGTAAGTGAAATCAGAGGAGGAAAACACAGATTGTGGCATCCCTGAAGGCAGGAGAGAGTGAGATGGTTATTTTGAGGGGAACTAGGAAAGAGCCACTGGATTTTGGAATCAAGAATTAATGGCCCTCAGGGAGCAGTTTGAGCAGGGTGGGCAGAGCAGGACCAGACCATAAGAGGTTGAAAAGGGAAAGGGCAATCAGGAGGAGGCAATACAGCTATGTGGTTAAGCACAGGCATTTGCAGTTAGCTAGTCCGGGTCCAAATCTGCATTCCCTTTTGACTAGCACAGTGTTTCTGAGGAGTTACTTCAAGTTTACTTCCTTGTTGGTGCAGATGAATTAATGGCAGTACCTACCTCAGGATGAATAAATAGGATAATGCATATAAATACTTAACCCTGGGCCCAAAGAACCATTCAATAAGCATGAGTTGTTAGGGGACACCTGCGTGGCTCTTTGGGTTAAAGCCTCTGCCTTAGGCTCAGGTCATGGTCCCAGGGTCCTGGGATTTGAGCCCCACATCAGGCTCCCTGCTCAGCGGGGAGCCTGCTTCCTCCTCTCTCTCTCTGCCTGCCTCTCTGCCTACTTGTGATCTCTGTCTGTCAAATAAATAAATAAAATCTTTAAAAAAATACGAGTTTTTAGGAAGAAAGAGAGGGATTATATGTTCATATTTTTGAGGAAGCTGGAGGAAAAAGTGATTGAAGAACAGGAAAACTTAAAAATATTTATTGGCAGAGGAAAATACTAAGTGTAAAGGAAAATATTGGTGCTGGAATAAAGGATGATTAATGCAGGTGTGAGAAGAGAGTGAAGACAACATGATGAAGGCAGAGGGTATTGGCCAAGCAGGCCTTTTCAGACAGAGTAAAAGGATGCTAAAGAGCTTTCTAGATTACCTTGGAGTAAAGCACATGGGTAAATTTATTTGCTGAGAAAATGGTGATGTAGTGAATGTTTAACGGCTTAGTGGAGTGAAAAGGTTTGGAACAGAGCTCTGGTGCATGCTATGGCAAGCTGATGAAAAATGAGCACAAGATAAACAGCTGAGCCCTTCAGGCCTGGTTAATGACAGGATGATTTCATGGTGGACCATGCATCCAAAGGGCCAGTTATGAGACTAACATTGGCAAAGCTCCCTGGGCAGAGAGAAGGTGGAGGGAGGGTAGGTGGGAGAGTTCACCCAGGGTTGGGACTGGCAATAAGATACAGGAGAGCGTCTAGAAAAGAGGGGTTCTGGAAGACAAGGGAGGGCATAGTTGATGACCAACTTTGAGGTCCAGGTAGAAAACAAGCGAAGTGATGCTTGAAATGAGCTGATGGCCAAAGAGATGCTGAATGGAAACAAAGGCATAGGCAGAGGTCAGATGGATATTTTACGGCATCTTTTTAGAGTTCACGTTAACTTGCATGGGGTTTGAGAGACATTGACATCTGGAACAAACTAAGGTAGTTTTTACAATCAGAGAAAACTTGGCAAATCTTCACTAGAAAAAGAAACAAGCTTTGGTTCTGTCTCCTTTTGATAAAAACTAAAACAAAAATGCATAGAGGTCATTCAGTTATCTTGGCTAAATGCCCTCCAGGAATAAGGACTTCAAGGTCAGTATGCCAGGATATTGAATAAGATTTCTCTTAAACATATTTAATCCTATGGGGACATATGGGAAACACTCTACTCCACATGTGGAGAACTGAATGCACAAAAATGAACTCTGTACTTAAGACTTCTTGAAACTCTGAACAGTTGAATAGAAGTATTTTTGGCCTACAGAGACAGTTTATGTATAGATGAGTCACTTCTCAGAATATTTTAAAAAAAACCTCTCTTCTAATAATAAATATTACCATAATTAAAAGCTACTTTTAACTCTCACAACAACTCTGATGGGTTGGTATATTAGTTTCCTACTGCTGCTGTAACAAATTACTACATTCAGCAGCCTGAAACAACATAAATATCTTAAAATTTCGGAGGTCAGAAGTCTGAAATAGGTTTCACCAGGCTAAAAATCAAGAAGGTTTTGGTGGGGGCTGCCCTATCTTGAGACACTCAATGGGAGAATCCACTTCCTTGCTTTTTCCTGCTCCTAGATAGAGGCTGCCTGCTTCCTTGGCTGGAGGCTCATTCTTCCATTTTTTAAGTCAGTAACACAGCATCTTCAAATATCAATCTCTCTCTCTGACCTCTGTTTCCATTGCCACATATTTTTCACTCTGACTCTTCTGAGAGACCTTGTGATTATACTGGGCTAACCAGGAAAATCTAGAATAGTCATCCCATTTCAAGACCTTCAGTTTGCTCCCCTCTGCAGAATCCTCTTTGCCACATATGGTAGCATATGCATTGGTTCCAGGAATTAGGACATGGACATCTTTGGGCCATTGCTTTGCCTACTGCAAGTAGGTATTGCCACCCCGTTTCATGGATAAGGAAACAGACTCAGCATTTAAGAGGTTCCCCCAAAGCCATGTAGCTAGTGATGTGGCATGAATTAGAACTCAGGTCCCTGAACTTGAAGACCCCATTCTTTCCATGACATCATGGCTACTTCTCTAGTCATAAAAGAAGCCTTTGATTTATTTATTTTTATTTTTTAATATAAGTGCATGTTTATTAGCTTCCCGTCACCATTATAACACATGACCAAAAACTTGATGGCTTAAAACAACAGAAATATATTCTCTTATAATTCTGGAGGCCAAAAGTTCAAATTCAGTGTCAATGGGACAAAATCAAAGTGTCAGCAGGTTTATACTCCCATGGGAGATTTCAGGGCTTAACCCGTTTCTTGCCTCTTCCAGCTCCTGGTGGCTGCTGGCAGTCTTGGGTTTGTGGCCACATCACTCCAATCTGTGCCTGTCTCACGTGGCCTTCTCCATGTACAGTATTAAGACTCCCTGTGCCTCTCTTAGAAGGATGCTTCTGATGGTGTTTTATTTTAATTAATTTTATTTTCTGGAAGAACCAGAAGCTAGTTGATTCAGTTCCTTTTTTCATATCCTGTAATTCACCGATACAGCATTTTTCTTACAATAAAATAAGTGACAAAGAAAGCAAGAAGTCAGTGGAGAATCTCATAGTCTGATACCCCAGTGTCATGCTAATGATGTGGCTGTTTCTTAGTTACCCTCTGTATTAATTGTATGTTAGCTTTTTATTCCCTGTTGGTGGAGAGTTAGTTCCCTATCATTTCGTCCATCATAGTAAGGATCTGAACTGGAAATGGTGTTTGATATGAATGTTGTGTATTTTTTTTTAAATAAAAACATCTGCCAAAAAAAAAAAATCTGCCATTTCATACTGTGGTAATTAGTCCTGGCCCACACATCACTAAGATATTACATGGCTTCAAATGACATCCCCAAATCCCAGGAAACACGAACTATGAATGATTACCCGGTAACATAGTGTAATGGGACTCCCTATTGGACTGCAATTCAGTACTCACTTGTTTCTTTGATGTTTTGTCCATTTCAAAGCGAATCTCAACAATATTTTTATGTACAACACTCAATTAACTCCCTTATCTTGCTCATGACCCCAAAGTTTGGCAAATACATAGAGTCTCATGAACAATTTCAAAGTCTTTTAAAATTGTGTTGTCCGTTGAACTTTTCAAGGTGTATAGGTAGTTTTTGAGTCACATTTAGAAAGTTGTGTGTTAAGTCAGTGACTGTGTTCAAGGTCAACCTACCTAGGTGGACATAGATAAAACCTGAATAGGTGGAAAGGGGAGAGAAAGTCAGTGAGCATTAGAATTATACTCTTTTAAGGAATTTTATCTTTTTAAAGTAAAATAAGTTTTTGAACTGGTAATGAATTCAAGTGGCTCAAAACTTGGTTACTAAATGGTACATGGTTAAAAATGTCTTTCCCTTCCCTATCTTCCAGCTACTGAATTTCTCTCCAGAGGACATGTAACAATACCAATTTCTTGTGCATTTTGCAAAGATAGTCATGTATAAACAAGATAACTATATGTAGGGCAGGCTGTCAGGAGGGTCTAGCTGGAACTCTCAGACATGTGCTGAAGGTGCAGGCCGCCACAACATTTCTTCTTCTTCAGGAAAACCTTGGTTCTTTTGAAGGCGATTCAACAACAGAATCAGGCCCACTCAGATTACCTAGGACAATCACTCTTACTTGGAGTCAATTGACTGTAGACACTAATCACACCTACAAAATATTTGAACAATAACACCTAGATTTGTTTGGGTAACTGACACTAAGTCCTAGCCAAGTCAGCACATAAAACTGAAACTCACAATCCATGTCTTGTCATCTTGGCACTCAGACACATCTCCCTAAACCATACTTACTCTCCCAATGAAGGAGATATCCAAACCAAATGTCCACCTAACATGACATAACTATCCTGTATACAGTGAAAACCCACTGACACTTTCCCAGAAGAGGATACAAAGTCCTTGGCTGATGTTCACTCTTATTCTTGTATTCTGTAACTTAACTCTTGTGACATAAGGTTACCTATTATTATTATATCTTATGTTAGATGATAAAGGGACTAGAAAAGGGAGAAAACAAATATATTTGTTTAAAAGATATATAGGGGCACCTGGGTGGCTCAGTGGGTTAAGCCTCTGCCTTCGGCTTGGGTCGGGTCATGATCTCAGGGTCCTGGGATTGAGCCCCACATAGGGCTCTCTGCTCAGCAGGGAGCCTGCTTCCCCCCCCTCTCTGTGCCTCTATCTCTGCCTCCTTGTGATCTCTGTCTGTCAAATAAATAAATAAAATCTTTAACAAAAAAGTAAAATATATATAAACTTTCATAACAAAATAAGGAAAAAGTATCTATAATTATTATAGTCTTCATTTTTGCAACTGGTCAAGTGGTTGTAGCAGATATTTATAGCATATTCTTTCACTACCCATTTCATATTCTCTTTGCCCTCAGCAAGAACCTTAGCTTATTTTATCTCTTTGGTGACCTAAATTGCATTGCTGAAGGGTCTGGGCCATTAGCATTCCTGCCTGAATTAGGTTATTGTATCTTTCCACTGACTCTAATCAGAGGGGATGATAGTACTAAGAGACATCCTTAGAGATCTCCTATGTTCCAGACATACTGTTCCTTACCCTCATTGTGTAGTAGCAACTCAATTTTCCCTTGGTAATTAGGATCAATCTCCCCAGCCAGTACAGTAACTCTCTTTTTGCCTATGGATTCTGAGTCATAAGGAGCAAGTAGCTGAGTGCTAGTCTTAACTTCCAGTTCAAAGAAATCATTGTTGTGTTTAGGTGAGAGCCTTGCTCCTTGTGAAACTTGGACGTTACGAGTAGCGGAGCAGAGGTCTGCTGGGGATGGGAGGTAGTGGGAATAAGAAGCAAAAATTTTGCGAGTAGATGATTAAGGCTAATAGTGAGTGATGCCACTCCCTTTTCCTCTTCTCAATTCCTGGACCCATGAATCCTGGCTCCGGTAGTATAGAACTATATACTGGATGCTAAATTGGAGCAAATATAGCCTCCTAGAGAACCTCGCCCTAACCCTGCAAGGTATTGCATCATTTTAACTGGGTCTTCAAAAGGCAATTCCAATGATCTATCAAACCAGGTGCCCTAGGATGGTGGCAACATGGTAAAACTGGTGAAATCCATCATCATAGGCCCATTGCTTAGCTGCTTTTGCTGAGAAGTGAGTTCCTTCATGAGAAGCTATTCTGTGTGGACTACCATGATAGTGGATAAAGCATTCTGTAAGTCCAAGGATGGTAGTTTTGGTAAAAGCATTGCAGTAGGGATGGCAAATCCATATCTAGAATAAGTGTCTGTTTCAGTAAGAACAAAATGCTGCCCCTTCCATTATTGAAGTGGTCCGATGTAAGGTCCAATGTAATCAACTGGCCACTAGATGGCTGATCATTCTGGGGAATGGTGCCTTTTCAAGGATTCATTTTTGGTCTCTGCTGTTGGCAGATTGGGTACTCAAGAGATCAGCCCTAGAGAATGGGAGTCCATGTTGCTGAGCCCATATGTAACTTCCATCCTTTATGGCCACTTGGTTCATGAGCCCTTTGGATGATGACAGGGGTGGCTGGGAAATATGCTGATGGTATCCACGAAACAGGTCATCTTCTCGCTTGAAGCATGCCCTACATACTGGTCTTTCCCTTAGTTCCTTTCACTAAATCGGTCCTTAACAGATATTCCATATCAGTGCATGAAGAGTTTTAAGAATATGTATCTTTCTAAGAGATTGTTTCTTTTTTTTCTTTTGTTTTGTGTGGCCAGACTGGAGTTATAGGAATGGGATTTTGTGGAAGTGAACAATGAGGAGCAAGCTCCTTTCCGAACCCAAATTGTGTGGTGTATCTAATGTGTTGAGTTGACCTCATGGAACTAAAAATACTCAGTCCACAGCAGGAAGCCAAGCCAGCAAGATGCCTGGCTAGTTTTCAGAGCTTCAGTCTCTAGGCCAGTTTTGGTCATGACAGTTTAAACCCTATGTAGTGGTTAAAAAACATTAACCTAAACCAGTGACTATTTTTTGGCTATCCTTGTCTCTTCCTAAATTTTTTTTAACTCAATAATGTCTATTTCTTTTATTCATTAATTTCTGTATTGCCTCTGCAATCTTTTTGTGAGCAGTGACCTTGTTTTAAATCATTGTTTTATTTTAAGTGCTTCACATGATGCCTAATACATAGTAGGTACTCATTTCATAGCCACTTATTACTATATTCAACAAATATTAACTGAGTCCCTATTATTAATGCATCTTGAATGGACACCCCCCTGGGTTGCATTCCAGCCTCATCTCCCCCTACTCACATCCTGGCCCCCTAGATGTTCTGTTCTAACCATACTGAATCATTTCTTCAAATTCATCAGGCTTTCTCAAGCCTCTGTGTCTTTACCCTGCTCTCTGCCCAATCTGCCTCCTTGTGTCAGTAGAGAAACTGGTAAGAGCATGGATTCAGAGTTTAAATGCCTGGGTTCAAATCCTCTCTCTAACCTGGGCATGTTATTTGTCTTGGTTCGGGTTTACCCAGAAGCAGACCCCGAGACAAGGATTCAAGTGCTAGCAGTTTATCTGGAGTTTCAGAAAATACCAGTGGGAGAATAGGAAGTGAAAAAGGGAGGAAGAGCTCTCCCCAGTAAAGAGAATGTTATCAAGCTGCTACCTCTGTAGGTGGCAGACATGTCATCCCACAAGGAAACTCTGAGAAATAGTGAATAACTCTTGCTTCATGAATCCCACTGGAGAGATAGCCATCTGAGAGGTAAAGTTACTGGGTTACTAATATGCAGTTCTTTTTTCCCAGCTTTATTGAGATATAACTGACATGTAACATTGTGTAAATTTAAGGTGTTCAATCTGTATACAGTGAGAAATGATTATTACCATAATTAATGAACACTTTCATGACCTCACATAACTACCCTTTCTTGTATATATGGTGAGAATATTTAAGATCTACTCTCTTAGCAAGTGTCAATAATGCAATACAATATTTTTAACTATAGTCACCATGCTGTTCTGATCCCCAGAATTTATCTTATAACTAGAAGTTTGTAGACTTTGACCAGTGTCTCTCTATTCCCCCGACCCCTTGAAAACTACCAGTCTACTCTCTTTCTCTAAGTTTGGCTTGTTTAGAGTCCCCATATAAGTGATGTTATACAATATTTATTTTTGTCTGAATTATGTCACTTAGCATGAGGCCCTCAAGACTCATCCAGGGTCTTGGCAGGGTTTCCTCTTTTTTCATAGTTTAATTTTATTTATTTATTTATTTATTTATTTATTTATTTATTTATTTATTTATTTATT